>NC_143437.1:107172187-107473125 GCF_987193195.1 Phasianus colchicus | reverse complement strand
CAGTTTGCCTTTCCAGCTTCCTTTTTAAGGTGAGATCTCCAATGAGACCCATGTACCTTGACCTGGATACATGCAGTCCAGCAGGAATTAAAGCAGGATGTCTTTACCTCTCTGCCTGTCTAGACTAATTGGGATTGTACTGCTGGGATTCTCCACCATTAGGCAATGACTTCAACCTTTCAGCAAATGCAGCCCTCAGCCCTGTATAATTAAATGCATGTGTGTACACCCATTAGTGCAAGTATCTCAGCAAGTTGTTATTGAAGCCTTTCCTATTAAATAAGTCACTGTTGGTCCTCTTTCTCTGACTTCCCTTCCTCTGACTTCCCAGTTGGGTGGGTAGCCCTTCCCATAGCCCTGGGGCTGATGCCTGCATTGGCTTCCAGCTGAGTATCCCTGCTGGACCCAAAGAAATCCCATCTCCTGTGACACCAGTCCATATGGGAAAGCTCTAGGAGTGTTTAAGAAGGGAAGGAGGTCTAAGTGAATGTCAACTCCTTATGCTACTTAGGGCTATATTAGATTCCATGCTGCCTCAATTTGGCATGACGTCCCTGCCACCACACCTGCCCCAACTTCCCTGTGATTCCCCTCCACATGGGATGGCAGCTCCAATAGGTCCTCAGGCTGCTCCTCAGCCTTGATCACCCCTATTTCCAGCAGGTCCAAGCTGTACCAGTTACTACTCTAACACTGGACAGCCCCAGTACTGCCACCAGGATCCCTGTGAGAAATAATGAGGAAAAAAAAACCCAGGAAATGAATTATTTTATCACTGTATAAGAAATCATGTCACAGAAGACTGGAAGTTGGTTGAGACACCTGAGGATAAGCTTGCTTGTAAACAAGTGCAAACAAACAGGATATACAAATGCTGTGATTTTCTACCCAGACAGAGCTGTTACCCTCAATCCATGCATATAATCATAGAATCATTCAGGTTGGAAAAGACCTCTGAGATCACCCAGGTCAACCCCAGCCCAACCCCACCATGCCTACCAACCACATCCCTCAGTGCCACATCTCCACATTGCACACCTCCAAGGACGGTGACCCCACCACCTCCCTGGGCAGCTGTGCCACTGCATCACTGCTCTTTATGAGAAGGAATGTTTCCTAATACCCTAATACACAACTGACACCGGTATAGATGCTATGCAACGACAATTTATTCAAGAGGAAGAAAGGTAATGCAGAAGATATTTGTATTTACTCTATAACATAAAACATACTGCATTAAACATGCGAGGGGTTTTCTTGATGCTGAAGTTTTGCTGTAGCATGAAGGGGATTCAAAGCAAGTTCCTGGAAGAATTTTCCAAAGCTCTTGAATGGATTCATGAAGTTTTTATGCATTCCATGGCCTGCACAAAGAGAAAAATAAATCAGATTATTTTTGTATTTACATTCCTTCCCTACTCACTCTCAATCCATGCATGTCTTCCTCTTGTTATATACATTCTGAAATATCTAATGTCACATGAAAGTCAGATTGGGACAGCCTTGTGCAGTCCTATCTGACTGGGAGGAGTGCTCTGCTATTGCTTTAGGAAAAGCAGGGAATTGAATTGGTATCCCCTGGTCTTGCGATGAGTGCATTCAATCCCAATGATATTAGATTTTCTTTTGAAGCAGTTTCTCTTTTTGCACACACTTGACTGCACTCAGATCTGTGTCCACCCTGCAGTGCAACCCTATTGTTCCCCATGCACCATAACAGCCCAGTTCTGAAAATTTGAAACCCTGATATTCTGCTCTGGCAGAGGAGCTATAAGAGGTCAAAGAGCTGAGATTGCACATGGCTGGCATCTATGGCCATACTTTACCCTTTGTGTCTGGACACATTGTGGTGCACATTTCAGCTAGCTCTGCTAGCAACTTACACCAGGCTGCCCTCATAATATATTGTTTCTTTCATAAATCCAGACTGAACATTCAGCAGCATCTCGGGCAAAATGTATTTGTCTACTCATGCAATGGATGAACATCAGTGAATGTCAAACTCACCATTTGCAGCAGGAACGGAACCCAAAGCAGCTTCCAACTTTGATTAGATGGCTGGGACACCTTCCAAAGTGGCAGGACCCTCTTTTACAGAACAACATGTCCCTCTTGGGAGAAGACAACCCTGCAACAACAGCAACAAATTTCCTACCCTCTGATTCTGCAAGGCAAGGCGAATGCAGCCCCACTCACTCCGCTGCCTTAAGGACTGCTGTGCAGGTTTGGCCATGTTGAAAGGTGAGCTCACGAAGCAAACCCTTCCCCATAACCCAGTCGTTATCCTCCCCCCACGTATCCAGGGGGATAAGCATCTCGGTGGTAAAATGCCACCCTTTAGCTCCTCTTTCATCTTACCTGGAGAAACCTGGAGTGCCAGGAAGAGGAGAGAGAAAAGCAGGTAAAGAATCCTCATGGTCGCAGATCTGCCGAGCTACTATAGGGAAAAAAAAAGAAGAAATATATGTGACAGGCAGTTCCTGGAATCTACAGTCTTCTGAGCTGTACTGATAAAATGGCATTTATATTACATTTTCTTCAAATTCAGAAATGCCTCATGGATGCTCAGTGGGCATTTCTGGGGAAAAGTAAGCAAGGAGCAGCATGGGATATAAACACATACCTCAGGATTGATGTTTATTAAACTGTTTTAATTCAGATTTCCTGCCGCACTTTGCAAATAATCCTTGACCAAAATGCAAGCATCACCTTATGCCTGGTTAAATGTTTTATCTAATAAATAAACCCCACTGGACACAGTGAGGTGGTTCTACATCTGAGCTTATAAATGACAGAAATACGTGTTCATTTTGCAATGTTGAAACATATCAAAAGCAATTTGCTCAAAATCTTCAGCTTTAGTCTACAGATGATCATACAGGAATGGAAACTCGAAATTCCAAAAACAAACAAATCTGTTCCCAGCTGACAAGAGGCATTTAAAAAGCAATCCTGTAATGAAGTCAAAGCAACTAATGTAAAGACTGACCGAAAGACTGAAAAGAACCGAGAAGTTACCAGATATTAGATGAGCCCAGAAGCCAAGCAAGAACACCTCTTGGTTTCTTCCCTCCAGAGGGCTTTGGCTGTGGGACTGAGAGCCTCTTTTATAACATATTTGCTGTGAGTAGTGATACTTGCTTTCTCCTTCCAGTAAGTACACATCAAGCCAATCAAAAAGTGACCCATCTTTTTGGTGACTTCTAACCCAACCAGAATGAAATTTCTTCTCACTTCCCTGTCAAAAAGCACTGTTGGTCTCTGAACCTACAAAGATTTTCTATTGGAAAATCCCAGGTTCCTCATGCAATACCTCTTGTGACACACCAATTTATGTAAGGTATGTTAAGCCACCGTGGTCTGGGTCAAACGTATTGGGACATACGTTGAACTTCTTCTGGGTAGGAGCAATTTAATCCATTGCAATATGCACATTGCACTGTGTGCCTCTCTGCTCTCCCAATTTGTTTATTTTCTGTTCAATAAATACAGAATAGAGGAACACGGAGTGGACACAGGAAATTAAAATAAAAGACCATTAGATTCATAGAATCAGAGAATTATTAAGGTTGGAAAAGGCCATTAAGATGATTTAGACCAACCATCAACCCACTGGCTTAGTGCCCAGTCCATCAGCTCAGCGTCCAGTAAGAACAAGAATTGGTAAAGAATACAAAACGTACAGAAACAGTGGATTCATGCTGGTCATGTCACCCTATGGCCTTTCAATTAATGGAAAATGCACCAATTTATGAAAATACAGTGCCAGAGGCTGCTTCTGTACCCTCAGGTTGGGGGTACCAAAAGGCAACTTGAATTTGCACAGTGCCCAGTTGTGCTTATTCTTTTGTTTCCAGCTTTTTTTCCCCCCCAGCTCCTAACACCTGCCTTGCCTTTTTGTCCACAGTGAACACCAACATTTCTGGAAAAGTAGCCACAATTAAGGTTCAAATTGTGTTACCGTAGTTTTGAAGTAAAACCCTGATAGTCTTCATTCTGGTTCGGTTTTTAGAGAGGTTGCATGCAAACTGGATTCCTCAGGAGGAAAGTGAACCAGGAGTTTTGCTATCAAGTACTCCAAAGGTTCTCTGAAGGTGCTCCAATGCCTAATGGGGCATGGACCCATGTGTGGGCAACATCACCACCAAGGGCTTGGTTGGATCAGCAAGATGAGGAGAGGCTGAGGGACTCATCTTTGTTCAGCTTGGAGAAAAGACACTTGAAAGAGAGTTTAGTTGCTGCTCATGAAATGGTCATGATAGAGAAGATGGAGGCACACTCTCGTCTGAGGTTCACAGAGGAAGGATGAGAGATATCAGGCACAAAGTATAACCGAGGTTCCAATTCTGTGTAAGGTAAAAACCTCTCACAGTCATTGTTGTCAAATGCTTGAATGGGTTTTCAGTGCATTTATAGGATCTTATTACTTGTAGATATTCAAACTCAAAATCCATAAGCCATCCAGTTTGAAACTGGCTCCATTTTGAGGGCACGGCTGCACTTCCAAACAACCACTCAAACTCACTTTGTTTTACGGCATTATTTGGAACCAAAATCCAATCCAAACTCAAGCTGCAAATCCATACAGTGAAAATCTGAGGAACATAGGGCACAATCTCTGAGATCTGTGAGTCTATTCCAATCTATCAATCTTCCCTCGCACCAAGTCCTTGCTGACTTTGGCATGCCCAATAACTATCCAAAGACACCAAGTACTTTTTCATATCCTATTTTACTTTAAACCTCATTTCAACCAATAAAACACTGTTCATGTTCCATTTTAGTATGACACCTGTTACTATATCAAAATATTATACGATAAATATTTTATTTTCAATGAGAATTGAATCTGCTTGACAAAAATCCTCTACAAATGATATGGTGGTTTAAAGATCATTTATTCTCAGAACTTAACGGAGATATTTAATTGCTAATTGGGTCCTCAATTTAGTTACTGTGTAGTAATTTATTCCATACTTTGACGTCAATTTCTTAAGCATACATAAATGTACATCTGTGCATATGAGCATGGACACACACACACATATGGAAATATGCTTACAGATGTTTTCTCTTAAATTCATATCTCAATATGATCAAGATATCTTTTTATTTTCTACATACTTTTGAAAATGATTTTTTTTCAGTATAAAAGAAGTGACAGATAGATTTCTGGTGAATCCATGAACTTCTGACCACAATTTAGAAAAGTGGAGGGAAGCAAAGTGAAATAAGATGCAGTTACTTCACAATTTGCCAAGAGTTTGTGGTTAGCTTGCCAACTGTTATTATTACTCAACCTGATTCCTCAAGGAAACACAGATGCACTGTTGGTTTTCACCATGTTCAAGTTCCTACATCCAACTAATGCCAGGGACTTGGCCTTAATGCTGGGCAGTCTTGACATCGATATAATTACAGATTCTACATGGCCATTCCTATCATTACAACTGAAATACCTCTGCCAGAAGGATGGAGAAGGAGATTTCTAATAGTTTTTTGGTGAAAAAAAAAAAAAAAGGCAAGTATTAAGAAGAGCCTGTGCATTGTAACTCCTGTTTAAAATGCTACTACACGGAATACCTGTCTGCTGCCACCCCTTACCTCCTGTTGTTTATTGCAATGAACAACAGTGATGGTTTGCCGGCCCAGAAAACCATAGATTGCTTCTCAGTTGTGTGATAATGTAATCCCTTAACCCCTTTCATGTGTATTGAACTAAATTCTAAATTCTTAGACGTAACCAATGAGGTATTTCGATGCCACCATGGGTTGTACAGAATAGAAATTCAGATTGCTCTAGATAAGTTGCAAAAGCTGTTACCAGCTGTTGTATTGCCAAAATAGATCCACTAAATGGAGGATAGCCTGTGCTTAAGTCATGTTCCATATTTGTAAGTTTATCAGTAAGGAATGTACTGCATTTTAGCTAACAGATAAAGCCTTGAGCCGGCTACCAACCATCTCAGTCAGTAATAAATACATCCATGGTCACATACATCGAACAGTACACAAAAGCTATCTGACTGAGCTGACGATGATGTCAAGTAGTTTTCTTGAGTAACCAGAGAGAAATCATATCATGAGTTTATAACTCCCATGGACGGATCACCTTTCTTTTCATCTTTGATTTCAGAGATAAATGGATCAGACTAGAAGAACAAAGTCCATCTCTTTGCTGTTACTGTACAGCAGCACTAAGGATTGTGCTGTGAGAATGTGTTTGTTGGTCTCCTTCTCTTTCTCTCCTTGTGCCTTTTTTCTAGTTTGAGCTACTATCAGGGCTCTAAAGTCATGTAAAATGCTGCTGGTTTTCATTTGCATGAGGTCCCCTCAGGAGTGAAATGCCTTGAATGCCTCTAGGGCAGCTGAAGGAAGGAGATGGAGTTAACTTCAGCATTTTCTACACTGCTAGGTAGTGATGATGGGGAAAAAGAGACAGAAAATATGGAATCTCTCCGACATCTCATTAGAAAAATACTATAATATGAAAATATCTTCAAAAATCAGCCTAGAAACTAGCGGAATGTGTGCTTGTTTGACACTCTCACCCATCATGGAGAGAAACAGGGTTTCATCTCTGACAAAGATACCATGGTCACTGCATGAGTATCACTAGAAAGGAGCCACTGTGGAACAAGGGGAAAATAACTTCCCTGTTTCCAGGGAGTGTGGCAGGGCATGAGTGGTGAGATCATAGAACCGTAGAATAATCATTCAGGTTGTAAGTAACATCATCCACCATATTTGAAAGGTGATGGCAGTCTAGTGAAGTTCACAATGACTGGAAAAGGAGAAACATAGCTTACACCTAAGGCAGGAGGGTAGGAACTAGGTAGTCTTAAAAGTCCTTTCAAGTCCCAACCATTCTATGATTCCATGATTCTCTAACTGTTAAGATCTTCAAGTTCAACACTCACCTAACACCACCAAGGCCACCACCAGACCACGTTCCTTGGGGCCACATCCCTAAGTCTTTTTAACATCTACAGGGATGGGGACTCCACCAGTTCCATGTGCAGCCTCCAATACAAAACATTTCCATGAAGAAATTATTGGGTAAAGTCCAGTCTAAACCTCCTCTGGCAAAACATGAATGAATCATAGAATCATGTAATGGTTTAGGTTGGAAGGCACCCCTAAGATCATCTACATCCAACCCTCCCGCTATACACAGGGACACCTCCCTCTAGACCAAGTTGCTCACAGCCCCATCCAGCCTGACTTTGAAAGTCACTGGAGGTGTTCAAGCCAGGTTGGATGGGATCCTGGTCAACCTGGACTAGTATTAAATGTGGAGGTTGGCATCCTTGCTGGAGGCAGGGGAGGTTGGGTCTTAACGATCCTTGAGGCCCTTTCCAACCCAACCATTCTGTGATTCTATGATTCTACAAATGCTTTCAGGGATGGGGCACCCACAGGATCACTAGGCAACCTGTTCCAGTGTCTCACCATCCACACAGTAAAGAATTTCTTCCTGATATCTTATCTAAATCTACCCTCTTTCACTTTACAGCCATTTACCCTCACCCTATCTCTACATGCCCTTTATAAATGTCCCTCCCCAGATTTCCCATAAGCCCACTTCAGGTCTTGTAAGGCCACTATAAGGTCCACACAGAGACCTCTCTAATCAAATTTCATACCATTTCCCTGTGTCCTGTGTTCTCGCCTGAGGAAAGAGACCAACACCCACCTCGCTGCAGCCTCCCATTGGCAGTTGTAGAGAGCAATAAGGTCTCAGCCTGTATACCTCCAGAATGCTCATCTCTACAAGCCACCAGCACCACTGCTTGAGGAGCAAAGAGACCCAAGGAAAAATTCCCATCTTCCCCGACAAACACAGCCAAGGTTCAACCACAGAAATGCCAGTGATAGTCATTTTATTGAAGCAAGGAAAGAAATATTTTCCATGGTGCTGCCTGGTTCAGACTTACGGTTTCACAAGTGCTGATATCTGCTTCAGAGCAAAGGAAGTATTGGAAACTTTTTTTTTTTCCCCCTTCTTTATTTTTATTAATTTTTTTTTTTTTTTTTTTTTGCAGTAGGATGTGGTGCCAGCAGGTGTGATGAAGCTGGTGTGCCAGAGAGGCCATTTGGTAGATGCAGGAAGGATTTCCCAGGAGAAGCCAGGGAGTCATCAGGCCCATCTGCTCCTGCATGATAAAAATAGAGAGCCTTTGCTTGCCCACCAACAGGTAATCTGTGGTGTAATTAATTTGGGTTGGGGTCCATCTGCTGTATTTCATGGCACCACAATGCAGGCTGCCATGGGACATGAACAACGCCTGGGAACCCTGTGTTCCAGCAGGGCTGTCATTGGAGAAGTGAGACGTGGTGCTGTCAGCAGCTGTGCCTCTCAGCTGTCAGCCATTGCTATGGGGATGCCTTGCACTTCCACCTACCTTACACAGCAAGAACTCCTTAAATCGCCACATGATCCAACCCGGTAATATGGCCGCCGACATTGTCCATACATGCAGACTCCCTTTCGAAGTCTACAATGAAGAGGGCTGGAAACGTAGGGCTGACCTGCACAGTGAAAAAAGCAATTTGTTGACAGAGCAAGTGAGCAGAAGTGGATGCACATTCTCTATCCTCTCCAATTCCTCTCCCCTTATCAGAGTCACAAGGACCCCCACTGCTCTCTGCTCCCTGTGCCAGGGCTCCCACACTGCCCAGCACAGCGGTGCTGCTGATGGCAGCTCCTGGGCTCCAGGCTGTGCCCTGTGTCCCTGGACTCCATGGAGCACAGCCCCAAGGATTTATGGTCGTGGCGGACCCCCTGAGCTGCCCCTGCTCTCGACCGAGCAGCCCCAGCTCTCACAGCCCCTTTACCCGGCACAGCTGCTCCAGGCCCTGCTGCGCCCTGGAGGCCCTGTGCTGGGCTCTCTCCAGTGAGTCCAGGTCTGTCCCGTGCTGGAGGGCTCAGAAGTGGTGGGCCCAGAGCTTCAGGAGTGGCCTCAGCAGAGTCGAATACGAGGAAAGGATCACCTCTCCTGGTTTGCTGCTGAGGCTTTGCCCACTGCAGCCACGGTTACTGTTAGCTCTCTGAGACTAAGGGCTCACTGCTCACTCAGGCCCACCTTGTTGCCCACCAGGACCCCCGGCTCCTTTCCTGCAAAGCCGCTTCCAGCTGGCTGCCCGCAGCACTTCCAGGTGCTGGGGCTGTTCTTCCCCAGGTGCAGGACTCTGCACTTCCCCTTCTTGAATTGGACGAGGTTTCCGACAGCCCATTTTCCAGCCTGTCCAAGTCACGCCTTACCTGCAACAGCCTGGAGCACCACAAAGAGCACAGCCAGCAGCAGGAAAAGGATCCTCATGGCCACGGCTGGGATGAGAAATCCTTATCTGCAACGAACTGACACAACAAGACCAAAAAAACATGGAACCTGACCTGTTGCTCTACTCTCCTGACTGAGAGATGAGCAACAGCTTATAATGTGCCTAGAATGACCCACACCAAAATCTTCTACAGTACAGTGAACTGAAAAGAAGCTGCAGATATTCAAATAGTTCATGAATGTGCCTCAAGGCAACTAGGCCTCACTAACTCCTATTCTTTGAGCTTCCACAACATTTGAGACCAGAAGATCCTACATTCCCTTTCATGCCCTATTGTTCCAAAATCCTGTCTCTGACTGGTTTTTTGAGTATTGGCCTTCTTGCATTGAGAATTTTTTTTTTTACATGCATACAGTACACAATGTGCTAATCTGAAAGCAACGCCAACTGATGAACCATTCACCTTCAGACTGCCATAGTATTCAGAGAACAAGACAAGTGTTATTGTTCTCCAAGTTGGAGAAGGCCACCGTTATCTCTTGGACATCATTTAAAGCATGACCTCAACCATAACAGAAGTGGAATTTGGGCGAGCTATTGAGTAAGAAGGCATCAAACATGCTGTTCATATGCCAGCCTCTGTAGGCAGCTGGACAATTCCAGGCTGGAAAGAGCTCGGTGTCTCCCAGTGCCCATGTTCTGCATAGGAATGAGAGCAAAAGCAGTGGATAAAGGCAAGGAGCAGAGGACACCTGTCCAGAAGCAGCAGCAGGAGGGATTACCCACTGAGGAGGAGGAGGATCACCGCTGCCTTCTGTCTCTCTTCTCCTGCAGGCTCCCCAGCCCCAAACACACCTCTTTATGTGAAGTTTGGGGCTGCTGGCAGAGCAGTCAGTGGCCAATGAGTGAAGGCTTTTGCCTCCCAATAGGTTCTGCATTTTGCTGCCTTCCAATGAGGCTGCACCTTGGGACAGCTTTGACCACAACTCCCCAGGTCTTGGTGCAATCCATCTCAGAGCATTCCGCTTCCTGCGAGAGACGTTAGGCCACAGGGCTATGTGAAATACCTGGAAACAGGCACGGACTGCTGCTTACGTCCTACTTCTGTCTTCAGTCTGAAGTTTTAGTCTTGCGGCTGCAACAGCATCTTGGCCATCATTTGCCTGCATAATGCTTTGGCCTTTACAGCCAGCCTTCTTGTTTCTTCTCCATGTCAAGAGAAGAAGGAGCACTGCTTGTCTTTCAGCTCCTAATTATGCTGTCGTTAATTTAGTGCTTAGCAGTATATGAATTAATAACATAGACACATGCAATTTTTCATGCAGAATTTTATAAGAAAGTACATTTTCATTTCTTTTTCCTTTTAGGATTACTCTTGATTTTTCTTCGTTTGTTGTTTCAGTGCCCTTTCTGATATGAGCATGCACTTAGTCCAGCACACACGCCAACGTCCTATTTATTTCCCCTATTGTCACAGAATCAAAGAATCATAGAATGGTGATAGATGGAAGATGCCTTGAAGATCATCCAGTTTCAACGCCTTGCTTTAGACAGGGACACCTCCCTGTAGTCCACATGTAGTTCACAGCCCCATCCAGCCCTGGCCATGAATGCTTCCAAGGAATGGGCATTTAAAACCTTGCTGGGCAACTTGTTCCAGTACCTCACCGATCACACAGTAAAATTTTTCTTTTTGATATCTAGTCTAAATCTACTCTTTTCCAGTTTGAAACTATTTTTCTTCATTCTGTCAATACCTGCCCCTACCAAAAAGTCCCTTCCCAGTGTTCCTGTAGGCCCCCTGCAAGTACTGGGTGGCCCCTATAAGGTCCCTTGGAGCCTTCTCTTCTGCAGGATGAAAAGGCCCATCTCTTTCTACCTGTCCTGGCTGGGGAGACGCTCCAGCCCTCTGATCATCTTTGTGGCCCTCCTCTAGACTGCTCCAACAGCTCCACATCCTCCTCATGTTGTGGGCCCCACAATTGGATGCAGTGCTCCAGGTGAGATCTCACAAGAGCAGAGCAGAGGGGCAGAATCACCTCCCTCCCCATGCTGGTCACGCTTCTTTTGATGCAACCCAGGATACGGTTAGTCTTCTGGTCCGCACGCACACATTGCTGTCTCAAGATAAATCTTTCATCAGTCGATGCTCCCAAACCCTTCTCCTCAGGGCTGCTCTCAAGTCATTCCCTGCCCAGCCTGTATCTGTGCTTGGGATTGCCTCAGCCCAGGTGCAGGACTTTTCACTTGGTGGTGTTGAACTTCCTGAGGTTGACATGGGCCCTCCTCAGTAGCCTGTCCAGTTCCCTCCGGATGGCATCCCTTTTGCTCTAGTTTGTCAGTTGTACCACAGGAGCAAAAGGAGGCCGTTACCTGGTCCCTGAGTCTTTGAGACCGATCATGAATATTTATTGCACTGTCTATATTGGGCATGGGGCAGAAGTGCCCAATGAATTCATTGACAGCCAGACACTTCCCCAGCTGGATTTTATGCTGTTCCTGCTCATTGTGGACGTGCCATGAGGACAAGTGTTATGTAATGTTACCAAGGGTCACTCCTTTCTTCCTGTCATTAGCAGAGAGGACACAGGGAGAAGAGGATGGCAACGAGAAGTTGAAGGAACCTCATGGTGAGAAGTTTGCTGTTGAGATCTTCAAGATCATCACGCAGCTAACGCTGCCAAAACCACCGCTAAACCACGTCCCTTCGGGACACCACTCTAAGATATTCAAATACCTACTGGGATGGGGACTTCACCACTTCCCTCTGCAGCCTTTTCCACTACCAACAGGCTATTTCCATGAAAATATTCTTCCAGACATCCAGTCTGAACCTCCCCTGGCACCTCTGGACACCATTTCCTTGTGTCCTATCACTTGTCACCTGAGAGATGAGACCAGCAACCACCTCGCAGCAACCTCCCATCAGGCAGTTGTAGAGAGCCATAAAGTCTCAGCTTGTGTTTCTGCAGAATGTTCATCTCTACAAGCCACCTGCCCACCTGTGTGTTACTGCCTGGAGTGCAAGGAGATCAAGGAAAAATCCCCATCTTCCCCAACAAACACAGCCAAGGTTCAACCACAGAAATGCCAGTGCTAGTCATTTTATTGAAGCAAGCAAAGAAGTCGTTTTGGTGCTGCTGCCTTGTTCAGATTTGTGATTCCACAGGTGCTGGTATGTGCTTCAGAGCAAAGGAAGTATTGGAAGTCTTATTGTTACTTTTTGCAGGAGGATGTGGTGCCAGCAGGTATGATGGAGCTGAAGTGCTGGAGAGGCCATTTGGTAGATGCAGGAAGGATCTTCCAGGAGAAGCCAGGGAATCATCAGGCCCAAATGGCCCTGCATGATAAAAATAGAGAGCCTTTGCTTGCCCACCAAGAGGTATTCTGTGGTGTAATTCATTTGGGTTGGGGTCCATCTGCTGTATTTCATGGCACCACAATGCAGGCTGCCATGGGACATGAACAACGCCTGGGAACCCTGTGTTCCAGCAGGGCTGTCATTGGAGAAGTGAGACGTGGTGCTGTCAGCAGCTGTGCCTCTCAGCTGTCAGCCATTGCTATGGGGATGCCTTGCACTTCCACCTACCTTACACAGCAAGAACTCCTTAAATCGCCACATGATCCAACCCGGTAATATGGCCGCCGACATTGTCCATACATGCAGACTCCCTTTCGAAGTCTACAATGAAGAGGGCTGGAAACGTAGGGCTGACCTGCACAGTGAAAAAAGCAATTTGTTGACAGAGCAAGTGAGCAGAAGTGGATGCACATTCTCTATCCTCTCCAATTCCTCTCCCCTTATCAGAGTCACAAGGACCCCCACTGCTCTCTGCTCCCTGTGCCAGGGCTCCCACACTGCCCTGCACAGCGGTGCTGCTGATGGCAGCTCCTGGGCTCCAGGCTGTGCCCTGTGTCCCTGGACTCCATGGAGCACAGCCCCAAGGGTTTATGGTCGTGGCGGACCCCCTGAGCTGCCCCTGCTCTCGACCGAGCAGCCCCAGCTCTCACAGCCCCTTTACCCGGCACAGCTGCTCCAGGCCCTGCTGCGCCCTGGAGGCCCTGTGCTGGGCTCTCTCCAGTGAGTCCAGGTCTGTCCCGTGCTGGAGGGCTCAGAAGTGGTGGGCCCAGAGCTTCAGGAGTGGCCTCAGCAGAGTCGAATACGAGGAAAGGATCACCTCTCCTGGTTTGCTGCTGAGGCTTTGCCCACTGCAGCCACGGTTACTGTTAGCTCTCTGAGACTAAGGGCTCACTGCTCACTCAGGCCCACCTTGTTGCCCACCAGGACCCCCGGCTCCTTTCCTGCAAAGCCGCTTCCAGCTGGCTGCCCGCAGCACTTCCAGGTGCTGGGGCTGTTCTTCCCCAGGTGCAGGACTCTGCACTTCCCCTTCTTGAATTGGACGAGGTTTCCGACAGCCCATTTTCCAGCCTGTCCAAGTCACGCCTTACCTGCAACAGCCTGGAGCACCACAAAGAGCACAGCCAGCAGCAGGAAAAGGATCCTCATGACCACGGCTGGGATGAGAAATCCTTACCTGCAACGAACTGACACAACAGGACCAAAGGACATGGAATAGTTATCTCCTGACTGAGAGATGAGCAACAGCTTATAATGTGCCTAGAATGACCCACACCAAAATCTTCTACAGTACAGTGAACTGAGAAGAAGCTGCAGATATTCAAATAGTTCATGAATGTGCCTCAAGGCAACTAGGCCTCACTATCTCCTATTCTTTGAACTTCCAAAACATTTGAGACCAGAAGATCCTACATTCCCTTTCATGCCCTATTGTTCCAAAATCCTGTCTTTGACTGGTTTTTTGAGTATTGGCCTTCTTGCATTGAGAATTTTTTTTTTACATGCATACAGTACACAATGTGCTACTCTGAAAGCAACGCCAACTGATGAACCATTCACCTTCAGACTGCCATAGTATTCAGAGAACAAGACAAGTGTTATTGTTCTCCAAGTTGGAGAAGGACACCGTTATCTCTTGGACATCATTTAAAGCATGACCTCAACCATAACAGAAGTGAAATTTGGGCGAGCTATTGAGTAAGAAGGCATCAAACATGCTGTTCATATGCCAGCCTCTGTAGGCAGCTGGACAATTCCAGGCTGGAAAGAGCTCGGTGTCTCCCAGTGCCCATGTTCTGCATAGGAATGAAAGCAAAAGCAGTGGATAAAGGCAAGGAGCAGAGGGCACCTGTCCAGAAGCAGCAGCAGGAGGGATTACCCACTGAGGAGGAGGAGGATCACCGCTGCCTTCTGTCTCTCTTCTCCTGCGGGCTCCCCAGCCCCAAACACACCTCTTTATGTGAAGTTTGGGGCTGCTGGCAGAGCAGTCAGTGGCCAATGAGTGAAGGCTTTTGCCTCCCAGTAGGTTCTGCATTTTGCTGCCTTCCAATGAGGCTGCACCTTGGGACAGCTTTGACCACAACTCCCCAGGTCTTGGTGCAATCCATCTCAGAGCATTCCGCTTCCTGCGAGAGACGTTAGGCCACAGGGCTATGTGAAATACCTGGAAACAGGCACGGACTGCTGCTTAGGTCCTACTTCTGTCTTCAGTCTGAAGTTTTATCTCACGGCTGCAACAGCATCTTGGCCATCATTTGCCTGCATAATGCTTTGGCCTTTACAGCCAGCCTTCTTGTTTCTTCTCCTTGTCAAGAGAAGAAGGAGCACTGCCTGCCTTTCAGTGTCTTAATTATGCTGTTGTTAATTTAGTGCTTAGCAGTATATGAATTAATAACATAGACACATGCAATCTTTCATGCAGAATTTTATAAGAAAATACATTTTCATTTCTTTTTCCTTTTAGGATTACTCTTGATTTTTCTTCTTTTGTTGTTTCAGTGCCCTTCCTGATATGAGCATGCACTTAGTCCAGCACACACACCAACGTCCTATTTATTTCCCCGACTGTTACAGAATCAAAGAATCATAGAATGGTGATAGATGGAAGATGCCTTGAAGATCATCCAGTTTCAACGCCTTGCTTTAGACAGGGACACCTTCCTGTAGTCCACATGTAGTTCACAGCCCCATCCAGCCCTGGCCATGAATGCTTCCAAGGAATGGGCATTCAAAACCTTGCTGGGCAACTTGTTCCAGTACCTCACCGATCACACAGTAAAATTTTTCTTTTTGATATCTAGTCTAAATCTACTCTTTTCCAGTTTGAAACTATTTTTCTTCATTCTGTCAATACCTGCCCCTACCAGAAAGTCCCTTCCCAGTGTTCCTGTAGGCCCCCTGCAAGTACTGGGTGGCCCCCATAAGGTCCCTTGGAGCCTTCTCTTCTGCAGGATGAAAAGGCCCATCTCTTTCCACCTGTCCTGGCTGGGGAGACGCTCCAGCCCTCTGATCATCTTTGTGGCCCTCCTCTGGACTGCTCCAACACCTCTATGTCCTCCTCGTGTTGTAGGCCCCACAATTGGATGCAGTACTCCAGGTGGGATCTCACAAGAGCAGAGCAGAGGGGCAGAATCACCTCCCTCCCCATGCTGGTCACGCTTCTTTTGACGCAACCCAGGATACGGTTGGCCAATGAACAAGCACTCATTGCTGGCACAAGCTGAATCTTTCATCAGTCGATGCTCCCAAACCCTTCTCCTCAGGGCTGTTCTCAAGTCATTCCCTGCCCAGCCTGTATCTGTGCTTGGGATTGCCTCAGCCCAGGTGCAGGACTTTTCACTTGGTGGTGTTGAACTTCCTGAGGTTGACATAGGCCCTCCTCAGTAGCCTGTCCAGTTCCCTCCGGATGGCATCCCTTTTGCTCTAGTTTGTCAGTTGTACCACAGGAGCAAAAGGAGGCCGTTACCTGGTCCCTGAGTCTTTGAGACCGATCATGAATATTTATTGCACTGTCTATATTGGACATGGGGCAGAAGTGCCCAATGAATTCATTGACAGCCAGACATTTCCCCAGCTGGATTTTATGCTGTTCCTGCTCATTGTGGACGTGCCATGAGGACAAGTGTTATGTAATGTTACCAAGGGTCACTCCTTTCTTCCTGTCATTAGCAGAGAGGACACAGGAAGAGAATGGCAACGAGAAGGTGAAGGAACCTCATGGTGAGAAGTTTGCTGTTGAAGATTATCACTCAACTAACACTGCCAAGGTCACCAGTAAACCAGGTCCCTTAGTGACATCTCCCTCCAGCAACCTCCAATCAGGCAGTTGTAGAGAGCCATAAAGTCTCAGCCTGTATTTCTGCACAATGCTTATCTCAGCAAGTCACCTGCCCACCTGTGTGTTACTGCCTCTGGTACAAGGAGATCAAGGAAAAATCCCCATCTTCCCCAACAAACACAGCCAAGGTTCATCCATAGAAATGCCAGTGTTAGCCATTTTATTGAAGCAAGGAAGAAATATTTATGATTTCAGAAGTGCTGATATCCGCTTCAAAGCAAGGGAAGTATTGAATGCTTTTTATTTATTTTTTTTTCTTTTCTTTTTTTGCAGTAGGATGTGATGCCTGCAGGTGTGATGGAGTTGGAGTGCCAGAGATGCCATTTGGTAGATGCAGGAAGGATTTCCCAGGAGAAGCCAGGGAGTCATCATTCCCACCTGCCCCTGCTAAAATAAAGATACGAGAGCCTTTGCTTGCCCACCAACAGGTATTCTGTGGTGTAATTCATTTGGGTTGGGGTCCATCTGCTGTATTTCATGGCACCACAATGCAGGCTGCCATGGGACATGAACAACGCCTGGGAACCCTGTGTTCCAGCAGGGCTGTCATTGGAGAAGTGAGACGTGGTGCTGTCAGCAGCTGTGCCTCTCAGCTGTCAGCCATTGCTATGGGGATGCCTTGCACTTCCACCTACCTTACACAGCAAAAACTCCCTAAAATGTCACATGATCCGACCGGGTAATATGGCCGCCGACATTGTCCATACATGCAGACTCCGTTTCGAAGTCTACATTGAATATGGCTAGAAATGTAGGGCTGACCTGCACAGTGAAAAAAGCAATTTGTTGACAGAGCAAGTGAGCAGAAGTGGATGCACATTCTCTATCCTCTCCAATTCCTCTCCCCTTATCAGAGTCACAAGGACCCCCACTGCTCTCTGCTCCCTGTGCCAGGGCTCCCACACTGCCCAGCACAGCGGTGCTGCTGATGGCAGCTCCTGGGCTCCAGGCTGTGCCCTGTGTCCCTGGACTCCATGGAGCACAGCCCCAAGGATTTATGGTCGTGGCGGACCCCCTGAGCTGCCCCTGCTCTCGACCGAGCAGCCCCAGCTCTCACAGCCCCTTTACCCGGCACAGCTGCTCCAGGCCCTGCTGCGCCCTGGAGGCCCTGTGCTGGGCTCTCTCCAGTGAGTCCAGGTCTGTCCCGTGCTGGAGGGCTCAGAAGTGGTGGGCCCAGAGCTTCAGGAGTGGCCTCAGCAGAGTCGAATACGAGGAAAGGATCACCTCTCCTGGTTTGCTGCTGAGGCTTTGCCCACTGCAGCCACGGTTACTGTTAGCTCTCTGAGACTAAGGGCTCACTGCTCACTCAGGCCCACCTTGTTGCCCACCAGGACCCCCAGCTCCTTTCCTGCAAAGCCACTTCCAGCTGGCTGCCCACAGCACTTCCAGGTGCTGGGGCTGTTCTTCCCCAGGTGCAGGACTCTGCACTTCCCCTTCTTGAATTGGACGAGGTTTCCGACAGCCCATTTTCCAGCCTGTCCAAGTCACGCCTTACCTGCAACAGCCTGGAGCACCACAAAGAGCACAGCCAGCAGCAGGAAAAGGATCCTCATGGCCACGGCTGGGATGAGAAATCCTTACCTGCAACGAACTGACACAAAAAGACCAAAGGACATGGAATGGGTATCTCCTGACTGAGAGATGAGCAACAGCTTATAATGTGCCTGGAATGACCCACACCAAAATCTTCTACAGTACAATGAACTGAGAAGAAGCTGCAGATATTCAAATAGTTCATGAATGTGCCTCAAGGCAACTAGGCCTCACTATCTCCTATTCTTTGAACTTCCAAAACATTTGAGACCAGAAGATCCTACATTCCCTTTCATGCCCTATTGTTCCAAAATCCTGTCACTGTTTTTTTGGGTATTGGCCTTCTTGCATTGAGAATTTTTTTTTACATGCATACAGTACACAATGTGCTACTCTGAAAGCAACGCCAACTGATGAACCATTCACCTTCAGACTGCCATAGTATTCAGAGAACAAGACAAGTGTTATTGTTCTCCAAGTTGGAGAAGGACACCGTTATCTCTTGGACATCATTTAAAGCATGACCTCAACCATAACAGAAGTGGAATTTGGGCGAGCTATTGAGTAAGAAGGCATCAAACATGCTGTTCATATGCCAGCCTCTGTAGGCAGCTGGACAATTCCAGGCTGGAAAGAGATCAGTGTCACCCAGTGCCCATGTTCTGCATAGGAATGAGAGCAAAAGCAGTGGATAAAGGCAAGGAGCAGAGGGCACCTGTCCAGAAGCAGCAACAGGAGGGATTACCCACTGAGGAGGAGGAGGATCAGCGCTGCCTTCTGTCTCTCTTCTCCTGCAGGCTCCCCAGCCCCAAACACACCTCTTTATGTGAAGTTTGGGGCTGCTGGCAGAGCAGTCAGTGGCCAATGAGTGAAGGCTTTTGCCTCCCAATAGGTCCTGCATTTTGCTGCCTTCCAATGAGGCTGCACCTTGGGACAGCTTTGACCACAACTCCCCAGGTCTTGGTGCAATCCATCTCAGAGCATTCCGCTTCCTGCGAGAGACGTTAGGCCACAGGGCTATGTGAAATACCTGGAAACAGGCACGGACTGCTGCTTACGTCCTACTTCTGTCTTCAGTCTGAAGTTTTATCTCATGGCTGCAACAGCATCTTGGCCATCATTTGCCTGCATAATGCTTTGGCCTTTACAGCCAGCCTTCTTGTTTCTTCTCCTTGTCAAGAGAAGAAGGAGCACTGCCTGCCTTTCAGTGTCTTAATTATGCTGTTGTTAATTTAGTGCTTAGCAGTATATGAATTAATAACATAGACACATGCAATCTTTCATGCAGAATTTTATAAGAAAATACATTTTCATTTCTTTTTCCTTTTAGGATTACTCTTGATTTTTCTTCTTTTGTTGTTTCAGTGCCCTTCCTGATATGAGCATGCACTTAGTCCAGCACACACGCCAACGTCCTATTTATTTCCTCGACTGTCACAGAATCAAAGAATCATAGAATGGTGATAGACGGAAGATGCCTTGAAGATCATCCAGTTTCAACGCCTTGCTTTAGACAGGGACACCTCTCTGTAGTCCACATGTAGTTCACAGCCCCATCCAGCCCTGGCCATGAATGCTTCCAAGGAATGGGCATTCAAAACCTTGCTGGGCAACTTGTTCCAGTACCTCACCGATCACACAGTAAAATTTTTCTTTTTGATATCTAGTCTAAATCTACTCTTTTCCAGTTTGAAACTATTTTTCTTCATTCTGTCAATACCTGCCCCTACCAGAAAGTCCCTTCCCAGTGTTCCTGTAGGCCCCCTGCAAGTACTGGGTGGCCCCCATAAGGTCCCTTGGAGCCTTCTCTTCTGCAGGATGAAAAGGCCCATCTCTTTCCACCTGTCCTGGCTGGGGAGACGCTCCAGCCCTCTGATCATCTTTGTGGCCCTCCTCTGGACTGCTCCAACACCTCCATGTCCTCCTCGTGTTGTAGGCCCCACAATTGGATGCAGTACTCCAGGTGAGATCTCACAAGAGCAGAGCAGAGGGGCAGAATCACCTCCCTCCCCATGCTGGTCACGCTTCTTTTGACACAACCCAGGATACGGTTGGCCAATGAACAAGCACTCATTGCTGGCACAAGCTGAATCTTTCATCAGTCGATGCTCCCAAACCCTTCTCCTCAGAGCTGCTCTCAAGTCATTCCCTGCCCAGACTGTATCTGTGCTTGGGATTGCCTCAGCCCAGGTGCAGGACTTTTCACTTGGTGGTGTTGAACTTCCTGAGGTTGACATAGGCCCTCCTCAGTAGCCTGTCCAGTTCCCTCCGGATGGCATCCCTTTTGCTCTAGTTTGTCAGTTGTACCACAGGAGCAAAAGGAGGCCGTTACCTGGTCCCTGAGTCTTTGAGACCGATCATGAATATTTATTGCACTGTCTATATTGGGCATGGGGCAGAAGTGCCCAATGAATTCATTGACAGCCAGACACTTCCCCAGATGGATTTTATGCTGTTCTTGCTAACTGTGGACGTGCCATGAGGACAAGTGTTGGGTAATGTTTCCAAGGGTCACTCCTTTCTTCCTGTTATTAGCAGAGAGGACACGGGGAGAAGAGGATGGCAACGAGAAGGTGAAGGAACCTCATGGTGAGAAGTTTGCTGTTGAAGATTATCACTCAACTAACACTGCCAAGGTCACCAGTAAACCAGGTCCCTTAGTGACATCTCCCTCCAGCAACCTCCAATCAGGCAGTTGTAGAGAGCCATAAAGTCTCAGCCTGTATTTCTGCACAATGCTTATCTCAGCAAGTCACCTGCCCACCTGTGTGTTACTGCCTCTGGTACAAGGAGATCAAGGAAAAATCCCCATCTTCCCCAACAGACACAGCCAAGATTCATCCATAGAAATGCCAGTGTTAGCCATTTTATTGAAGCAAGGAAGAAATATTTATGATTTCAGAAGTGCTGATATCTGCTTCAAAGCAAGGGAAGTACTGAATTCTTTTTATTTTTTTTTTTTTCTTTTCTTTTTTTGCAGTAGGATGTGATGCCTGCAGGTGTGATGGAGTTGGAGTGCCAGAGATGCCATTTGGTAGATGCAGGAAGGATTTCCCAGGAGAAGCCAGGGAGTCATCATTCCCACCTGCCCCTGCTAAAATAAAGATACGAGAGCCTTTGCTTGCCCACCAACAGGTATTCTGTGGTGTAATTCATTTGGGTTGGGGTCCATCTGCTGTATTTCATGGCACCACAATGCAGGCTGCCATGGGACATGAACAACGCCTGGGAACCCTGTGTTCCAGCAGGGCTGTCATTGGAGAAGTGAGACGTGGTGCTGTCAGCAGCTGTGCCTCTCAGCTGTCAGCCATTGCTATGGGGATGCCTTGCACTTCCACCTACCTTACACAGCAAGAGCGAAATCCACCACATGATCCAACCCGGTAAAATGGCCGCCGACATTGCCAAGGAAAGCAGAATCCCCTTCGAAATCTGCAAGCACGCATAGGGCTGGAAAAGAAGGGCTCACCTGTACAGAGGGGGGAAAAAAGCAATTTGTTGACAGAGCAAGTGAGCAGAAGTGGATGCACATTCTCTATCCTCTCCAATTCCTCTCCCCTTATCAGAGTCACAAGGACCCCCACTGCTCTCTGCTCCCTGTGCCAGGGCTCCCACACTGCCCAGCACAGCGGTGCTGCTGATGGCAGCTCCTGGGCTCCAGGCTGTGCCCTGTGTCCCTGGACTCCATGGAGCACAGCCCCAAGGATTTATGGTCGTGGCGGACCCCCTGAGCTGCCCCTGCTCTCGACCGAGCAGCCCCAGCTCTCACAGCCCCTTTACCCGGCACAGCTGCTCCAGGCCCTGCTGCGCCCTGGAGGCCCTGTGCTGGGCTCTCTCCAGTGAGTCCAGGTCTGTCCCGTGCTGGAGGGCTCAGAAGTGGTGGGCCCAGAGCTTCAGGAGTGGCCTCAGCAGAGTCGAATACGAGGAAAGGATCACCTCTCCTGGTTTGCTGCTGAGGCTTTGCCCACTGCAGCCACGGTTACTGTTAGCTCTCTGAGCACTAAGGGCTCACTGCTCACTCAGGCCCACCTTGTTGCCCACCAGGACCCCCGGCTCCTTTCCTGCACAGCCGCTTCCAGCTGGCTGCCCGCAGCACTTCCAGGTGCTGGGGCTGTTCTTCCCCAGGTGCAGGACTCTGCACTTCCCCTTCTTGAATTGGACGAGGTTCCTGACAGCCCATTTTCCAGCCTGTCCAAGTCACGCCTTACCTGCAACAGCCTGGAGCAGCACAAAGAGCACAGCCAGCAGCAGGAAAAGGATCCTCATGGCCACGGCCGGGATGAGAAATCCTTACCTGCAACGAACTGACACAACAAGACAAAAAAACATTGAACCTGACCTGTTGCTCTACTCTCCTGACTGAGAGATGATCAACAGCTTATAATGTGCCTGGAATGACCCACACCAAAATCTTCTACAGTACAGTGAACTCAGAGTTGCAGATATTCAACTAGTTCATGAATGCATCTTGAGGCAACCAGGCCTCACCACCTCCTCTACTTTGAGTTTCCAAAACTTCTGAGACTAGAAACCTGTACAGTCCCTTTCATCCCCTATTGTTCCAAAATCCTGTCACTGATATTTTGAGTATTGGCCTTCTTGCATTGAATTTTGATTCTGGTTCTGTATGTTACAGGATGTGTTACTCTAAAACCATCATCAACTGATGAACCATTCACCTACAGCCTGACATGATTTTCAGAGACCAAGACAAATTGTTCTCCAAGTTGGAGAAGGACACCGTTATCTCTTGGGCATCAGTGAAAACATGACCTCAACCACAACGGAATTGGTATTTTGGTAAGCTGTGGAGCAAGAAGGGCAGATTGGAGCACTGAGTGCTATCCAGATGCCAGCCTCTGAAGGCAGCTGGACAATTCCAGGCTGGAAAGAGATCAGTGTCACCCAGTGCCCATAGACTGCATAGGAATGAAAGCAAAAGCAGTGGATAAAGGCAAAGAGCAGAGGACACCTGTCCAGAAGCAGCAACAGGAGGGATTACCCACTGAGGAGGAGGAGGATCACCGCTGCCTTCTGTCTCTCTTCTCCTGCAGGCTCCCCAGCCCCAAACACACCTCTTTATGTGAAGTTTGGGGCTGCTGGCAGAGCAGTCAGTGGCCAATGAGTGAAGGGTTTTGCCTCCCAATGGGTTCTGCATTTTGCTGCCTTCCAATGAGGCTGCACCTTGGGACAGCTTTGACCACAACTCCCCAGGTCTTGGTGCAATCCATCTCAGAGCATTCCGCTTCCTGCGAGAGACGTTAGGCCACAGGGCTATGTGAAATACCTGGAAACAGGCACGGACTGCTGCTTAGGTCCTACTTCTGTCTTCAGTCTGAAGTTTTAGTCTTGCGGCTGCAACAGCATCTTGGCCATCATTTGCCTGCATAATGCTTTGGCCTTTACAGCCAGCCTTCTTGTTTCTTCTCCTTGTCAAGAGAAGAAGGAGCACTGCCTGTCTTTCAGCTCTTAATTATGCTGTCGTTAATTTAGTGCTTAGCAGTATATGAATTAATAACATAGACACATGCAATCTTTCATGCAAAATTTTATAAGAAAATACATTTTCATCCCTTTTCCTCCAAGGATTACTCTTGATTTCTTTTCCTGTTGTTTCAGTGCCCTTTCTGATATGAGCATTCACTTGGTCCTTCCCAGGTTGCCCAGAGCCTTGCAGGATAAGCTGCACATCTGCCAACCTCCCGTTTATTTCCCAGGTTGTCACAGAATCATAGAATGGTTTGTGTTGGAAGGGACCTGTAAGATCGCCCAGTTCCAACCCCCTGCCACAGGCACGGACACCTCCCTCGAGTGCAGGTTGCTCACAGCCCCATCCAGCCTGGCCTGGAGTGCTTCCATAAGGGGCATCCACAGCCTCACAGAACAACCTGTTCCAGTGTCTCACCCATATTTATTGCACTGTCTATATTGGACATGGGGCAGAAGTGCCCAAGGCCAGTACCGACAGGCGGACATTCCCCCAGTTGGATTTCATGCTCTTCCTGCTAATTGTGGACGTGCCATGAGGACAAGTGTTGGGTAATGTTACCAAGGGTCACTCCTTTCTTCCTGTCATTAGCAGAGAGGACACAGGGAGAAGAGGATGGCAACGAGAAGGTGAAGGAACCTCATGGTGAGAAGTTTGCTGTTGAGATCTTCAAGATCATCACTCAGCTAACGCTGCCAAAACCACCGCTAAACCACGTCCCTTCGGGACACCACTCTAAGACATTCAAATACCTACTGGGATGGGGACTTCACCACTTCCCTCTGCAGCCTCTTCCACTACCAACAGGCTATTTCCATGAAAATATTCTTCCAGACATCCAGTCTGAACCTCCCCTGGCACCTCTGGACACCATTTCCTTGTGTCCTATCACTTGTCACCTGAGAGATGAGACCAGCAACCACCTCGCAGCAACCTCCCATCAGGCAGTTGTAGAGAGCCATAAAGTCTCAGCTTGTGTTTCTGCAGAATGTTCATCTCTACAAGCCACCTGCCCACCTGTGTGTTACTGCCTGTAGTGCAAGGAGATCAAGGAAAAATCCCCATCTTCCCCAACAAACACAGCCATGGTTCAACCACAGAAATGCCAGTGTTAGTCATTTTATTGAAGCAAGGAAAGAAGTCGTTTTGGTGCTGCAGCCTTGTTCAGATTTGTGATTTCACAGGTGCTGGTATGTGCTTCAGAGCAAGGGAAATATTAAAAGCCATTCCTTTTTTTTAATTTTTTTTTTTTTTTTTTTTTTTTTTTTTTTTGCAGGAGGATGTGGTGCCAGCAGGTATGATGGAGCTGGAGTGCTGGAGAGGCCATTTGGTAGATGCAGGAAGTATTCCCCAGGAGAAGTCAGGGAGGTATCAGTTATTCCAGCCCCTATATGATAAAAAGGAGACAGTCTTAGCTTGCCCCTTCAGCAGGTTGTCTGTGGTGTCACTCATCTGGAGGTGCTTATCTGCTGTATTTCATGGCACCAGAACGGATGCTGCCATGGGATGTGAACAACCCCTGAAGACCCTCTATGCCAGCAAGGTGGTCATTGGAGGAGTGACACATGGTTCCGTTGGTAGCTGTGACACATAGCTATAAGAATGACTTCCACTTCCACATACCTTGCACAGCAAGAGCCCATTCCATTGTTACATGTTCCAATCCAGTAATATGGCCTCCGACAGATACCTCGAGTGCAGATTCCATTTCGAAGCCTACAAGTATCAATAGGCCTAGGAAAGTAGCGCTGACCTGAACAGTGAAAAAAAAAAAAAAAAATCATTTTCTATGGAACTGAACAAAAGTGGATGCACATTCTCTAAAGCCGGCTGCCCACAGAATGTCCAGGTGCTGGGGCTGTTCTTCCCCAGGTGCAGGACTCTGCACTTCCCCTTCTTGAATTGGACGAGGTTCCTGACAGCCCATTTTCCAGCCTGTCCAAGTCACGCCTTACCTGCAGCAGCCTGGAGCACCACAAAGAGCACAGCCAGCAGCAGGAAAAGGATCCTCATGGCCACGGCTGGGATGAGAAATCCTTACCTGCAACGAACTGACACAACAGGACCAAAGGACATGGAATAGTTATCTCCTGACTGAGAGATGAGCAACAGCTTATAACATGCCCCAAATGACTCACACCAAAATCTTCTACAGTACAGTGAACTGAAAAGAAGCTGCAGATATTCAAATAGTTCATGAATGTATCTTGAGCAACCAGGCCACACCATCTCCTCTACTTTGAGTTTCCAAGACATCTAAGACTAGAAGCCCCTACATTCCCTTTCATGCCCTATTGTTCCAAAATCCTGTCACTGATATTTTGAGTATTGGCCTTCTTGCATTGAGAATTTTGTTTCTGCTTCTGTATGGTACACAACATGCTACTCTGAAACCTACACTGACTGATGGACCATTCATCTGCAGCCTGTCATGGTATTCAGAGACCAAGCCAGGTATTGTTGCTCTCCAAGTTGGAGAAGGGCACCGTTATCTCTTGAGCATCAGTGAAAACATGACCTCAACCGTAACAGAATTGGAATTTTGGTAAGCTGTGGAGCAAGAAAGGCAGATTGGAGCACTGAGTGCTATCCAGATGCCAGCCTCTGTAGGCAGCTGGACAATTCCAGGCTGGAAAGAGATCAGTGTCACCCAGTGCCCATGGACTGCATAGGAATGAAAGCAAAAGCAGTGGATAAAGGCAAGGAGCAGAGGGCACCTGTCCAGAAGCAGCAACAGGAGGGATTACCCACTGAGGAGGAGGAGGATCACCGCTGCCTTCTGTCTCTCTTCTCCTGCAGGCTCCCCAGCCCCAAACACACCTCTTTATGTGAAGTTTGGGGCTGCTGGCAGAGCAGTCACTGGCCAATGAGTGAAGGCTTTTGCTGCCCAGTAGGTTCTGCATTTTGCTGCCTTCCAATGAGGCTGCACCTTGGGACAGCTTTGACCACAACTCCCCAGGTCTTGGTGCAATCCATCTCAGAGCATTCCGCTTCCTGCGAGAGACGTTAGGCCACAGGGCTATGTGAAATACCTGGAAACAGGCACGGACTGCTGCTTACGTCCTACTTCTGTCTTCAGTCTGAAGTTTTATCTCACGGCTGCAACAGCATCTTGGCCATCATTTGCCTGCATAATGCTTTGGCCTTTACAGCCAGCCTTCTTGTTTCTTCTCCTTGTCAAGAGAAGAAGGAGCACTGCCTGCCTTTCAGCTCTTAATTATGCTGTCGTTAATTTACTGCCTAGCAGTATATGAAATAATAACATAGACACATGCAATCTTTCATGCAAAATTTTATAAGAAAATACATTTTCATCCCTTTTCCTCCGAGGATTACTCTTGATTTCTTTTCCTGTTGTTTCAGTGCCCTTTCTGATATGAGCATTCACTTGGTCCTTCCCAGGTTGCCCAGAGCCTTGCAGGATAAGCTGCACATCTGCCAACCTCCCGTTTATTTCCCAGGTTGTCACAGAATCATAGAATGGTTTGTGTTGGAAGGGACCTGTAAGATCGCCCAGTTCCAACCCCCTGCCACAGGCACGGACACCTCCCTCGAGTGCAGGTTGCTCACAGCCCCATCCAGCCTGGCCTGGAGTGCTTCCATAAGGGGCATCCACAGCCTCACAGGACAACCTGTTCCAGTGTCTCACCATGCTCACATTAAATCTTTTCTTCCTGATATCTAGTCCTGATATCTACCCTCTTTCAATTTGAAGTCATTCTCCCTCGTACCATCACTACATACCTTTATAAGACATCCCTCTCCAACATTCCTGTAGGCCTCCCACAGGTTCTGGAATGTCCCTATAAGGCCCCTTGGAGCCTTCTCTTCTCCAAGCTGAAGAGCCCCAGCTCTTTCATCCTTTTCTCATAGAAGAGTGCCCCAGCCCTCTGATCATCTTTGTGGCCCTCCTCTGGACTGCTCCAACAGCTCCATGTCCTCCTCGTGTTGTGGGCCCCACAATTGGATGCAGTACTCCAGGTGAGCAGAGGGGCAGAATCACCTCCCTCCCCATGCTGGTCACACTTCTTTTGACGCAACCCAGGATACGGTTGGCCAATGAACAAGCGCTCATTGCTGGCACAAGCTGAATCTTTCATCAGTCGATGCTCCCAAACCCTTCTCCTCAGGGTTGCTCTCAAGTCATTCCCTGCCCAGCCTGTATCTGTGCTTGGGATTGCCTCAGCCCAGGTGCAGGACTTTTCACTTGGTGGTGTTGAACTTCCTGAGGTTGACTTGGGCCCTCCTCACTGGGCTGTGCAGCTCTATAGGACATGGATGATGTTACCTTTGTCTGTGGGACCTTTCAGAGGTGTTTATTGCACTGGTGCAATGGGTGCAGAAGTGCCCAGGGACTGCATTATTTTGTCTATTTCACATGAAAGAGTGATGTTTTAAAAGATGCTGGGGCTGTTCCCGCTGTAGAGAACTTAGCATCTCTGCAGCTCCAAGCATGAATTGGTCCATGTGAGTAAAGCTTCTTAAAACTCTCAGATACCAAATGTGCATGGAGAAAACTAAAACTTTTGAGATGCCCTGGAGTACCATATTTGCCCTTGAGAACAACCTTGCCTATGATATGAGCTTCAAGTTTTATAAAAATGAATAAATAGAAACATCAGTTGTCACAAGCTGGGAGAAATCTGGATAGAGAGTATTTTTAGTGATAACTAGGGACTTAAACAAGTAGGAAATAGTAAATGCAATGTTGCTACCTTTGGATGAGGAGCTAGACTGGAACCAGTCATTCCCCTCTGCAAGACTCACATGGATGATTTCAGAAATCTCTGTACTGGGAATGTTTTCTTCACAACCAGGTTTCAGCTTTATAATTACTTGGATGGGCTGAAGACAAAGGCAGCTCAGATGCTTTCCATCCTCCCTGAATGGTGCTCTGGGAGTTCTCTGTGTGTGAGCGTGCTGTGCCATTGCAGAAAATTGATTGAAAATACCGGGCAGGAGATGTGATTTCCAGGCAGGGATTGGCCAAGCCTGGTGTGGGCACGTTTCCATGAGACAGGCCAAGGCCAGCATTGACAGCAGGACATTTCCCCAGCTGGATTTCATGCTGTTCTTGCTAACTGTGGACGTGCCATGAGGACAAGTGTTGGGTAATGTTACCAAAGGTCTCTCCTCCCTTCCTGTCATTAGCAGAGAGGACACGGGGAGAAGAGGATGGCAAAGAGAGGGTGAAGGAACCTCATGGTGAGAAGTCTGCTGAGGACTCCCCATTATCAGTGGTAAGTCACAGCTCTTATTTAAAATAAAATCCACCATTCCAAGTCACAGCTCTTATTTAAAATAAAATCCATCATTCCAAGAGTTCTACTTCCGCGGCTTAATTAAAATCTTACAAACAAGAAAACATACTGCTTGATATTTGATCATTATACTCAGTAATGGTGACTCTGGATGGTTATAATCATTTTATCTGCAAAATGTAATTGGAGTCTGCACAATGATCTTACGGTGCGAGATACTTTTGGCTTCTATTTGTCATAGATGTGCTGTGGAGAGAAGGGAAAGATGATCCCTTAGCTTTTTTTCTTTTTATTAAGGACTTAATATCACTTTATAAGCAACAAAAATTAATATTTCTTGAATAATTCAAGGTTTTGAGCATTCCTTATCCTGGTTTATGTCATCATCTACATATGCCTGAAACAAAATAGGTAATAGTTAAATAGGATGGGCATTTTAATCTTTCATCAGCATGCCACAAACATAGCGTGCCAGATCATACAATCACATCCTCTACAGTTGCTCACAAGAAAAGGAAGGAAAAAAAAGAAAAAAAAAAAAAGATAAAGTTCTAAAAGGAAGTACTGTTGATTTTGTGCTTACTGAAGCTTTGCCTATTAGTTATAAAAGTGACCTCGGAAAAAAAATGCTTAAATTATAAGAACTGGATACAGTTTGAAGGATATTAATTAATTTTTATTTTACTTTTATTTTTATTTTATTTAGTTATAATTTAAAAATATAAATAAAATATCTGAAGTCCATCAGATTCAAATGTAGGAGTCTTCAGTGCAGCTGATACTGGCTGTTTTTGCATGTGATGGAGAGAAGATCACTGTATTTGTATTCTTTTGAATTTTATAGATATAAAGCACATTTCATATGATCAAGTAAATGTGTTTTCATATGATCACGTTTTCTTGATCATACGAAATGTGCTTCCCTTAAAAAGTGATATTTCAATAGGCAGTTTCTAGAAAATTTACTCTCTTGAATAAATGATAATTTCAGTTTGCAAATTGTAGGTTGAAAGTCATACGTGATGCTTGAGTCAATACTCCATACAGAATAAATGCAGGATTTTTTTTTTTGGTGGCATTTTTTTCTCCCCCTAGTGGCTGTTGTGTTTTGTGACACTGAACTGGGACATGAAGATCCTTTACCTTTTCTTGGCCGTTCTCCTCATTGTGCTCCAAAGCTCTTTAGGTAAGAGCCCCATAAAGCCAAAGGAAACACCAAGGGAATTTTGTGTGTACAAACACAGTAAAATAGACATGGAAAGGGCTTCCATTTTGGCTGCTGCTATAGTAGTTTGTCACACAGGGTGTGACTGCTGACCTTCTTGCACTGGAAACTGAGAGAATGTAATGGTGCAGAATACTGGAATGCTTCTGTCACACTACAACCCTTGCTCGTACTTCGTCTTCTTTTGGAAGGAAAATGAAAAGTCACCATCTTTGCACAGGTTTCATGCGTGTACCTAACAACGAGGCACAGTGTGAGCAGGCAGGAGGGATCTGCTCCAAGGACCGCTGCTTCCACCTCCATACCAGAGCCTTTGGGCACTGCCAGCAAGCCGTCCCGTGCTGCCGGACTGTGGTGAGCTGCAGTTGTTCAAAGATCAGCTGTTTGATGGGGAATGGGTTTGTTATATACCTTAGCTAGTATGCTCAGAGGGTTTCCTACAGAATTCAAAGGTTCACCCATTTATTGCAACGCAAAATTATGGGGGAAAAAATGCAACAAAAAAAGACTTCCATGAAAATGTGTACGCTGCTTCCACTGTTTGATATGTAATTTTCTGTACCATCTTGCTGAATGATGTTTGCAACTCATCTTGGTTTTGGAAGTTCTTGTTTAAACTATGCTCAGTAATAGTAAAAGAGGTATTAAAAAACAAAGCAGAACAAAACAGACTAAGCAGTAGATTTAAATAAAGAGATTCTCTATCTTCGTATCAGAGACTTCAAGATGTGGAGGAAGCTTCGGGTATAGAAGCTTCCAGGCATTTCATGATTAAGTATGTATGTATGTATGCATGTATGTATGTATGTATGTATGTATGTATGTATTTGTGGTTATAAGATCACAGTCTGAAAGTTTATTTCCCCTTCTTTCTTTCCAGAAGAGTGACTGGATGCTGGAAGGGAGGTGATGGAGTCACCATCCCTGGGGGTGTTCAAGAAACATTTCCATGTTTTGCTAAGGGTTGTGGTTTAGTGGGGTGACATTAGTGGTATGTGGATGGTTGGACTGGATGATCTTGGAGGACTTTTACAACTTTGGTGCTTCTGTGATTCTCTCTTGCAGTACAACTAATGTTTGCCAGGACCTCAGAGCAGCTAAGCAGCTCTTCTGGTGATGCAAGAGATTCATCATCCTGCTACAAAACCTGGAATGTGGGGCTGAGAATATGGGTTTAACGTGCACACATGCGTGCACTAAGGGTTGAACAGAAGAGGAAAGAAAAGAGGCACCTCTGCAAACAAATGAATGGACCCGAAGAGGCTCTGACGGTGGTCGCTGAACCACCCAGTGAAGACTAGTGTTCCTTTTCTTTTCTAAAATAAAATAGTTTTTAGCAAAATCACACTGCATCCCCTTGAGAAGATGCAGAGCAGATTCTTGCTTTGGCCTTCAGATCAGATGCTTGCATTTTTCTTTTCTGCTTAGAATTAACAGTAATGGAATTAACACTGAAAGACAGAATCTCTGGGAGAGGCTGAATGCACAACTGAGGTTTTCATATTTTGTAGACCACATATCTCTACACATTTTAATAAGTGTTCTCCAGAAGACCTGTGTCTGCTCCTGATACCTGCAAGGAGTTGTCTTGGTTTGTGTTTTTGCTGGAAGTCCTGGCCCCCATCTCACCCAGGGTTAGTGTGACATGATAAAAAATCCAAACTCACATGCAGACAGGAATATGGACAGATCCTCTTATTGTATCAGTTAGCAACAGTCAACAACAACTTGTACAAACCCCTGTGAATGGGTTAGTAGAAGGCTGGCACAAAGGGATTGTGTGCGTGGCCCATGGAACTCCAAAACTAGTTCACAGCAGCTCATGGGGTAGAAAGTGTGGGTATCTTTATCCATTGCTCATCTGAGATCCTTTTGTTCTTTGCATTAGCCCTCTGGTGTGCTAAGCACATGGGACACCATGCCATGCCATCCCATCCCCTGCCATGCTAGCCAATCCCATGCTGTGCCATCCCATGCTGTGCCATCCCATGCCATCCCATCCCCTGCCATGCTAGCCAATCCCATGCTGTGCCATGCCATGCCATGCCATGCCATGCCAGCCCATCCCATCCCATACGAGTGTGTTTGGGGGCTTTCACTCATTTTTCTGCTGTTTTTCTGAAACATTATCAAGTTTGTTGGCAGCCCTTGGAACAAAACAGGGGACATTTCTTAACAGTGGAGACTCCAGGCTGATGCACATGCATCCAGACAGCACAGTGCTGTGACTAATAGTTCACTATTTAGCATTCAGGGAAGTAACACCCCCTGCTGATCTAGACAAAATGCAGGCAGCAGGACCAGAATCACATAGATTCAGTGAGGTGGTTTCAAGACCTTGTCCTTCTGCCATATTGGGTTTCTCTGTGTTGACATTCCCAGCACTTCATGTTGGGGTGGCAGAGGACAGAAGAACAGACCCAGCATAGTGCTCTGGACTGTTGGTGGTTTTTGGTGTACTAACATGTGTATTTCCACACAGATTGCTGCAACCCACACACTTTAAGGATGATTTAATAGGACACAATGATACATGCATGTAAATTAATTTAGTTAAATAAACTTCATTTACAAGTTGATTTTTGTAGACAGTAATAACAACAAAACCACCCTGACATACACCAGCAAATGTCAGCAATGTGGTTTCACTTGGAATTGTTTTTATTAGAAATGAAGCTGCAAATCTCTATCGAGAATTCCTCCTCAGATCTTCTCGTGCTCCCAGGACTCTTCACTCCATTGGGAAAGGCTCCTTGGGTTTGCATCAAAGTTCAAAGATCCTGTGGTGTCGTAAGGCAGGAGACGTCTCAGATTCCCAGGGCTCTTATCTGCTTGGTCAGTGAGGTCTCAGATTTAAGAGCTGGGTCTCCTGCAAAGAGAAATCAGGTGGTGACCTATTCAGCCTTTCTCTATCCAGACAAGCAAATGATACGTTCCCATCTCAGGCTGGTGTAGACACCTGGTAACACATGAGGTTGAAGGCTACTGGAGATCCTTGTGATCTGGACCTCTGATCTATATCACTGAATCACAGAATGGTTGAGATTGGATGCACTTCTGAGTCCCTTTGGTCCCCCCAACCCCAGCAGGGCTGCCCAGAGCAGGGAGCCCAGCACCAAGGCAAGGGGCTGTGGGAGATCCCCCAAGAGGAGCCACTATTGCTCTCTGCTCCTTGTGCCAGGGCTTTGGCAAGGCTTCACATTATTCTTTTTTTTTTTTTTTTTATGCTTCAGCATAGTGTTTCACAGAAACCCACTTCAATTAAATATGAATGCAAATAATTAAAGATAAATAAATAAGCAAAACAAGAACAACTAATTTACAATGTCCAAAAAAGGGTAGGTATGCTACAGCTCATGTCATTAGCTGCATAATTGGACCACGGCATACTACAGCATTGCTCCACATGATATGTCTCCTATAGATAAAGAGGTTTTCTCATGGTGCTGATGAAAACACGTTTTACTTCCAGAGAGTGGAAGATCTCCTACAGCACTTTGCTCTGATATTTGGCACTCTGCACCTAACAGAACAGCCCAGGTGGGGAACTGCATTCCAGGTATGAGTTCTGACTTGATTCTAGTTATGCTATGCTGATACCCCTGGGTTTCTCAGGAGAAACTCCCTTACCATTTGCAGCATTTCAGCTTCCCATCACGGCAGGTTCCAATGTCAACCGAAGGAGCAGGGCATGCAATAAAAGAGCAGGAGCCATGGCTCTGCCGGCATGCTAAGGTGTCAGCAGCTTCTTGGCTGTAAGCTGCAAGATATCAAAGGGAAACTGACGTTCATTTACCACACCAGAGCATAAGGAGAGATGCAGCATGAGATTACAAGGCATGCTATGTGATATCCTGACATCGTGCTTGGCATGCAGGTTTGTGATTGGGGTATCTTTAAAATTAATCTCACACCGCCCAGAAAAGGTGATGGTATCCAAATTAAAATGTCTTAACTGGACTTTTTCAGGCTTCCAGCCCAAGTTTCAGCAGATATAAATTATCATTCATTATCTTCTGATTTGAATAGCTTTCTGCGTGCTCACAGGGAAGCTGTGTACACTGTTACCAAATATAATGCAGTAAAGCTAACACGGCATAGAAATCATGACACCACAGCCAAACCCAGGGAATATAACACGTCCCACTAGAACTTTTTATATAGCTTTGTATATACTATGTAATAAGGTCAGTGACTGTTGTCACTGGTGCTGTATATGGTTTTAGGTAGCCACTATGCTGATTTAACCATGACTGATATGTTCAGAGCTGAAGCCAAACGCTCAGGTGATGTCAAACTGCAACTCCATCATCACCAGGACAACTGCTAGGCTTATCCCATGTGAAATGCTACCCCCAGGTTTGGGTCAGAGGGCTTACAGGTTAAACATTACTCATTCCAACTGAGACGTCCAGCCTGAAATTCAAATTGCATTCTTGGCACATTATTTAAGTGAATCTCCTACAAGTGCCTGCTGTTGGGCTTAGTGGCTCTACATCCCTTCACTGAGTAGACAGGCACTTGCTGAGCTAGGAAAGGAAGTACAAATGTAAGTCTACTGCAAATCAAAGCAGCAATGGAGAAAGCTTAAACTTCTCTGAAGCACTTAGAACAGCCTGGAATTAAGCATATCAAACCCATTAAATGCACTGTGAAAACAGAGAGTTGAGGCAAAGCCCCACAGTCACAACTGTATTATTTGAAAAATACAGGTCTGCTTGATCTAGAATACACACTTGGGAGGTGTGAGTATAAATGTGAGAAGAGAAAGCTCGCATATTGCAAGATGGTGTCTTAAGCATCACCCCGCAGAGCTGCCTAAATACACAGGGAGAGAATCTTCTTTCCACCCTTCCAATCACATAACTCGATGCAAGATGCTCAGGGCTAGCATGAGACCACAGGCAAGTCAAGGACCTTGACTCAGAAGGTTAAAGACTATGGTTATGAATAAGGAAAGGGAGTCTAAGTATGACAAGAGTCCAAGAGCATAGAGGCTAGGACTTCTCTGCACATGTACCCTTTTAGTCTCCATCTCACCTATTTTCCATCTTACCTGGAGCAGCCTGGAAGAGGAAGAAGAGAATAGCAACAAGGAAGAAAAGGATTCTCATGATTGTCTTCTGCTGTGGAATAGCCTTTGCAGCTGTGAAAATACCTGAAGGTGTTCAGAAGCTGATGTATGAGGCAGAAGATGGCTGGTCCCTGCACTTATAAAGGCTGTGGGTCTGGACAGTGCAGACACTTCAGGGGAGGAGGAGTGGTGAGAGTTCACTGCCCTGTGACTGTAGAGATTGGTGATGTATGAAGATGTTGCAACCCAACACATTTGAAGATGCCTGACCTGAACAAGGACCAAATGACACCCTGTGCTCAGCTGATGGGCTGCACCCGGAGAGGACACAGGATTGGAGCAGGAGGGAGGTGGGTTCCTGTGATTCACAATACTGTAAACCATGCGGGTTTGCTGATGCCTTGTGGCTCTTGGACATGATGTTGTCACAGACTGTCCCCTTCCCAGCCATGGGGTACTGCTAACCTACCAAGACTGCATGAAACAAGGATGCAACAGATCCTTCTACTTGGATGGAGGAGTGGGTCAGGGCTTTGGTCCTCTCTTGAGTTGGAATTGTGGGGCTGCATGTGTAGGAGTCAGAAGTGAAAGGACTGTGGACATCCCCTCATCCCTGTCCATGATATCTGCAACTTGGTGCAATTTCTCCCAGATGTTCTGGCACGGTTCAAAGCTCAATTGCTACCTGCATCCTTTATTTGAGACCTCAGCCATGACGTTTTACCACACCAGGAAGATGAAGTCATTAGACAGAAAGAACCAGAAGGAACACCTCTATGCCCTGTGCCACTCTGTTGTGGGAGACTGCATCCCAGTTCCCTTTTGGCAACCAACTAAGCTATCTTGAAAATGGTGATATTGTGTGCCTCAAGGCTCCTGCCTGCACTGAGTCCCTCTACCTCGCTCTGATGGCTACAGCCTTAATACTTGTGCTTATCATTGAGAAATGCCACTCTTGAGGCATGTGAAAACTGTACATGTTTTATTGGCATTTCTTTTTGCAAACACTGGAAGCCAAGAATCATTAATGAAATCAAGTCATGAGGGTGCTTAATTTTTTACTGCTTCTGTGCAAAAATAAATAGCAGGAAGTCAGCTATGCTTGTGTGCAGAGAGTATGGTGATCCATGTCTGGTAAAGCAGTTGAAACAAATTGGGTGCTTGTTACAGTTTGTGAAAAAGCACACCATGTTCTTTTCACGGCTATGTCAGGCCTAGGATTTCAGAAACATGCAAAAATATTCTTTACAGTGGAAAGCGAATGAGGAGGTTGGGTATGGGCAAGAGGAGGCAGGTGGCAAAGAAGACAAATTTCTTTTTGTCCATGCTCAGCAAGTTGGAGAGCTATGTAATGCTAGGGTACAGGTAGGACCATGTATAGGACTGTAGGAGCCATGACCTCATGAGCTCCAAGGGAAGGGCAGTGAGCCTCGTATCTTATTGTGATATGTGATAGGCACTACATCCGGATGTATGTAGGGTATGCATGTATGTTTCCTTCCCTTTTCACCTCCTGGGCTGAGAGTTTTGCATTGATCAGATATGTTCCTGAGTTGAAGTCCTTATAGAATAGCCTGAGTTGAAAGGGATCAATAAGGATCATTGTGTTCAACTCCTGGGGAACACGAAGAGAAAACTGAATTCCAGATCAGCAGAAAGCAAGGCATCAAGCGTGAAGCTGCTTGCTATCAAGTTTGCAAGAATAGCAGGACTTAATGGAGAAGGAAGATGCACTTGTACCCTTCTTACATAACCTTTCCCTGCCTGTCCCAGGGATGTTTGTTTTGGGGAGTGAGGCTGCTGAGCAAACCCTGCTGATATCAGCACATGGTACTACATGCTATTCAGTGCTCTTTGGACCCAAACACTGTCACAAGAGGGAAGGAAAGGGGAAATGGCTCCATCTTCCTCATTTCCCTCTGCAGTCTCCTTCCACTGAATGATAAACACAGTCCAGGCAATAATAGCACCCACAAAGGTGGCCTGGGGTTGAGAAAAGGGAGCCTAGGCAATGTGCCTTGCTTCTCCCTTCTCATTGAGAACCAAAAGGAGATGCTGGCAAACAGTCCCCAGCACACAGAGAAAGCAGCAGGGTGGTTACTGATGGGGAGCTGTCTACCTTGAGGTATGCATTTGACCTGAGAGCAAAGGAGCAGGAGGAGGAGTTTGCATGGGTCCTGCTCTTGTGAAGAATGGCAGATCCATCAGCCAGAAAGAGTGAATTCATAGAATCATAGAAAAGGAAATGGGTTGAAAAGGAGCACAGTGATCACCGAGTTTCAACTACCAGGGTCGCCAAGCACCAGAAGGAAAACCAGTGAGAGGCTCAGATAGCTGAATACGCAGCGACCGTAACAGTGGGCAGGAAGCGCAGGATGTTCGTTACCCTTGATGGAGCACTTGATAGGGGCTTCTCATGCATGAAACTAGGTTTCAGAGGGAGTTCTACAGCCCAAGTGCCTGTGATTGTGCAAGGTCAGCCGTAGGACAGCCTCCAATCTGGCTTCCTACCATAACAGTGAGCTACGAGGGGGGGAAGTCACTGAGCAGCAAGTTATTGGAAAGTCCATAGCACAATCACTATTTTGAAAACTGGTCCATCCTTCAGGTAGTTGAGAAAGAGGTTTTCTGATGTCCTGCATTAGCTTTCAAAGGTGTGCATCAGTTGTGAGGTCTCTTTTTTCCCTGTAGTTTGTATTATCTGATTTGAATCATCATCGAGATGCACTATCAAACAGGTTGGATCCAGTTGCTTTCCTGCAGATCTCCAGGAGAGGAAAAAAAAAAGTTTCTTACCAGGGACATTCTCAATAGACATGGGTTGAGGGACATCTTGAGGGGAACACTCAGTAATCAGTGAATGAGAGATTCAAGCCAGCAAAGTGATGCAGGTGGCTTCTGGTCAAAACAAAAGCCCTTAATGGATGTGAGATGTAGCATCTAGAAACAAGAAGGGACCACCCCACTTGGAGAACTTTATGGCTTTAATCACTTCAGGTGTGCTTCACTGGGAGAAGAGGGAAATCTGAGTTCATCCAGACTTAATAACAAAGATTTCTTGTAGGGGGAACGTGAGGGGTGGAAAAGAGATGAGCTTTGCCTGCAGTAGTAGAATGGGACCAAGTGCTGAGAGTGAGATGTATGGCTGATGATTAGATGCTAGCAGGGTCTTCACTGAAGCTTAGGAATGGGACAACCAGGCATTTCCTGAAAAAGTCATGGCTCAGGGGTTTGCATACACTAGAAACAGTTCTGCTGTGCACCACAAATGCAACCATCTGACTTTGTAAGAGGAGAGGTTTTGTCAGCAGTCTTCCACTTCACCTGAAAACTGCTCCTGCACTTCTTAGTCACTGGTGTAGATGTAGTTGAGTCTTTATAAACAAAGAGCACTCCTGCAGGTCACCACATTTCAAGAAGTATAGCAAGAGGTACTCCAACAGCTTACGTCACCTCTAGCATGTCAAGAATGGAGTTAAATTAAACTATTAGTGGGTTTTAAGGCATTTAAGGACACTATAATTTCTTTGTGACGTTTTATCTGCAAGTCGAGATCCATCTATTCTGTGAAAAAAATGGGTCATCTGAAGATTGGTCATTCTCCTCTTCATCCTCTGGGTCTGCGCCCAGTGAACTGGATTGGTAAAAGTTGAATGTGTTGTGCTCTTCAGACTAGCAAAATGGGAGAGTTTGATGAAGAAACTAAGACCACAGGAAGGAAATGAAATGCCACACCGACTCTGTTAATTTGAACTGTAATTATTTCTGCATTTCCTTTCTGTTTCTGATTGAGATTCTTCTCAGATTGTTTAAATCCTTCTACCTTCCCTCAAAAACTAATATAGATTGATGGATGGATAGAATTGAAGAATCATAGAATGGCCTGGGTTGAAAAGGAGCACAGTGCTCATCCAGTTCCAACCCCCTGCTATGTGCAGGTCACCAACCAGCAGACCAGGCTGCCCAGAGCCACATCCAGCCTGGCCTTGAATGCCTGCAGGGATGGGGCATCCACAGCCTCCTTGGGCAACCTGTTCCAGTGCCTCACCACCCTCTGGGGGAAAAACTCCCCCCTGATATCTAGCCTAAACCTCCCCTGTCTCAGTTTAAGAACATTCCCCCTTGTCCTATCACTATCCACCCTCACAAACAGCCGTTCCCCCTCCTGTTTATCCGCTCCCTTCAAGTACTGAAGGCCACAATGAGGTCTCCCTGGAGCCTTCTCTTCTCTAAGCTCAACAAGCCCAGTTCCCTCAACCCTTCTTCATAGGAGAAATAGAATAGATAAAAGGATAGACATAAAGACAGACAGAAAGGTAGATACACTGACAGATAAAAAGCTCCAGTTGTGGAGAAGGAATATTTTCTTTGGCTGGATATAAATCCACATTCAGAGATATGGGAATCATTTAAATTACCTAAAAATGGGCTCCTCTGCCATGTGGAAATTCCTGGTTTGTTTCTAATGCATCTGGTTGAAATCAGCCTCGTGTTGCCCTAACAGCCTTTCAAGATGATAGATGTAAGAAATTGACTCCAAAACCAGACCTCTTGCTTCCATGACCAGTTGTGACAGGAGAAAAGAAGTTAATTGTGAGGCTGTAATTATAGGAGGATATGCTGTAAAACATCCTGGTTTTGCATTTTAGCACTATAGATTTCTTGGCTATATCTGTTTCTACCTCTTCTCCGAAACACAGAGAAGCCATTCTCACTATATCTACTAGGAACAGTTTGATTTTTTTTTCATATTCCTCTTCTTAGAAGACATAACATTTAATATTCTTTTACGAATGTTACTGAATGCAGATCTGATGATTAGCAACGATAAGAGACCATAATTTTTGGTTTAAGACATTTATTTGGGTGTGTGAATAAAATAATAACATATGTATTGCTTCATATGCTCCAAGATCTGCATGAACCCAAAGTGACTGAGCATCCAAACATCCCGTGAGGTAGGCTGGAATAGGTGGCCAAGATGCCAAAGTGGCTTGTGTATTAATTAAAAGCAAAAAAAAGGGAGTGACTTCAGCAAGGAAAACCAGGATCTCCAGAAGCAGTGTGCTAACAGGACGTGCCCTCTGGAAGCTTCTTTGAAGGCTCATTTGCTGGGGGTTTACACAGAGGAGGAATCCATCAAAATCAGCTCCTCAAGGCAGTGGAAATGTTGCTGGTACAAGGGCACTGACCCAGTGGAAGCCTTTCCTTACTGTGCCGGAATCCTGTAGGGATACAAAGAACCTCATTACTTTTCTGAAGTGGGATGAAGCTCAGCCTCTGAAAGACTCAGTTGCTGCTAATTACCATTAAGAATAAACATATATGTTGAGTTCCTTCACGTAGGTGCCTACAAAGAAGGGTCCCTATGGGTGCTGGCTGTGTAGGTCTGCACACAACCAGCCTACATGAACTGTCCTCACTGGCAAACCAGATCTGTTACCTCCGCTAGTAAGTTACTGATTCAGCTCTCTTCAAAATAAAGACCAGGGATTTTGTTTCATGATTTCAACACACAAGTTCAGTGCCATTTGAAGAGCCCTGGAGTAGGTATCTGCTTGGCCTCCAGCATTGTTTTCCCATAGGTCATATCAGCCAGACTTATCAGTGTGGTTTAGATAGTCCAAGGCACCTCAAATGCCACGAAACACCACAGTTTTGTTTATTGAATCAAATCCTATGTGTCCAGTTTCTTTCCAAATAGATTGAATTCTCAGTTGGAAAAAGAAGATATCAATACCTTATTGGTGTCAGCTTCTGCTGTAGTGAGTCAAGCCAGCTGAAAACAAGCATCTCAATAAGAAAAAATTTAATCCTGAGCATTAGCATCCACTGATATCATGCATGGGACATTCTACTCAGGAGTATTTCTGCAGAAAATTATTCCTGAAAAAAACCCTCAAGAGGCCTTGTTCACTCTTCAGCCCCAGTTCTCCTGGGATCAGAGCTAACAGAAGTTCTTAGAGACATTCAATGCTGAAAATCTGCCATCTGCTCTTTTCTCATCATCTCTATTTACCAACTATAGAACGTGAGTCCTAAAGTGAATGATATTTTAGGAAGACAGAGAGATTGAGTTATTCCTTTGCAAAATCATTTAATAGTAGATTGCTTCTGTACTGTTCATTTTCCTGAATTCCTAAGTGGGTGCTTCCTTAAAATCATTGATACCATGACAGTGAACGTATCCTAATATTGGTGTGGCTTGAGTTTCTTGAAACCACAATCTGACAGCTTGAGATGTCAGACTGAGATGCCTGAGAAGTATCTTTGATCCTAAGTTGAAGTGCACTCCTCAAATGTGTGTTTAAATCCTTATGGAAAGAAAAAGTCTTGCTACTAGGGGAGCTGCAGGCATTATTAGAAGTTGGTCTCCAAGGTGAAAAGTGCAATACAAATGCAATTGCCTTCATTCAATCACAAATTCACACCTAAGAGATGCAAGGCTGTGGGAGGAAGAAGTGATGCTTTCCTTATTGAAACCTAGGTCTTTTGGAAAAGGAAAAGTATAGAGGAATGGATGACACATTTTTCCCTCTAACAGGTAAAAATACTGCCAGATATTTTTGTAATAAGTTTCTTTGATTTTTTTTTTCCCCATCTAAAATCAAATTCAGGAAGAAAATGCTGAATTCTGGGAAATGCTGGCACTCTTGAACTTCTGAACTTCTACTTTTGTACATAGCTTCCATCAGAATTAATTACCTCTTTAAACATGACCACTTCTCCAGCATAACTACCAACAGGACAAGAGGGAACGGCCTCAAATTGCTCCAGGGGAGGGTCAGGTTGGATATTAGGAAATATGTCTCCTCAGAAGGAGTGGTGATGTAGTGGCACAGGATGCCCACCCTCAGGGTGGGGTCACCATCCCTGAGGATGTTCAATAAGTGTTTAGATATTGCACAAAGAGACCCATGTTTAGTGGGGAAGTATTGGTGGTAGGTGGACAGTTGGACTGGATGGTCTTGGAGGTCTTTGCCAACCATGATGTTTCTTTGATCCTATACAACATATTTATGTTCCCCCTCCACACATATTCCTCACGTATTGCTGCTCTGCAAGACCCCCCATCAAAATGTGTGCATCCTGCACAAAGGAGCAGCGGGCAAATGGCAGAAAGAAAATGCTCTCCCTTCCACCCTGCAGCACTTACTTGGCACAGCAGTTTAACAGCCCCCCATGGCACGGTCCAGAGATGGTGAAGGTGGGGGGGCATGACCCTACACGGCAGAAATTCCCCTGGTTCCTGCATGCTACGGTGTCAGGGTAAAGTGGATCTGCTGAGCCTGTGGGGAAAGGAAGGTGTTAAAGTCTTTTTAGTTTTAAACAGTAAAGGATAAATACACAGTAAAGGATAAATGCGCAATAAAGGATGGATATGCAATAAATCATATGCTGTTGATTTTTTAGATTCTGCCTGAGAACAGATGATGCATAGCACCAGCATCACAGATTGCCTATCATTTGGCCACAGCCTTTTTTTCCTCCTAGGCACGCACTTGTGCTTGCATCTCCTTTCAGTGGCAGGATTGATGAGGTATCTCACCTGGAGCAGCCTGGAAGAGGAAGAGGAGAACAGCGAAGAGCAGGCAGAGGACCTTCATGGCTCAGTTGTGGACTGTGTGTCCCAAATCCTCAAAGACTGAAGGAGGATGATGTTTGTTTGAGGAAGAGGCAAGGGAAGGCGCCTGGCATTTATAGGGGTTGTGGGATTGTGAAAGTTTGACGGCTGAGCGCTCTGTCAATAAGTAACTGCACCCAACCTTTTGTCAAGCAACTGGTTATCCCCCGATCACAAGTTGCAGTGAAAGATCTGGTGAAAATGTTGCAATCTGCAACAGTGAATTTCCACTGACCGTGACGGCCGGTTGTATAATGGGGCTATTAGCCAAGCCCCAAACCTCTGGCTTTTGTAGATTTGTTTCCAGCATGGGCACAGGCATGGAACATGCAGAGGGCTTGGTGGCCAGCTGTTGGAGCCCAGTCCCAGCATTGTCCCTGGACCTATTGCTTGCTGATTCCTGTAGCATTTGTCTCCCCATCCCTCTTACTGAGGGAAAGCAATGTGAAACATTTCAGTCTTGATGCAGTTTTGCTCTGCCACTTTTTATGCAAGTTCCAGACTAACCTCACCCAGTGCAGAGGGCTGACACAAAGGTCTCTCTCTCCTGTAATTCTCACTCATATCCCACCTTGAACGCTTTGCATTTTTACCAGCTTTTGATATCTACTTTTATTTCCCCTCCTATTGCCCCAAAAGGTTTGGAGAATGGTACGAACCCATAAGAGATTTATGGATAATAAGGGAGGGATCATGGAATCATAGAATCGTTAAGATTGGAGGTCGTTTCAGTGATTAACATTAGCCCTGGCAAAGATGTCTTTCCTGTGTGTGACATGCAGGCTTGCCACTCACTTCTGAAATGCTGAGTGTCATAGAATTACAGAATGCTCCAAGTTGGAAGGAACGCACAGGGATCACTGAACCCAACCCCTGTCCTCACACAGCATCCCCCAGCCCAAACCCTACATCTGAGTGTGGTATCCCTGAGCTCCAGCAGCTCGGGGCTGTGCTCACTGCCCTGGGAGCTGCTCCATGCCCACTGCCCTCTGGGGCAGAACCTTTCCCTCACCCCCACCTGACCCTCCCTTGACGCAGCTCAAAGCACAGATGTTTGTCCAGTTCCTGCTTCTTGCATTCCGGTTCAGTGGTTTGCTTCCTTGTTACTTCATTTATTAGATTTCAGTGGGAGTTGATGCTATTTTTGTTCTAAGAATTCTTTGCAAGATGAAAACATGACTGATGCTTATGTTTAATCTACGTGCTAACTAGCAAGTTTAGGCAGTAAGAAGGTAGCAGCCAGGTGAGTTACCTGCTAATGTGGTGAATAACAATAAGGTAAACACTGTTTTTACTCTTTCATCCATAAAATCTAATCACCAGGGACTGCTCAGCACTTCAGAATGTTCTTTTTCATCCCACTGCCTTAGAAATTATCCACTGGTGAGGACTCTCTGCTACCACATGCAGCATTTATAGAATCATAGAACAGTACAATCACCAAGATTGGAAAAGACCTATAAGATCATCCAGTCCAACCATCCACCTGTCACCAATGGTTCTCACTAAACCATGTCCCTCAACACAACATCTAAACTCTCCTTGAACACCTCCAGGGTCGGTGACTCCATCACCTCCCTGTGCAGCCCATCCCAGTGGCTGATCACTCTTTTGGAAAAGCAGTATTTCCTAACGTCCAACCTGAATCTCCCCTGGTGCAACTTGAGGCCATTCCCTCTCACTATCTATCCTATCACTATTTAAACAGGCTCTGCTCACTTTTAGGGCTGTGCTGGTCCCCACATGCAAAATTAACCTATATCGACTATCAAATAGATAATATGTCAGTGGTCCAAATTTCCACAGCATTCACAGATCTTGACACAAACAATTCTCAGAGGGGGAGAGCAGCGCTCCAGTATGCAAGCAATGTTTTAAGCCCTACTAGCATGCGTACAGCCTTAAAAAGTCATTCAGAGCAATAGGAAAATTCCATGACTTTGACTGCTAACAAAAACAAAGACAGGTGCAAGCTGGTTGCTTCAAACCAGGCCAAATTTGTACAGAATGTCCCGAGAGCTGAACCATTGGCATTGCACTGACCATGGGCTGGAACACACCGGTGTGTGCATGGAGCTGCTCCTATGGCTGCCAGGGCCAGGAAGGAGTTCTGCTGCAACCTCTGCTGAATGTTGACTTCCAGACATGATCTGGGAGCTCCCGGAGCTGTAGGTGCCTACCCCAAGAGAATGGAGCTAAGCAAATAGGTTTTAAGGAGTTTCACTGAAAATCTTATTTAGGAATGCTGCAGTGTGGATACGACAGAAAGAATTCCTTGAAAGTATTCATAGAATCATAGAATCACCAAGGTTGGAAAAGACCTACAGGATGATCCCGTCCAACCATCCACCAATAGTGAGTTCTCTCAAGCACAGCTTAAAAGCTAACGACTAATGAAATTTGGGGATGAGCTGTTCGTAGGGTCTGAGAACCATTCTGCCTTGAGGAGTGTTTATTGATATAGCTGTACGTGTATTTGGGCACAGTAAATCTTGATTTTGCCCTTTTAACTAGGAACATGCATTTAAAGCAACATAGGCACATGATTATTTAGAAGAGCATATACTTACATATCAGTAACACCACGTTTATGCCTACAAGGAGTCTCCTTACATTCTTAATTATGGCACAAATCCTTGCAATACACACAGAGTGATTTATATTTGTGGTGCTTCGCCTTTCAGTGGCCAAAAGCAGAGTAAGAAAGTAAAATCTGACAATACTTTGTTCTTCAGTTGTCTTAAGCTTCCAAGATTTAGCTAATCAATGAACGTGGACTGAAATCTTACATTCCTCTTATAACCAAGTACACGTAGGGTAATTTTAACAAAAGCATATAGGTTTTTCTAAATGAGAGAATGCCAATGGATGAGCAAATTCTTAGCATCCTCAAAAAGGCACACAAGTCTGATGGAGGCAGAAGAGGAGACTGAAAAGCCACCACTGAAAAGCACCGAGTTCAAGGACACCATATTGCTGGAGTCTGGCAACCTGGTCAATTATTACCTATTGGCAGCTTGGCTACCCTTGGTTGCTTTTATCTCCATTGCATTTGTCATCGTGTTGCAATCCATACAGTGAGTCAGTTAAATAAACCTGTGCACACGGGTGCTAAAAAACTACACAGCCAATGTAATGTCCTCCTAAACCCTGTGCGAGATGAAGAGATGGAGTTAGAAGGAATGACAATCAATGTTCATGAGGAAGAGTGTGAGGCAGGAGCTGCTGACTGTTATGGAGAGAAGGCAAATTCCTCTCCAGTCTTATCCTAGAATCATAGAATCATAGGATGACTTGGGTTGGAAGGGACCTTAAAGCTCACCCAGTCCCAACCCCTGCCACAGGTTGGTTCCCTTCCAGCTCAGGTTGCCCAGGGCCCATCCATGGCCTTGGGCACCTCCAGGGATGGGGCACCCACAGCTCTGGGCAGCAGTGCCAGGGCATCACTGCCATCTCAGGGAAAACTTTCCCTCTGACACCCAATCTGAATCTTCTCTTTTATAGTTTGAAGCCATTTCAACTTGTCCTACCAATCCATGTAAAAAGTTGATTTCTCTCCTGTTTATAACACCCCTTTAAGAATTGGAAGGCCACAATGAGGCCTCCCCACAGACTTCACTTGTCTGACGAGTTTCCTGATCTCTCATATATCACCGTTTCTGGAGTGCTGCATCTCCTGGAGATGTTGAGTCTTCTGTGCAGATGCTATTGTAGGAAATAACACAAATAGCACATTGTAGGTGTCCCTATTCATTGCAGGGAATTGGACTAGATTATCTTTAAAGGTCCCTTCCAACCTTCCAACACAAATGATTCTGTGATTCTATGGGGTCACATACATCAGACAGGTCAGTGTGGCATTGACCTTCACCTACATACACGTGATGGTTGGCATGGATAACAGGCAAGTCTGCTGTGTTTGCCATGTCCAAAATCTCATTATTACTTGCTGAGGTGTAGCTGATACAGCCAGCGAAGTCTGGACAGTGATTCAACCAACCTCTCTGTGTCTGCTCTAACAGATTAAATAGTGTCAGGACAGGAGCCCTGGAGTTTGATCATCCATAACAAATTTTTGGAATGGCCTTGGCAATTTTGACCTCTGCTAGCACTCTGCCAAAAATTCCTGGGCAGTTTCAATGCTAAATCCAGGCTAGAAAGCATTCCAGCAGGCAGTCTGGTGTGGTAACCTTGTTCAGGAAGCAGAGATGGTTGCATGATATGGGTATGGTTGCACCACGCTATCAGATCTCAGGACCTAGAGAAAGGCACTGCTTACTAGTATGGAAATGCAATTTTCCAGCCTGTATGTGCAACTAATCATATTGCAGGCATTCATGGCTTCTACAATCCATGCTGGAAATCAACTGTCTCTGCTTCCCAGTTGGGCAGATGGCAAACTGTGAGGGATAACACTAACAGCAAGATTATTGCTGACCTGAAAGATGCAGGATGCCCATGGAATTCGAAAAGATGCTTTGAAGTACAGTACTTCAAGGAGCAAAGAAAACAGGCCACACGAAGGACTCCCTTTGAGTAAGGAGCTGATTACTTCATATTCAGGAGACCAGATTACGTCTCCTGAGGTCAATGTCACAGGCAAAACCTGGTTGTGTAACCCATGCTGTAATCAAGAAGATAATCAATTTCCAATGAACAAACCAGTGCCTTATGAAACGTGTGCAGGGGCTGGGTGCATTCTAACACCCTATGGGCTACATCGGAGGAAAGGAAGGGAAGGAGCAGCACCTGGCTGGGGATCAGCATCTCTGCCCTTGTGTCTTCATCACCACAATGCTTGCTTCTTAGTTACTATCTTGAGATAAGGTATTCTTGTACAAAACTGGAGGCCAAGCAAAGCTGAGAGGGCTTTTACCACTGCTGCTGCTGCTCGTGTTACGCCTCTAAGTGTCCTTAAAGTGTAGAGATTAACACGTGGTGATGGCTGTGGTCCAGAGACCAACAGTGAGCACTGACTCTGAGATTTAGAATGGAATGGAATGGAATGGAATGGAATGGAATGGAATGGAGTGGAGTGGAATGGAATGGAATGGAGTGGAGTGGAATGGAATAGAGTGGAGTGGAGTGGAATAGAGTAGAATAGAATAGAATAGAATAGAATAGAATAGAATAGAATAGAATAGAATAGAATAGAATAGAATAGAATAGAATAGAATAGAATAGAATAGAATACAGTAGAGTAGAGTGGAATGGAATGGAGTGGAATGGAATGGAATGGAATGGAATGGAATGGAATGGAATGGAATGGAATGGAATGGAATGGAATGGAATATTTTGAGTTGGAAGGGACTTTAGCCCAACACCCCTGCAATGAGTAGGGATATCTCCAGCTCAATCAGGTGCTCAGGGCTCTCTGTCTCTGCAGCTAGTTTCAGGTCACTTTCTTGCTGGAACTTTTAATTTGTGTGTTCAGAGGGCCTCAGTATAGAACTATGATGTTTCTTAGGGGTCAGAGAGAGACAGGACCCTAAAAAACTCCTTGATATCTACTCTCTCTATCCACTTTAATACCTCCTTGATTTTCATCTGCTGAAGTTGACCAAACACTCAAGGCCATTTGAAGGCACTCATCCCTGTCATCACAGCACCTAAGAGGGTCACTTCTAGCCTTCAGCATAAAGGTCCCTGCAGAGTCACCCACTGCTAATAGCTCCTGCTCCCCTGTGCATGACTTTGCTGAGAAACCAAGCCTATAACAGCAGCACCTCTCAACCCCCGCCTCAGACAGCATTCCTGCTGGGTAATGAGCCTAGAACCCAGCAGGCAATGACCTTTGGAAAGGCCAGGATTTGCTTGCAGCAGGCAGGGCTGCATTTCTCAGGAGTCCCCTGTGCAGTTTGCACGCCCACGTCTCTGCTGGGGGTGTAAAGCATGGTTTCAGCTGCCCTTCACCCTCACCTCGGTCCTTCAGAGGTGCATTGTGTATAGCTTTGTGGGCGTTGGTACAAAGAGCGTGTGTAAATGTTTGGCCTTGGTAAAGAACTGTGGAAATACAGAGAAAAAAAAAATACCTGCAAAAGAATCGTTACCTCTCCCCAGGCAAGTCCCATGGATCGCCTCTCTTCGGCCATTACCTACAAGGCAGAATTCTCAGCTGCCTAACCGGATCACCTGGAGTTGATTGTCAACATGTCCCCTTTGCCTTATGATCTAGGTTTTGTTTTACGCCTAATTCTTCACTGGGCTGGGGCAGAAGGATGCACAGAATGAGAGAATCCTAGAACAGTTTGGGCTGGATCTACCTTAAAGAGCCCCAGCCCCAACATCCCACAGCCCAGGCTGCCCACAGCCCCATCCATGGGCTTGGGCACTGCCATCAATGGGGCACCCACAGCTCACTGGGAGGCAGTGCCAGTGTCTCATCTCCCTCAGCGTGATGGATTTCCTCCTTATGTCTAATGTAAATCTACCTTCTTTTAGTTTACAGCTATTCCTCCTTTCCTAACACTGCATAGATATATTGTCATTCTCATACATGATGAACAGAGACATTTTGGTAAGCCTTGGCAGGGCTTACTGATGGAGTCTGGTGTTGGGTGACAGTGGAGACAGTCCAACAGTGGGTTGGATAGAGGTTTCTAAAGTTGTGTTGAGCATACAACTAAACACAAGGACCATTCCTAGGGCAGCTGGCGTAACTGGCCATGTCCATTCTGTTTTCAGTTTCCAGAATAGTGTGACTGTATGAAAACCGTGTACAGGGAATTGGTCTGTGCCAATCCCCAGCTGTGTCCAAGGGCAGTTTGGGGGCGTTGTTAGTTGATTTGGACCAACATTTTGCCCTTGTTAAAGATACAAGCTGAGAACACAACATCGTGATCCTGTAACTCTGCCCCCCACGCTGTCTGACTTGCCATCATGAATGTGATTCTGTGCTAGAGAGATTCTCCACGCATCTTCTCACAGGAGAAGACCCTCCCTCTTTGCCCTCCCCTCATTGGTCCTGCTCACAAACACTGGGCAGCCATCCTGAGACCCTTCACCTTCATTCATTAAGAGTTCAACACCATCTTTCCAGCAGCATTTTACAGCATGGTGGAACAAAGCTGCAGCAGCTAAATTTTCCTTCTGAGGAACAAAGAAAGGAAAGAGGGGAGGAAACTGGCATTTGTCAGGCAGCTCTCCTTCTTACACAGCTGACAAAGCACAAGGTAAATAGTCATATCAAAAAGAAAAAAGAGAAAATTTGCATGAATCTTCGCACTGAGAATCAGTTGCTCATCTTCCTTCTATTTCTATGATAAGGGCGGTGAGGCACTGGCACAGGTTGCCCAGAGATGAGGTGGGTGCCCCATCCCTGCAGACAGCCAAGGTCAGGCTGCATGGGCTGTGAGCACTGATGGAGCTGTGGGTGTCCCTGTTCAGTGCAGGCAGTGGGACAGATGGCCTTGAAGAAGCCCTTCCAACAATAACTATGTGATCATTCTGTAGCATAAAGCTTTTGAAAAGGGTGTGCTGAGAACAACGTGGCCACGAGATTGGGCATCCATAAGGAGTGTCCTGGTAACATCAGTGTGCAAACCTGCCTTCCTTAGTGAGAGGTCAGCACCTGGAAGGCAAACAGAGACACAGAGAGAAGCAGACAGAGGAGGGGGGAGCAGTCAGGAATCTGCTGAATCTTCTTAGGGCATTACACACGATGCAGCGGTTGCTGAACTTGCCTTGCTGGGTAATTGTGTAACTACTTGCTGCTTCCCACACACTTACTTGGTTTGAGACGGTCATAAACATGCTATCTGACCTTCTAGTATGCTGTATGCTTGGTATGATCACACTCTTAGCCTCGTGAGAAGGGGCATGTTGTCCTGATCAGGGCCACGCGCTCCTGTTCAGTCCTGCCACTTGCATTCTAGGCAGAAATTCACATCATGTCTCTTTTACTGCAAGCATAAGGGCTAAGAAGCTTCTGACACACTTCTGAGGCTTTGAAAACTCAACCAACTGTGGCAGATCGTGGAATGCTGTTAGAAGAACAGTTGCCTGCAAACGAATAGCCTGTGACTTGTACCCTTCCCGTTTGGACATTTATTCATTTCAAAAATTTACTCTTAGTCACATCTTACTACCAACACTGGGGTCTGCACACTGAGGGGCTTTTTGGACTTCATCTAGATCTTCTTGGAATTTATGCCGACATCCCTCCAGTTTCCAAGAAGACTTTCACTCACTAGCATATTCCTTGGTAAAGACATGTATAATTGCTGAGAGGAATTAAAAATCATTCTGAATGCAGGTCGTAAGTCTGGTGTCACAAAAGATGTGAGCATTTGGTGGGATCAGTGGAATAAAGAAGTGAGACTGTCTCGACTCTTAAAAAAATGCTGAGAGAAAGATGCAGGTGTGGGTGTATGTGTGTGTGTGTGCATTTTCAGGTTTGAGAACTGCAATGGAGACATAGAAGAAATTGCTTTGAGTCCTATTTATTGTTATTGTGTCCTGAAATCATTCCAAAGAAGTGCTTTTCTATTCTGGATTCCTTGATAATCCATCTCATATCATACCTGGTTTATGATCAGATTTTAAAGATATCAGTGAAGATATCTGGATAGATGTCTTCTAGAAAGATATCTGGAAGTCTCTTTGCCTCCAGACTGCAGAGAAGGATAAATATCATCCACTTTCTATCAGCAAAATGTACACTGGGATCTCAATAGACTCCTCCATCCCTCTTCATCAATAACACTGTTCAGACCCCGGGGAAAGAAGAGGCTTTAGATCTTATTACTGACACTGTTCCTTCTGAGTTACCCTCCCTTCACAAATAGGAGGATCTTGATCCATAAAAATGTCCTGGAGTACAAAAATGATCACACCTTGACCACTGACAGGGAGGTCTGGCCTTGCCCTCAACTTGAACACTGTACAACAGAATGGAGGGGAATGAAATCAAAACTTCCATTTCCAGGGCAGTCATGGGATCATGCTTGAAGTGAGCTTGAAGAGTAACCCAGATGCTTGTACAGGCAGAAAAAGCCTTGTTATCTGATGTATTTCAAAATTCTGTGATATCATTTTCACCAGGGACAGGATATGCACAACTGAGCCCAGCCTAACACTGGCAGAAGGGCTCCCAAATCTGAAAAGTTGGACTTCTATTCACAGGCTTCAAGTACACCTCTGGTCAAGCCAGTTGTGTGTCAGCATTCAGATAAATGGCTTTTTATAGTAGGACAGCAGGACTGATCATGATTTTCTGAGACTTGAATGGGAAATACTTATCTGAAACGGGATTTGTTACAAGATCTTACAATTTTATAGAACTGCGGAATGCTTTTCTGCCTCATGCTTTCCCATATGATATTGCCTCAAAGATTTCCTCGTTTATGCAAAGTGGAGAGTTGTAGTTGGAAAAAAATCAAAGAGCCTTCATACTGTGAAGGAATTTTGTCACCAAGCAACCTATAACTCCTTCTCTTGCATGGGAGATACAAAGTTCTACTGCCTGGTTAACTGTTCCCTTGATTAACACACAAAACCAAACAGCTCCTGCCTACATTGTGGTTTGGATCACTTTTATGCTTGCTTTTGTTTTACAAAAAAGGCATCGAAAAGTCTTAAAAATTCATCCCAGCTGGTGCAATGTTTGGCTTTTCTAATGGCAGGTCTGCATTCAGAGCATCCGCAGTTCGGTGCCATCTCATCTGCCTTTCCATGTTTCCCTTGCTGATTTCCTCTTGGAAGAGCCGAGGACATCGCACAATGAGGCAGCGACATCTGGAGGATGGCCACCAAAGAAATCTGCTCATGCAACTCACTGGTGAGTAAAGATAGCTTTTGGGACAGTGAGGAGGGGCCGTTAGGGTTAGGCTCCATCAATGTGAGAATGTGAGCCATAGGAAGGTGCACACTCCAGGTTTTTGGCACACTGTCATCCTAGGTTCATCAGATCCCCCTCGCCTCTGCCTGTGGATGTGACTCCCAGGCAATGTGAGGCTTAATGCAGCACCCAGGGCTCTCGAGAGCTGTGATGCCCAGCTGTGCCCTGGTCTAAGGTTTGTCTGTTTTTCCTTCTGTCTCCACCCTCAGGATACAGAACAGTGTTTGAACAGCATCAAAACCTTCTCTGTTTCTCAGTCTGCCCCCTCCAAGAATGGGTTGGGCTCACAAGGGGTTGGGAAGGGACACAACCAGGCAGACGGCCTGAAATAACCAATGAGATATTCCTTAATATATAAAGTCATGCTCAGCAAAAAAAAAAAAAAAAAGGAAAAAGATGGGGCTTAGGGGTTCAGCATCTTTTGCCTGAGAGTTAGCTGGGCATCAGCCTATTTGTGGGATCCCTGTGTTGGATGCAGAACTGTGGGGCTTTGCTTTTTGTTCAATGTCTGGCCCTAGCACAGGCATAGCATTCTGTGCCTGCAATGGGAGATTGTAACCCTGGTGTGAAAACAGCTGGAGAAATTACTATTTTCAGTTCCTCTCTACCCTTTTGCTGCCAATCTCAGTGCTCCTTTGTCTCTTTATTATGTTCCCTCTATTTGTCTTTAAAAGTTCACCTTTAAAGAACCCTTAAAAGAGTTCCACTGCCTTAAATGAATTATAACTATGACTATGTCTTCTCACAGCTTCAGGCCTCTTTTTTTTTCCAGCACTCCATTCACTCTGCCCATCTCATCAAGAAATGCATGGGGCACCAGAAAGAGAGCGAGTTGAGTCTTAAATATCCTGATGTCTAGTTCTTATAGCTGGCTTCCAGTTCCTCACAGCTGAACATTTCCACAGAATCCACAGAATGACACTGATATAATGGAGCAAGTCCAGAGAGAGCCACCAAAGTGGCGAGGAACTCAGGCACTTGACAGAAAGGAGAAGCAGAGACAGTTGGGTTTGTTTGGCAGAAAGAAGATAAATTGATCTTAATGCAAACATTTCTGCCTAACAGGAAAGTATGTAAATGGACTGAGACTTTTCTTAAAGTGCACAGTGAAAAGATGAGGAGAAAGTACAAATTACAACAACAGGACAGATTCCCATTGGTGCCAAGCCAGAAAGCACCAGCGCTGTGGTGTATAACATGCCTTGCTGAGGATCAGGAGACTGCAAGATGGAATTTTTGTAAATGTCCTTGTCTGGAATCAGCTACACTTGTCCTTGTGGGTATCAGGGACGGGAAGAAAATCGCCCAGACATGACACCAGGCTGAGATGACCACTGCTTCCCTTCCAAATATGGAATGAGGGAAGATGAAAGGTATCTTAACACTTTACAAAACTGGTCCAGAAGACAAGGCCTCTCTGCCAGGGCACATTTGCTGCCGTTTGGTGAAGCTGTGGGATCTGGAGCAGGAGAGCAAAAGAGCTGCCCTTGGGCCAGCCATCCCATCACACCACCCCAGAGATGGGGACATGCTGACCCCGGTGTGATTTGAACACACAGCCTTCTGATCTGGAGTCAGACGCGCTACCATTGCGCCACGAGGTCAGGGATGAAGGATGCTCTTTTCATCCCAGGCCCATGCAGATCCGTTTGCATCTCAGCTCCTTCCTGCCCTGTGCCTCCACCATTCTGTCTGAGCACCGTGCTACAGTGACTTGGCCCCTTCTCTCCAAGTGGTGTCCCTGTATCCCCCACCTCCCATGGCTTTAATTCAGGCAGGATTGCACCCCACAGGGGTGAACACCTTGGATCGGACATGTGCACCACCATGACCATGAACCACAACAGACACGTGCAGCCCATCACCCCGACCTCGTGGCGCAAGGGCAGCGCGTCTGACTCCAGATCAGAAGGTTATGTGTTCAAATCACATCGGGGTCAAACGTGGGGCAAAACTACGCATTCTCTCTCCTGCCTCTGCTTTTCTGACGGTCTGCCTGCATTTGGGGGTGTTTTGACAAATCTTTACACACCTACAGCTGGGGAACCTGGACCTACCTGGGGCAATTCTTGCAAAATGCTCCCCAGAGCCACTGGCGTCCACATGCAGCAAGGGCATGAAAATGGCTGCAAAGGGTCACCGTGGGCTCATCAAGGGCACATCGCTCCCTGGTTTCTTTGAGAGATTACTTCCTTAGCAGTCAAGAGGAGACAAAGGACCATAGTTTACCATGGCTTTTAGCTGACCGCCACAGGATCTCCCAGAACAATCGATGCAGCTCAATCACAAGGCAGCTGGCAAAGTGGCTGGATGGCTGGTGGTGGGCTGTGGTCAGTGGTCATAAGTTGATGTTCCTCACCCTTTGGTATTGCTTTGGATGTTGCTGAAGGTCTGTGTGATGGGCACAGAGGATGTTCTATAGAATGAAGCATACAAGAAGCCCACTGGCTTCTTGTACTGGTTGGTGAGGGGCAGGAGCCAGTGGCACAAAGGACAATGGCCTGTGCTCATCACACATCTGGGCACCCCAATGGGAGCAGAGCTGGAGCCCAGATCACCATGACAAATGACCACACCTTGACCACTAATAGAGAGGTTTGACCTCGCCCTCAACTTGAACACTGTACCTTCAGTCAACAGAATAGAGGGAGATGAAAACAAAACTTCAGCTTCTAGTGCAGTCATGGGATCACGCTAGATGTGAACACATCCCCGTGATCCAGCAGTAGCCCAGATGCTTGTATAGACAGAAAAAAAGTCCTTGTTTCCTGACAATGTGGTCTGGACAAGCACAACTGGGATCATCAGTCTTCCTTACCTACATCCCCCCCAATGCCACGCAGTGATGGAAGCCCCCAGGGCTAACAGGGGGCCAGGGCCAGTGGCGCAATGGATAACGCGCCTGACTACGGATCAGGAGATTGCAGGTTCGACTCCTGCCTGGCTCGACACTTTTAATCTTCTCAGGGCTCCTACTTGCTCCCTCCATAAAGGTCTTAAAGCATGGGATTATCCCATCCCAGCTGAAGGATGTTACATTTTCTTTTGCTGAACTCCAGGTCACTCTGAATGGTGTTTGACCCCACTGGTGTCATTTGTGGAGTCAGGTTTCACCCCATCCTATTACTGAGTAATTTAGTGAAGATGTCTAATAGCGATATTATTAACATTGACCTCTGAATGTGTACCTGCCCCTTGTTACACTCTCATGCAAGAATTGCCCCAAGTAAGTCCAGGTTCCCCAGCTGTAGGTTTGTCAAAACGCCCCCCAAATGCAGGCAGACCATCAGAAAAGCAGAAGCAAAAGAGCTGAGTAGGGTTTTGCCCCACGTTTGACCCCGATGTGATTTGAACACATAACCTTCTGATCTGGAGTCAGACGCGCTGCCCTTGCGCCACGAGGTCAGGGTGGTGGGCTGCACATGCCTGGCACGGCCTGTGGTCATGGTGGTGCACATGTCTGATCCAAGGTCACCACTGGTAGAGTGCCCACGCATCCCTGCAGAAAGGTGCTTCTGCCCCTGTGTCTCTGATTGATCTTGTGCTCTCTTGTGAAGTCCAAATTGCCAGAAGAAGTTTGCATGGTAATCAAAGGGAGGACTCTGATACACCCGTGAGATGCATCTCTCCATGCAAATCTTCTGGGAGCTGTGGTGTGGGCTGAGTCTGTGGTTTTCTGTTCTTTGTGCTACCATTTCCTTTGCCTGCTGAATGCCAGCAGGTGAGCTGGTGTTACAGCATCTTACCTTGCTCATCTGTTCCACAACAGGCTACAGTGGGGCTGGTACACCTACCAGGTGTCAGAAAGGTTCCTTCTTCCTTCTTCCTTCCAGCACCATGCCCATGCTGGAGGAAGCACATGCTGGGGGCCATGTAGGCTCTAGGCTGGAAGGAGGCTGTGGCCAATGGTGCAATGGGCAGTGCAACCCATCCTGACTGTGGGTCAGGAGTCCTTAAGGCTGTTTTTTTCCTGATTTGGTGTAATCCTGCCCAAACCTGACTGTAGTGAGAGATATGGGGTTCAGGCTGCCCTGGGGTTTCTCTTGAAGTGGTGGGCTTCTAGACTTGGGCTTTGCCCTGGCTCTGGCTTATTTCCTTTCCTTGTCATGCATTCCGCCAAGGAGAACATCTTTATCAGAAATTCACTGAGCAATTGTCTCAAATATAGCTGGTGCTACATCTCTCTCATGAATGCTATCTGGATAGCATCACCTTCATCCTTCCCATTCCCATTCCCTCTTTCTTACAAAGAGTGATGTTTCCTGCTGATCCCACCTTTGCTTCGTTGCACTTCCATCTCACCCCACATCATTTCTCATTGCTCTCGTTTGGCTTAGTGTCAAATAATAGTGCCATCATCCTGTAACTGTTCTCTGACTATAGAAGACACCACTGATGAGCGTGAGGCACTGCTGGGCTGGGATCTGCTTTAGGAATTTTCCTAGGAGGAAGGTGCCTACCTGTGCACTAGGCAGCAGAGCTCCCACTGTCACCATAGTTACCAGATTTCCTACAATTTCATGTTAGATAAAGTTATATAAAGTTACAAAAAAGTTCGCATTACATTTATATACTTATCCTGAATGCAGGGAGCTCACTCCCTAGGGCTCAGTGTCAGAAACCAAACATCTTCCCTGCTCTCCAGACCTGTTAAAAGTCATCACACGCCTCCTCTTAAATTAGCAATGCTGAAGATGGAGAAAAGAGGCTTTGCCAGCCTTTCCCACCGAGCCATTCCCACCAGAGGGAGCCAGGAGCCAGCTCCTGGGCTCGCAAGCTGCAGAAGGTAGCTGTGCTGAGTGAAGGATCAGCCATCCCTAGGCCATGCTGCAAATTCCTCCACACGGGGCTGTATTCGTGTGTTAGACTCCTGACACAACACTCGGGGCATAACACGTCTTGAAGAGATGCAGGAGGTATTTTTGGATACTTGAGCTTACCGTCTTCATTTTTAAATAGAATACATTGATGTGGGTGTGATATTGATATGACAGAGAACCGACTTCAGTTCTTCTTATCACAAGAATATCCAGTTTCCCACTCAAAACCCCTTAAAAATCCCTTAAAACATTATAAATAAGGTCACCTTATCAGATAGTTTGAGAAGTATTTAACCTCAACTGCAGCCAAATTCTGCTGATTTACACTGCTAGAATGCAAACTTTTATTAGCAGCTGGGGAAAGCAGCTAGATCCCAAAATTGTAGTGTGCCAGGCTATTTTAGAACTATCCCATGGCCATTGAATGTAAGCTTAAAAAGAATGAGAAATCCTCCCATCTCATGCTTCCTCCCCTTCCTCACACTTCCAAATGCTGTGAGCGTCCATGGGATAATACACAATTTTCTGAATTTACCTAGAGGACACTGAATGACATTTCATTCTCCCTTATTGCTGACTGTCTTCTTCATCATATCCTTTCTCCAGGATTTACACCCACAGTGTTTCCACCTGGCAGACACTTCTCAGGAGCCATCACGGTGATTTCACAAGGAGAGGTGCCTGGTGGAGGTGTCCGTGGCTGGCAAGGCTGGGCAGTTGGCTGCAGCACTGGAGGAGTTTCCCTGCAGCTTTAGGAGAACTCATTCCATTGGGTGTCACTGTTCTCATCTCATAGCTATAATAATAATTACAGCCATAGAACCATAGAGTCATTCAGGTTGGAGAAGACCTCTAAGATCACCCAGCTCAACCTCACCCACCCCCACCATGCTCACTGCCCACGTCCCTCAGTGCCACATCTCCCATTGAAACCCCTGAGGATGCTGACCCCACCACCTCCCTGAGCAGCTGTGCATCACTGCTCTTTATGAGAAGAAACTGTTCCTAATATCCAACCTGAGCCTCTCCTGGGAGGTTGATGGGTATTGATCACTGATACACAGTTCTTCCCTGCCAATTGCAGCAGAGATGGAGGCAGCTTCTGGAAACACCTGTAAATACAGACTCAGTGCTTCCCATGCTTCCATCAGAAGTGATTTTGCATGTAAGTTTGGAGATTGATACAGTACATTTTTCTGCCTGTGGCCTTTATAGACTTAGCTAAGGTGACTGGGAGGGGTAAGCAGAGATGCTATTACATGGGCTGTTTGCATTGGTGTGGAATGTTAGCTTAGCAAGATCAGCTCCACTGCAGTATGATCACTGAAGAGCTTATCTCTGTTCCCCAGATTAAGAAAAAGAAACAAGCCTTTACCAAAGACTGCTTATCTCACATAGCACAGACACATACCTGAGGGCTGCGTTGAAGTTCTGTGTCTCTGTTGACTCCAAGGAAAACTAGATGATGCTAAATTAGACAGCTGGGCTGAGTTTCACTGTACCTCTTTTGGAGGCTGATGGTACAGAAGCCTTCATTTGAACCAGCGTTCTGCATTCCCCTTTGTAGTTAGTGTAGAGATGCAAGCACTGGGTACATATGTCTGTACAAATGTCTTTCCTACCTGGAAAAAAGCTGGAGAAGAGGAAAGCAACAAACAAGAAAAATGAAATTCCCTTAGGGCAGAGGCACCAAGGATCATAGAATCGTAGAATTGTTAAGGTTGGAAAAGGCCAATAAAGCTGTGTAGTCCAACTGCCAACCCATCAGTGAATGAGAAATCAGCTCCTCGACAGAGGATTCAGTGTTTACAGGGTCTTGGGGACCAAGGAGAACTAGTAACAGTTTTCATAGTGTAAGCTCTGGTCAAAGCTGTTGGCAAACACCTCCATGCATCGCTTCCCCTGCACAGTCACAGTCACAGTTTGTCACCTCTGAGTCTGGGCGGGTGATGTGTACAAGAAATAGGGACTATGGAGAGAAACCTTTAACAAAATGAATTTCATCCAAAATCAAAATATGGCTCTTTTTTTTTTTTTTTTTTTTTTTTCCCCTAGGGTGAAATTTATGGTCATAATTTGAAAGGGATCATGACTGTACAAAACCTTACAGTCTGACAGTGAGAGCATTCATGTGCAAAGGCTGGAAATGATAGGGAAGGATTCTGAGTGTTAGGTTATTGGAAAAGCACTCCTCTTCCAGCAGGTTATTAACACACCCAAAGTATTGCATTTCTCCCTCACTTTCCATGGAACTATAACAAATAAATGAAAGAAAGCAGACATTTCAGTCCTTAACTAAGCAGAACAGGGCCATTTTATTGCAATTTAATAAATTTGCAGCATTAGAAAGCTGAGTTCCTGCTCTAGTCTAATAAAGAACAAAGTTGGGTCTTATCTGAGAGCTGAGATATTCCCCTTGGCTTCAGCTGAAGCATGGGACAGTTGTCATTTCCCTGTCAGTGCCTTTGTTTCATTCTTTTCTCTGCAATGTGTGAAAATGGACACAGACAGTGCTCCTGCCTCATGGCTGCCTGGCAGACACAATGGCACCTGCAAATCTGGAAGGAAAAGCCAACAAAGGAACCAGAAAGGCAGAAAACAATGCACATGGGCTGAGGGGAACATTTATAATGTTGGCATCGAGGTCACTGGGTCGGAACAACATCAATAAATACCATACACAGAAACAGGCTCAAATAAGTGACAGTTTTAATGTACTGTTGGCAGAACGACTCGAGCACTGTAGGGATGGGTTCTTAAGAAAACTGCCATGAATCACTTGTTCTATGCTCTTTGCACACCTGTGCTGCTCTCTAAGTCTGCAAATGGATGATCTGCCCCTCATGTGCCTCCCTGGCGCTGCCATGGGACCTGGGATGCAATGTTGGGTCTCAAGAGAAAGAAATCAGGAGTAGTGGGCATCCCATCTGCAGACAAAGGACTCTATCCTGTCTTGTGAAAGGTGTTTTGGAAAACAATTCCCATTTTGTTTGTCAACAGAAAAGTAGAAAGTGACAATATTTATTGGAGCAGAGTGGGCAAGCTTGTTTCTAGCTTATGAGCATCCCTAAAGTGTTTGGTCCTGTTGAAGAGAGCACCATGGGCATGCAGGTGTTGAACAATAGCTTCAGGCAGCAGCTGGAGGAACCTGCAACACTAATCTAATCTCTCAAGTCTTTGTTTGTAAGTAGCTAAATGCTATTTTAATAATAGAGTAAGTTCCATGAAAACCAAGTCCTGGCACCCAGAGCATGAACCAAGCCAGTTGACTGCATGCTGCTGTAATGCCTTGTTTTTGGAGGAAGGTTCTGCCATTTGAGGACTGGAGGTGTGGGAGAACAGTGGTGCACACCGACTCTGTTCTGGTGACTCTGTTCTGGAAGACCTTCCAGCAATTTCCACATGAGTGATAAAACCAAATGAGCTTTCCCCAGAATTCCAGGTGGGTGCGTTTCAGCTGACACACAGGTTTTCCATGAGATGTACAACACATTCAGATCAAAACTACATGAGAAGAATAGTAAGATCAATCTTCACCTCTGAGGCATAAGTTCTTCCTGGTACTTTTGTATTCTGATGTTCAGATGCTTGTTCTGTGTGATGTATGAGTGGAGGTGGCAATGACCAGTGATCTGTGCTGGCTTGACCTGAGTAAGTTAAATAACCATCTGGATGTTTTCCAAGGTGTCTGAAAGTAAAATGAGCCAGTGCAGGATCCGGGAGACATAGCCTGTGCCAAGGTCTGTCCTTCCAGCTGCAACCTGGAGATCAGTGTCTGAGGTGAAATTGGTTTGCAAGGTAGGAAGCACATGGCATCCTCCACGAGGGTGGAGGAGCTACAAGGTATGGGGTTTGGGTCTGGTTCTGGTGGTGTAGGGGATGAATGAGAAGGATGATGCTCTATGCAACCCTGACAGCCCATCAGCATTTTTCAGCCAGAGGGTGGTGAGGCACTGGAACAGGTTGCCCAAGGAGGCTGTGGATGCCCCATCCCTGCAGGCATTCAAGGCCAGGCTGGATGTGGCTCTGGGCAGCCTGGGCTGCTGGTTGGTGACCTGCACATAGCAGGGGGTTGGAACTGGATGAGCATTGTGGTCCTTTGTAACCCAAGCCATTCCATGACTCTATGATCATGTACATGACTCTATATACCTCCCTCCTCATCTGCCACTGTGAGGTGAAGAGGGCTTTCCAGAGTCCCCAGGCTGACCGAGGTTATTAGCAGGGCAATTAGCAGCAATTAGCAGGGATCTATGGCAAAATGGGCTTCCCATGTACCAGTGCAGATAGATGGATTTTTACAGCGCCATGTAGCTCTCTCCTCCTGGTGAAAAGTGAGTTTATGGCAACTTCATGGAAATTTTGTGTGATATTCATGTGCCTGCTTATACAAATACAGGGCCCAGGCCTTGCTCTCCCCAGCAAGCCTCATGTGCTAGTAGGGAATAGCGAAGTACCTGGAGTATTCCATGAGAGAAGACATCATGGTGTGCTCCAGGAGAGCTTGTAGGCTAAAACTACATACAAAATCAGGAGAAGAGAGTTTTCAATCCATCTGTCCTACCACTGTCCATAACATCCATGGGCCTCAGGTCATTAGCCATCCTACAGTGGTCCCAGGGTCCTTCCTTAGTTCAGAAATAAGAATCAGCAGCTTGCTTGAAGTTTTCAACAATTTGGCCCCAAGGTTCTGAGAGAAAACTACAAATTACTCACAGACATTTGTTATATTTGTTAAACTGTTCTGGAAAAAAAATATATATATTATTTCCTTTGTGTCCTGCACCTGCACAGTGGAGAAATTTTGATGTTAAGGGAAATAAATTATTATTATTTTTTTCTTTCTCCCAGGGACAAATCTATAGCAACAAGCTGGGGAAGTCCCAGCTCACTTCAGTCCAAACTAAACCCATTTCTGTTTTCCAGGTTAATGAGTCATTCAGTTTAGCTATGCATGAAACTCTGTTTTTATCTTAATTGTACATTACTTGTATATTACTTGCAGGTAACCTAGCCATTAACTCATTCATCTGATAACATTTTATACTTACCCCCTCTCGTCAGAGTACACCATGTTTGCCATGTGCAGGCTGCAAGAATGTCTATGATGCACACAGAAGAGGAAGCTGCAGAATCTACTGCCACGTAAATGATTATTGGGCTGGGGGATGGCTCTTCAATGCATAAAAATGCTGTAAGAAGTACACAGGAATAACGTACGTTCCCAAACAGTAAAGAAATGAAAAAGGATCTGTATTCTAAGCACCAAACCATTTCTGATCTTCTGCTTAGGCTCTTTCATGATTCCTCAATAAAAGAATTATTCTTCCATATTTGACTCCTGATGTTCATCCATTTAGTTACGGTTACTTCTATGGGGGTCTGAGGAGAAAAATTCCCATTTTATCAACTGCAGATAGAGCAAATAAAGACATCATTCTGACAACAGGAACATTTTCTATTCAAGCAAAGGAGTGTAAAAAGAGCTGAGTGTTAAAATCCACGTTGATTCAAATACCTGAAATGAAGTACCAAGCACAATAATTAGGGCTAGGCTTGCTCTTCACAAATAAATGTGTTTTTTGTAACACCAGAGCAAGGTGTGTACGCAGCTTACATTAGCTGAAATTGCACTGCTGTAGCAATTGGCATGGCAGAAAGATTTTTCAGTTCTGTTTCACATAACACTGTTGGATAAGAAGGCATTAATACTTCATTTTTTTTCTTTTCTGACAGCTCTGTAGCTAGGATACGTGAGACATAGCCCCAGTTCTGTTTTACCCTGGGAGCATTTCAATCCGTTTCTGCTCCTTTTCAGACTGTCAAGTACTCAAGAAAGAATATTCACTTTACCTTCCTGACCCTGTTGTATGTAGCCCCCAAAAAATCACACTTCTACTATAGCAGGGGCACCATCCCAGGTCTGCTGGTCTGGATAGTGAGTGCTCTGGTTGGCAGAGGGTTATGATGGGACAGGATCCCTTGCTAGAAGCAGTCCTATGTTTTAGTATATATGTATAAAACTGAACAAAACACTTAGGAATGATCTACACGCAGACCCTGTGATTTTAGAAATATCTGCCTGAGGTTGGTTGGTGTCATGCAGGAGCTATGGGGGATGCATGGGATCTGTGGAGCAGCAGCTGGAGACGACGTGGGATCCCTATGTTGTCTTTGAAGAACAGCAGATGCCCTTAGTTCTCTACTTGCCCAGCTACGTACAGGTAGCTATAGCACCAACTGCTGTACACGTGTTGGCCCCTAAGCTCCCAGCGTAGCCAATCATGTAATTTCAGTCCTAGAAGCACTAATTAAACATTTCACATAGACATACCCACTGTAGATGTCTACATCTTGGTGTCTGAGCCTGGCACTGACCAGCACTGCTGGGCTTTGGTCGATTGACCACACGCAGGTGCCCAGGGCCACGTGTTAGCCCAGGAATGGCATTCAGTTGCCCCTGTAGTCATATACAGGTTGGCCCCAAGGTCCTATGTCTCACCTGGTAGTCCTGTAAGATGTCTTGGAAGCTCCAAAGCAGCATAGAGGAGTTAGACCTATATATTTGGGCAACTGAATTAAGTCCACAGTAGCCTACCATAGGGAACCTGCTTTAGTGGGGGGCTGGACTAGGTGATTTCCAGAGGTCCCTGTGGTTCTGTGATTTTATCAACCAACTAATGCCTTCGGAAAGAAATCTGGTTGTTCAGTTTGCTCACGCACCAACAAATGAAGGCAGCAAACACTGCAGCAGCACCTTGGGCCCTCTCTTATGCTCAACATCATCAACAACCCAATGCCATTCCCAGATGCTTTCTCCCCGACCAAAACAATGGCTCATTTTCTCCATGTGGCCCATTAGCAATTAATAAATTGAAGTTAACAAGTAACGAGGCTCTTGGGGTGGGTCGGTTTTGAGAAGCAGGCTTCCTGGAGGCACGGTGAGGAGGTATGGTTACCTCTCTGCTGGCTTTTGTCACCCTCTGTCATTGTTCAGGCTTAGCCGTGTGCAGAGGTCAAGCTGTACTCATTATTCCATGGCCTGCCTTCCACATTCCCTGCTGCCAAAGTCCCCTGGACAGCCTGCTCTGTTCCCAAAGCTCTATAAAAACAAGAGTGCTCCGTGCTCCCCTGTTGCAGGTTCCTGGTGTTGTCACCCTGCCTCCACGCTGCAGCTGAGATCTTCTACCATGAATCTCCTCTCCTGCCTCATGGCTCTGCTCCTCTTCCTCCTCCAGGCTGTTCCAGGTAAGGAGCAACACCCGTGCTGGGGTCTGCCTGTATGAAACAGTGAATCTTGTTGCATAGGGGGCACAAGTTGTGTAATGGTACAGACTGTATTTCCCTGTGTGAATCAGCTCCTTTCATTAGAGGTGATTCCTTAGTCTGGAAACTGAAGTGAAAAATGACCAGCCCCAAATGAACAGTTGTCAAAGCAGAGCATTCCTAGAGATGCCACTACAATTGTTGGTCTCCTTCAAACTCTGGGAAGCTTTTTTATGCCATTGTGTGGCACTGCTGCAAGAAGGCACCATGGAAATGCTTCTTCATAACCCAGGTCACCAGTCTTTTCACTGGGGAGCTACAGCAGAGGAGTAGGGGTACTCCCTTCCATTACTCAAGTTGAACTACCCCAGTGCAGTTTACTTAAGCTCTCTGAATACGCTGACACCCCTTCCCCAGACCTTCAGTTGCATTCATTTACTGATTGTGCTTTTAGCCTAACTTTTTCTCCATGCCTCATGAAACTCCCCATCTTAGGGTGAGGCTTTCAAAAAGGAAGAAATCAGATAAATATTTTGTCCGCGGTAACTGGACCAGATCCCAACATTTAATTTGGGTTAAGTTATAGGTACAGCTCAGGGCATTCAAGAACATTGCTCTCCCTCCCATGACCAGCCTGCAGCATTGCAGCCCTGGGACTTATGACGATGTGCAGTGAGTAGGATATGTTCAGAAACTCAACAGGCATTGTTTCTCTCCAGTTGTACAAAGCCCTTCTTTGGAGTCCTGTGAGGTCCATGAGCATTCTTAAACCTTTTGGACAAACCGTCTTGTGCTTTGGGGATCTTTCTGTCACACCCCTAATAGGGGTCCATGGGGTTTCAGCAGGAGGAAGATCATGAGATGTGGACTGATCCTGCAGCACAACTGGGAATCCAATTCTTCCTGTAGGTCTTGGCTTGCCCAGAGACACCTCACGTTGTGTTGGCTACCATGGGTACTGCATCCGTTCCAAAGTCTGCCCCAAACCATTTGCTGCATTTGGAACTTGCTCTTGGCGTCAGAAAACCTGCTGTGTAGGTATGTGTGGGAACCCAGGCAGGCAATGTCTGGAGAGGAGAATACTGAAGTCAGCAAAACAATCTCTTTATGTCTCCAAATGATCCAAGACATCTCCTTTCCTCTACACAGATGGATCTGGCTGTCCCTGTGCTAATGGCAGCATAGAGCCCAAGAACGTAGTTGCCATCTCATGTTAGCATAAAGCCCAGTGTTCTGTTTCCCACAGAACAGCAATTTGGTGAAAGAACAAAAAAATTCTGGCCCCCACAGAGTGTGCTTTCATCAATATTTATTCCCAGTATCCTCTGTCTATTGGAGGACTGCTGAGTGCATCCATGCTGATATGTTTAACAGGCACCAGTTGACTTCCTTCCCGTAAACCCATCCAGTCCTTGATGGACCTGCTTCCTTTTGGAGCTCAACAATCACTTAATGGTCTGTATATCTATACATGCTTAACAGCCAGGTGTGCTAATCTGACCCACAGTTCATCCAGCATCCTGTATCTGACCTCAGCCAGAAGCTTCTGTACAGTCAGTCTGTGTGAGTGCGAAATGGAGATTCCGCAGCAATATAATTACGATTTCTCAGATATTCTCTTGGCTTTCATGAATTGGCAGCTTTTAGATCTAGATATCCTTGTGTTTAAAAGTCCTCACTGATTTTTTTCCCCCTGAAATTGGGTATTTCTTCTCTATCTTTGAAAAGCTCTCCTCTCATTATTTTATTCTGTGCCGCAGTTGAAATGAATGGTCTTTCATGATGGTGCAGCCATCTTCATAACTTCATAATATCCCTCCCTCAGTTTCCTTTTCAAATTCCTCTTACAGAAGTGCTCTGAATAACCCCTTAGTCCTTCCTTATGTCTTTGCTTTTGAGGACTGTGAACCAGAACTTCACCATACTTTCTGTATAGGTGTGTACCAGTGATTCAGATGGTGGTGTAATTATGTTTCCTGTTTTAACTTCAACCCTTTCCATTTCAGACACTACATCAAACTTCCACACTTGTCAAGACGAGGGGGGCCATTGTGTATCTCCAAAAATCAGATGTCTGCAAGAACAGCTGGGACTTTGCCCTCTAAAAAAATGGAAGTGCTGCAAAGAAATATAATACAGACCTTGCAGAATTGCAGAATGCCACAGAAATGCACGGGCAAGAAAACAAACAAGGTTTTTTTCTTTTGTTGTAGAGAAGCTGCCTGACTTTCTCAACATAGGAAGTTTGCAATTCATTAGAGGTGACATGCTTTTTTAATCTATATAACAAAGGCAATAAACGTCAAATAAACAGTGTAACAGTCCATATATACACAGAGAGAGGCAGAAGGTCTCACACACACGCATGGAAATGCACAGAAATATAGCTGTTAAACCCTTGGAAACCACATCTCCTCCCACTCCAAACTTCACCTCCCTCTTCTTTCTGTCCCATCGTGTGGTCTGTCCTGGTTGGAGATCTCCAGTTGATGTCTTCCTTCGAGACACGCTCTTTGCTCTCAGTGCTCATGCTCTAAGGCAAATCTTGGGAAACACTTTGTCCCTCTCTTCCTGAGCCCTCTGCCAGAAAAGAAGGAATCTCAGCACCTCTCAGAAGGCCACCTATGTCTGCAGTGCAAAGAGCCAACGTGTTTGCAGCCTTGTCTCAGCCTTGTGTGTGAGGGTAGATGACAACTCGATCTTCTTTATATTATTTATTTATGCTATATTGTAATATTCATTCATCTTTGTAGATAGAGCTGTTGTTCAGAAAATTCTGTAAGATTGTCCCATCTTAATTCCAAAGCAAAGCCTCTGTGCTTAGTGCTGCGTCAGGAAAAATGAGACAGCATCTTTTCCTTCCATTAAAAAAATGCACGTGGTGGGAGAGGGCTGTGATTTCTTTGAGCGTTGTCCATTTTTTGCTTCATACAGATGCAGCTTGTGGGTTTCTTTGGCTGGAGGGAATATCCCAAACCCATTCCACACTGTTCGTATGGTTCGTCTTTCCTGACTGGCTGAGAGCCCAAGCGTTTCCAGTTTAATGTCAGCTCTTGATTTATTTGTCTTTGCATCAATGTTCGAATAAATTGTTTTAAAATTCATGGCCTATGTATGCTTCAGAGAGTGAAACTCAGCCGCAGCAACACCTCTCGCAAGGGAATTGCTGAAAACAAGTCTATATAGAGACTGCCTATGGATGTAGAAACATTCAACCCCAGCCCACCCCCACTGCCCACATCCCCCACTGCCACATCTCCACATCAAACACCCCCAGGGATGGTGACCCCACCACCTCCCTGGGCAGCCTGTGCTGCTACATCACCATTCTTTATGAGATAAAATCCTTCCTAATATCCAACCTGACCCTCACCCTCCCCTGTTGCAACTTGAGGCCATCACCCCTTGTTCTAGCACATTCGTGCTTCCATACGTTCTTTGAGCAATTTTAAGTTTTCTGTGGGTTTCTTCTGCTGAACCTATTAGCTCAAGGTGCGTAGTATATAGGTGTTCCCTATCATAAACGGAGTGCATCTGAAAAGAGCAGAACCTTTCCCAAAGTCAGTTTGCAGGTGAGAAGCTGCTCTGATGTCACTCCACCTTTTCATCACACCTGTATTGGTTGAAGGACACAAGCAAAGCAAGATCCACATGCAGAGAAGACCAATGGGCACAGCCAGAAAACCTGAATCATGGAATCATGGAAACATAGAATGGCTTGGGTTGGAAGGGATCATGGAGCTTCAACCCCCCCACCACAGGCAGAGCCACCAACCTCCACATTTAATACCAGACCAAGCTGCCCAGGGCTCCATCCAACCTGGACAGGTCTGAGCAACAAACCTTGATCCAGGCCCAAAACAAAAGCAGTATCTCAAAAAGCTCTGTGCAAGCGGAGAAAAATGTCTCATTGACACGTGATGGTCTGAGGAAACGGGCCAATTTTCAGCCAGGAACCTCCCCACTGCCCCACGCATTCAGCCATCCAATGGAATTAGGGATTTAAGCTCCCAGACCCATTTTTGGAAAGCATTTTTTTTAATTTCCCCTAAGATTGAGGCTGACAGACAGGAGATGGTGCAACAAAGTGCTTTTTTTTTTTTTTTCATAAGAAATGCTCCTCTGTTGTGGCTTTTGTTGACAGATACACCCAGACACTCATTCGTCTGCTGTTCCTGACACTGGTTTCTCTCTGGACTCAATGGTCCATAGCTGCAAGCTCTTTCTGCCAGACATTCCTTGCAGCTTTGCCAACCACACAGCCCAGAGAGGCAAGTCCAAATGCTCACAGTGCAACCAACTGTGAAAAGGTCCCAGGCCAACTCCTTGCCCAACATGTATTCAAGTCCTGTGGCACAGTCCCACTCCTAATTCTCACTCCAAGTGGGTCTTGGACCTACTCCTGATGTAACAGATGACCACGTGCAATGGAGTAATCAGTGAACAAGGAAGATGTGAGATTTTTTGAACCATAGAACTGTCCAGCTTAGGGTGTATTCACAAGAACAATGGTATTAACGCAGTTGAAAGGACACCGTGGGCAGCAGCCAGGCAAGGGTAGCTGGAATATCACAGGCAGATTTTACAGGCAAAGCTACATATCATATCTCTCATATAACTCCCATCAAGTGGCGCATTGCTGAGCTAACCAGCCACCTCCTCCACCAGTGCTACGTGGTCATCATGCTCAGGAATGAAACCTCCCTAATTTCTCAGAAGCCAGAGATGGAATGGCCTTTTTGGCAGGAAAATCACAGCCAGGTTTCAGTTGGAGCAAATATACACAGGAGCTCAGATAGAAATGAATCACTCCCAGCTTGCAGCAGCTCCAGAGCCTTTCTTTGCAGGTTGCCACTGCTGAGCCCATCATCTCTTCGGGCACTTTGCTGGTGGAGGACAGAGAAACCCCTGCACCTCATTTTTCCTGGCAACCCACCCACCCGAAATACCAGCTGCCAGGTAGAGGAAGCAAAAGTGAAGCAAACCAGCATTGTTTGGAGCTGTGGCGCCGGGTCAGAACGACACAGAGGATTGCTGAGTGGTGAATGTCACCGGGATATAATTAACTCCTGCCTGCTCCCTCCCTCCTCCAGGATGCCATCCCGCCTGCCAGTGCCATGCAGAGGCTTCTGCACATTCTCACACTCAGCCCTGCTGATCCCCAGCAGGACCAAAGCGATGGGGAACCTGTGTTTCATGTTCATCTTCATCTCCCTGCTCGCTCACGGTAAGGCTGGGGGTGGTAAGCTGGGGACAGGAGGAAGCTTTCCTCACTGTGTAATCAAACCATAATACTACAGGTAGTGATGGGGGAAGGTGTCCTCAGGTTTCTGGATGAGGTAGTGGGGCGCTTTGGTGAAAAGCATGATTTCATCCCCCCGGAGTAATGCTAAAACACCATACAGCCAATCTGGGAGCAGCTTGGTTGGGGAACCTCAGTGCTCTCCTGCTCTGGGCTTGGGTTTTGGAGGCTCTGGGAGAAAACTTTCTCCTTCCTCCAGGATGTATCTGGCACAGGGATGCTGGGGGTTTGCTCCTTGCTGCTGTGTGTGCACAGGCTCCAGGTGCAGCAGGAACACGGTGCCCAAGGAAGCACTGTGCATTTTCACTCACTCCTCTCTGCAGGAAGCACTCACGGCCCAGACAGCTGTAACCACGACGGGGGCTTGTGCCGAGTGGGGAGCTGCATCCCCGGGGAATACCTGGCTAAGTACTGCTTTGAACCCGTCATTCTCTGCTGTAAACCTTTGTCACCGACTGCCACCAAGAGCTGAAGGTGTCCGAACTGCAGCAGGTGGAGAGCAGCAGCTCCGCCAGCAAGGAACAGGTCGGGAGGACATGTTGTGCCTTTCTATGGGAGCACTGCTCCAGCTTTCATTGGCTGTGGATTCACTTGTGGACCCTTTCCTTTCACTGTGACTTTCTAAATTGAAGTCACACAGACTATATGTTGTCACTTTTGGCATCCGGCTGCTACCTGTCATGCACAGGTGAGAAACTGCCTTTCTCCTTACCCAAAAACAATAAACCCAAGGTTTAACAGAACAGCAAGTGCTTGTCTGTCACTCCTGCTGACACCCAGCACTCTTCCCATCCCACCCTGGGGAGATCAGTTGCAATGGGGCAGCCTTCTTCTCCATTGCTTTCAGTGCAGCCTGATTTAACATAAATACAAGTGCATTCTGTGTATTCACAGGATGTGTATACACATGCAAGTGCATTCAAGTGCAACCCCTTGCACTTACCTACTCATCCTTCCCAGGTTGTGCCAGGTTCCTACAGGCAATGGGAAGGGCTGGATGCGAAATACAGCACAGAAAGGGAACGAGGATGCTCCACATGTTTACACAGCCCTTTTAACACTGGCAAAGGCCAAAGCAGGAGCAAATGTGCCATCAATTATTAAATTTTCCCCCAGTTCAATCAGGCAATACAGGAATGCTGTGGGTTCACTCGTCTCCCACAAAGCAGCAGAAAGAAGGGAGACTCCAGGCTTGCTTGCTTTAAGGAAGGATCTGAATCTGGTCCATCGTTGCCCTTAGGCTGCATTCTGGTGCTTCTCCTTTTCTACCAGCAATAATCTCAATTTTGATTGGCCAGTTGGCACCTAGCAGCTTTCTACATACAAGGTGAGGATGGATGGAGCACCTGATGGAGCTGCTGGTGTCCCTGTCCTCTGCGGGGCTGTTGGAGCAGATGGCCTTTAAGGAGCCCTTCCAACTTAAATGATTCCATGATTCTAAGCTGCACCAGCCAAACTCCATTTGCTCTCCAGATTCACCCCGTGCCCTTCTGTGCATCTTCAACAAGAAATGTTGACCCCTCCTGCTTTGTCAGTGTGCTCTTGGTCTCTGATTCCAGGTAAAACCGCATCTCTCTCGGTCAGTCACTTCTGCGAAAGCAAGAAAACAATGATGTAAGGACAGAGTTACGCCAATTAGCTGAGGCGTTGGCCAGAGCCAGGGAAAAGTCCTCCCTGGGAGATGAAATTCTTGCTCTGATGAACCAAACAGGAAAATTCCCATTGACCTCACCGCGCTCAGGGCCCAGAGCCAGAGGTCCGGCACTGAATCATCTGCCTCGATTCCTGATTCACGAGCAGCCCGGATCTTCTCCCTGGGTCATCACAGCACGGTCCAGGCCATTGAGGCACACAGGAAGATGCCAGCCCTCCCCTGGAGATCCCCACAAACAGACAGGAGTGCTTGGGAACTGCTGCTGCAAACAGAGCCCGGAGCCAAATTCCTCCCCACCCTGCGGGCTGCAGCCCGGCTCTCCAGCACACACAACACAGCGGGCATTTAAATCAAGGCTCTTTTCCAAAGCAAACAGTTTCTTCCTCAGATTTGCCCACAGAGTTTGTGATTCACGCCTCTTATCTGAGGGACTGTTAGCCGCCATGTTTATGGCCTGTTTTCCTATGAAAGTGCGGCGTATGAGCTCATCAGCTCATCCCGTAAATCTCCCTGCCAGATGCTGGGCCTTCTGCCCCCTGTCTGTTTTGAAGCTGTCAGCCAGCCAAATTTCCATCAGGGTCACCTGGAACTGCTCCTTTTTCAGGCATCGTTGTAATGGGATGGTAGACACAAGCTGCTGCAACAAGGCATGCTCCCATTCTCCCCCATTTGTATGCTCACCGATCTAACTGGAAATCATCCTCCAAAAAAAGCCCAACCCAACCCAACCCAACCCAAACCAAAACAAAAATCGACACAAAATCAAAAAGAATATTATCATTTCTGACCAATAAGTGAGACAAACAGACACGCAGAGTAGGACAGAGGAAGCATGAAGGACACGCATGCAGGTTGGAGAGCAGCAGACTCCAGACCAGTACCCTACACAACCCTTCTCTATGTTTTCTTGACCCATTCACTCCCCTGGAGCAAAACAACAGTATAAGATGCTTACGTGTAAGTGTATTATAGGGCATGCTACTCAGAGTAATGATCTCCAGGTTTTTTGATCTTATGGGAGAGAGCCAAATGAAGAAAACTGGTATTTGTGCATGACCCTTTAATTTCAGCTACGTGTACCTAACATGTAGCTCAGGAGGCTACAAAGATAGGTGTTCCTCAGTGCCAGCAATCCTATATCATCTCCTAAGAGATGCAGAAACAGTCCATCCCTCTAAGGAGATGCATTTTGGGTCTTTGCAGCCTTTTGGGTACCTGCAGCCATATGGACAGCCCAGTCCTCACCCCTGTTCCTGAATGACTGGAGATATGAGTTCACCAACCGTTGGCCTGAACATCCCCGAATGGAATTCGTTTGCTGTTCCCAAGCAACAGGCCAGTGTTGATTTGGCAAAGATAGCCAAGGTTGAAATGAAATCCAGCTCTTAAAATGCCATTGTAAATGCAGCTGAGTAATCAATACCAGAATTATTTGGGGAAGGTGAGCTTTGTACATGTGGGCATCCTGGCTGACCCCTACATCCTGGCATCCCCTTGCATCCTGGCTGTCCCTTACACCCCCATGCAAACTAAGGCATTTTCTAACCCTGTGTGTTTGGCTCTTCCTCCTCCTCCAACTCTTGTCACACGATTGATAATACACCACCAGCAACCCCTACAAAACCCATCTCCAGGGGCGTGGTGACCTCCAGATGTCAAAAGAGAAAGGGACATAGGTCCAGGATCACATCTACCAGACAGCATGGCTGTCTCAAGAACCCCAGAGCATCCCAAATGGTAACACGTTGTATTCAGGAACTGGAGCGGGTGCTAAGTCCCCCCTGACTTCAGTCAATGCTCAGATATCTTATGGACCTGAAGACCTACGTGTTCCGGGAGGTAGGAACGATGTCTGTAAACCTGACCATGAGTAAAGTTTGGGCATTATTCCCTAAACATCTCTTCTGTCTTGTGGGGCAGGAAGCACGACAGCCTTCTGGACACAGGTTGTTCCCAGAGCATCCCCTGCAGTGCTAGGAGGGTATCAGCTAGCTTAGTGTGTATGCCAAAAGTCTAGAAGATCAGGAAAGTCTCAAGAAATGTGCTGAAGAAGAATGTGGCCTCACTGTTCATGGTCTCGTCATGAAGAATAATTTAGGGAAAAGAATGGGAGCCGAATTTAGGGGAAAAAAGAGTTCCTTTATGTAACCAACTGCAGATCAAGGAAAATCTTTGAAGGACATTGCCATGTAAAACTTCTCTCCCATGAGAAGACAGTAGTCTGGGATTATGAGAAATCCTACACCTGTGCAGCCAGCAGCATTCTGATGGTTCCTGATAGAGCTCACCCTCTATAGATAGAGCTGGCAAACTAGGAATAAACTAGGAACTGCGCATCATTGGGAACACTGTGCCCACCTGGTACCCCAGCTCTGCTCTAAACCCCACATCCAGAATATCTCCCACTGCCAGCATGCAGTTTTCATCATCTGATGAAAATCAATCATCCCATCAATCATGATGGGATTCCAATCCCATCATCAGACCAAGACACTGTTTGAGCGTCCAAGAGTTCCTCTCTGCTTGGGTTGTAGAATTGTATCACAGAATCACAGAATGATTGGGTTGGAAGGGACTTTGAAGCCCACCCAGTCCCAACCCTTGCAATGGGCTGGCTGCCCCCCAGCTCTGGCTGCCCAGGACCCATCCATGGCCTTGAGCACCCCCAGGGATGGGGCACCCACAGCTCTGGGCAGCAGTGCCAGGGCATCACTGCCCTCTGAGTAAAGGACTTCTTCCTAACACATAACCTAAATCTCCTCTCTTTTAACTTAAAGCCTGAAGAGCTGCCCTACTACCAGTATGCAGAACAACAAGACTTCCAGAGTCCACACACACCCTTGCAACCGCCCCTCCTGCACACAGACCCACTGCCTTTCTCCAGGCTGCGTGTGGCCAGCTTATAGGACGCCCAGTTTAAATACACGGTGTCCCATGACCCAAAGTCCAGCTGGTGAAGGGCCCCTTATCTGCTCTGTTTGATGAAGGTGATCCCTGCTCTGTTCAAGAAGCCCAAAGGCCACATCGTGTCCCACTACATTACAGCACTTGTACATTTTCCAGCACTGGCTGGTGCCCAGCCTGCGAATAGAAGGCCATCAAGGTGACTTACAGATGGAAAACGAAAGACTTAGTGATGCCCTCTGCTGCTTCATTGCTGTAAAAAGATACCTTTACAACGTTTCTATGTCTCCTCTTCATTTTTTTAAAATTTTTTTTATTGTTTGGAGGAGGTTTCTCTTTGCTGTTTGCTTTGCGTTGTTTGCCAAAGTTGAAATTCAGGTCCCACGTTTGCTGATTTCCTGGAACTGATCTAGAGAATTAAAACAAACCAGCAGCAAGCCTCAATACACATGCTTCTCCTAAAGATTCTGCTAATTACAGGGACATATCCCAGCTTTCCTATGTAATAAACTCACAAAGAAATACATTGAATTGCCATTTTTCTTGACAGCTGCAAACAAAAGTTTGGCAAACCATCTCTTTGTAGCCCAGAAGTTGGGAAACGTGAGCAGACCTTTGTTTTTTTAAGGATCCCATGCTTTCCAAGCCAACTCAGCCCTGCTGGGGAGCACTGAGGAATAAGAGACTCTGGGTTTTGTCACACTGGACTTTGTCAAAGGCGTACAGAGACTGGGAGCTGGAAATGAGAAAAATACAAAACACTTTGATCCTGCAAACACTTGGATGGGTTTCCAACGTCACATGCTGGAGTCTACAAATGCACCAACAGCCAGGCTGGGTCAGCCCCAACATCCTGTCCCTAGCAGCAACCAGGAGCAGACTCCCCAGTGCTCATTGAAGTTTGTTGACAGAAACCTGCTGTTTTTTGGGTTTTTTTTTTTTGCTTTTTTTATTTTTTCCTACTTTTTTTTTTTTCCCCTCCCCCTGAACGTGAGGTGTCTGAGAGCAGGCAGTTCCCAGAGCGACTGTTTGCTGTCATGTTGAAATGCATCTGAGATTGACAAAGTTCCCTCCGCTCCAGGAGCGTTACACAACCCCCAGCCTTATAAATCCAGGATTTCCCTCTTCTCTACCTCCCTACAGCCCTTCTGGGGGTGGAACGCCCACCTACATTCAGCCATGAGGATCCTTCAGCTGCTCTTTACCATCGTTGTCATTCTCCTCCTCCAGGATGCACCTGGTAAGGACCAAATATTTGCAGAGGTTTGTGTAGGACTGTGGGGAGATAAGAGACAGGACTCGATCCCCAGGTAGAGGCAGACAAGATAGAGCAGTTCAAGTCAAGTCAACTCAAGTCTGACCTGACTCTTGCTTTCAAGGAACAAATCTGTTCTCTACAAAGCAGAGAGAACATCATGACAAACAAAAGGCAATTTTCTTGGGAAAGAAAGTAGGGAGAAAGAGAGAAAGGTCTTTTGCTTTGTTTTGTCTCATTTCTTCTGGGATTCTGTTTTAAAAGTCTTCCTTAGCTGTGCTGTTTGGTTGCTTGTACATAGAATCATAGAGTTGTTTGAGTTGGAAGGGACCTTGAAAGGCCATCTGGTCCAACTCCCCTGCACTGAGCAGGGACACCCACAGCTCCATCAGTGCTCAGAGCCCATCCAGCCTGACCTTGGCTGTCTGCAGGGACGGGGCACCATCACCTCTCTGGGCAAATGCACACATTAGGAACTCAGGTCTCATCCAGCCATGGGGTCACTGCGGTGTTACGAGGACTGTGATGGTGTAACTTCTATAGAAACCAAATCTGATTATCAAGAAGAGGAGATTTATTGACTTGGTGTGTCTACACTCTCATTTAGTTAAGTCCTAAGGATAAAAGGAGGGAGAAGGACTTGCCCATTCCCCTGATGCTGCATCCCCATCAGTGCATACCTCTCCGCAATCTCCAAGCCTGTGTTCCTGCTGTGTTTAAGGATAATGCCCAAGGGATCCACCTCACCTGACACAGCCAACCCACAGCTGCCCATCTTGCCTAGGTTTAGCTGTTAAGATGTGAGCTGTGTTTGATGTTCAGATCCCAAGCACTTAACCATGCAGCTCCCTGTTCCAACTGCAGGTGTTGGTTGCTCACCCAGTACCACCAGCGGGGTTCTGTGTGGGTTCCCAACCCCCTAAGCAGCTCACCCATGCTCTTTCCCTCTGCAGCAAGAGGTTTTTCGGACAGCCAGCTGTGCAGGAACAACCACGGCCACTGCCGGAGGCTCTGCTTCCACATGGAGAGCTGGGCTGGAAGCTGCCTGAACGGCCGCCTGCGCTGCTGCAGGTGACAGAGACTGCACTGGGATGGACCAGCACCCCAAGGGCCACACAACCAGGACCATACTTAGGAGCTGCTCTCAGTCACCACCATGAATACATCCACATCTGGTTTTGTCTGCCACCAATAAACCAACTGACTTTTCAATGTCTTTCTGCATCTGGACCTTCCTTCATAATGCTTGGGGTTTGGTTTTTGGTCCACACGGAGGCATTTGAGGATGCTTGAGATGCGCCCAAACCGTCTGGGCATCCTGCTGTGTGTGTCCCTGTTTGGCCAGGGCTTGGACCTGAGGTCCCTTCCTACCTCAACCTTTCCATGATTCTGTGGATCAGTGATTCTGTGATTTCATTCATGTGAAACCTTGCTCGCACAGTGGGAGAGTTAAATAAAAAGAGAAGCTCCCCACGCAGCCGGTGATAAAAACAAAAGGAGTTCTTTCAGCCTCATTTGCTGGCAGGGGATTCTCTAGGCTGTGTGTGTTTGTGGGGCAGAAGAAGGGGGCTGAAGCCACCAACCAGACTTTGGATGGGCTCTGGGTGCTGACAAGTGCAGAGAGCTTGATGTGGGGGATGGATGAATAGATGAAAAAATGCCATTTGATTAGGAGAAAAAAAATTCCAGTTATGTCAGGCTTGGTGACAGCAGGTGGCAGTCCCAGCCTGCTTCTCTGCTTCTGCTGCAGAAGGAAAGGAAAGAGGGGGGGGGAAGGGAAGGGAAGGGAAGGGAAGGGAAGGGAAGGGAAGGGAAGGGAAGGGAAGGGAAGGGAAGGGAAGGGAAGGGAAGGGAAGGGAAGGGAAGGGAAGGGAAGGGAAGGGAAGGGAAGGGAAGGGAAGGGAAGGGAAGGGAAGGGAAGGGAAGGGAAGGGAAGGGAAGGGAAGGGAAGGGAAGGGAAGGGAAGGGAAGGGAAGGGAAGGGAAGGGAAGGGAAGGGAAGGGAAGGGAAGGGAACAATCTTCCTTTTCCATCCCTAAACACAGTATCTGGATGGAAGCTGTCTAATGGTCTATACAGAGCCCTGAGCCACTGCTGGGTGGTGGCTGGAGGAGGGACAGCTGGCATGGACAGGAGGCCTTGGAGTTTTTTGGGGGTGAAAAAAAATAAATTCCTGTATTCCACATTCTAACACAACATGAGGGGTATCGCTGCCTCATCTGGTGGGTAGAAGTATGAATGGGGATGGACCAGATACATTTACACCAGGGAGAAAATCTGGTCAGCTGTTGATGCAGGAAGAAATAGAGCTGCTCACCACAACGTGCTCTGCAGCAGGACCCGTGGGAGAGAGCATCACTTAGGAGAGGAATTAAATCAACACGTGACAGGGCACTCATAATCTCTGGGGCTGGGAATAACCCAAACTTGCTCCCCTTCATCCATGGCTGCAAATAGGATGCCTTTATACCTTTACAGTGAGGGTGGTGAGGCATTGGCACAAGTTGCCCAGAGATGTGCTGTCCATGGAGACTTTCAAGGCAAGGCTGGACCAGACCCTGGGCAACCTGATCCAGCTGTGTGTCCCTGTGCATTGCAGGGCAGTTGGACTAGATGGCTTTCAGAGGTCTCTTCCAACTCTAAGGATTCTATGATTCTTTACGCCTCCTGGTCTCAGGATGCTGCTCCTCTCCTCTGAGTGACAGTGCAGCTCCTCAGGGAGCTGGGATAGCTCAGCCAGAGGTTAGCAGCCGCTCTGGCTCACCCAAGCCCCATGGAGCAGATAAGGCTCCCCTCGATAACAAGACCTGCCAGCAGCAAGCCTCCAGTTTTCCACCTTTTTGAAGTCTGCCTGGTGAGGTTGTGCAGAACTTTGTCCGCTTGCCAAAGTAACCAACTTCCAGCTCCAGCCTTCTTCTTCCCTCCTTTCCCCGCTCTTCCTCCTCGCTCCTCCGTGCACACGCTGCTCCACGAGGCCGATAGGGACTCTAGGGGGGGAGTGAGGGGCTGATGTCATCTGTTTTTGGCTCTGTAGAGGAGAAGGCAGTGTCGGAGGAGGTGAGGGTCGACACGTCTGCCTCTACCCAGCCTGGCGCCGGGAGCAACTGGGAGCCTTCCTCCCGCAGCCGCCTCCACTCCTTATCAGGGCAGGATGACATCGCAGGGACCCGAGTGGGGAAGAAGGTGGGAGAGCTGAATGGGAGCCTTGTGAGAAGAGTGTGTGTGTGTGTGTGTGTGTGTGTGTGCTGGAAACAGCTCCCGGCAGGAGCCAAGGGGGGAAATAGCTCGCAGCAGGATGGAGCCTGCTATCAGCTGTGTGCTGGAGTCAGTGAGGCTCCTGCTGAGGTTAACCTCTCCCATCCTGGGCAGGCAAGCTGGAAAGTTCTACGTGGTCATCTCTGAAGGGTTAAAAGATTCCCTGTGCCATTCAAGGAGGAGGATGAGCCCTATGAACAGAGGGAGGGAGGTGACGACCTCTATTCCTTACCCAAAGTGTGGGGTATGCATGCAGGGCTGGCTGTGACTGTACTGGGAAGATGGGAACTGTTGTGAGAGGGAGCAAAGGGTCCTCCTTCAAAGGGTTTTGACATGTTTTTACCCAATTCTGAAGAGAAAATTTTATTGTCCATAGAACAGCATTAATATCTAACGTCACCCACTCTTCTCTCCCTTAGAAATAAGGTTTGATCATAGAGTCTTAGAATATTAGAATCATCAAATAAATGAATGATTGAACCACTGAATCATCAAATCATCAAGTCACAGAATCACAGAATGGCTTGGGTTGGAAGAAACCTTAAGGCCCATCCAGTTCCAACCCCTCTGTCAGGGGCACAGTTGCCACCCACTGGATCATGTTGCCCAGGGCCCCATCCAGAAAAGATCAGAAAAGAATGAAGCATTTTTAGATAAACCCAGAACCAAACTGTGCCTTCTCTCTCCTACAACACAGCTTCAGGGAGGGAAAAGCCTGGTGGGAGGTGGGAGATGCAGCCCAAAGAGAGAGATGGATCCATAGAGCCTTGACCTCCAAACATTTCTGACTGTGTCAGAGAAAAGCATGTCACTTGGTCACAGCTGATGTCTCAGAGTGTAATAAAGTACATTTTCCAGGCGTAAATAAATGACTTCATCCTCCTGGCAAGGTGCTCTCGGCCACGTGGAGGAAAAACAGTGCAGGAGCACTGCAGCTCCCTGAGGATGGAACTGGTGGGACAGCTCCAAGGCAAACACCACAGGCAGCATCCAGGCTGCAAATCTGGGATTTGGCTTCCAGGATGCTGCCAAAACTTGTGGCTCTTGGTCTGGATGAAAGGCAGAGGTGAAAGTTCTGGGGGAAGGCTTTGCATCCCAGATGTGGGATGGTAGGTGAGCCCTTCCTCCACTCCTTCCTCCTTTTCCCAGAGCCTCCACCAAGCAGCCCTTTTCCAACCCTAAACTTTCAGTGCTGCACACAGAAGAGCAGGACCCTTCCCCAAGCCTGGGAGGGACGTGAAAGCTGTCAGGAGGCTTTATTGTCCAGATCTTCAGGCTGCTATCAGCAACTCCCACACGCTGGAAGTGAGATATGTGTGACAACATTTTTTCCGTTGGCAAGCTTATCGTTGCCGAGAAGAGGGGAAGGGATTGGGGAGGGCAATGGAGAGGAGGGGGGAAAGGAAGGGAGGTGGATAGGTATGAATGCCCACCTCTCCATCCTTCGTTCACCCCATGCTCCCCAGGCCTGTGAAAGTAGAGGAAAACATATTTTTGGAGGAGCACAGAGTTATGTCAGACCCACAGCCTGCTGGCCCAGTAGGGACTATTCTAAATTCCTTGGGTAAGATCCTAAAACTCTCTTCCTGAAAACGTATCTCTTAATTCATATGGGTATACGTACAAATGGAAAGACTTTCTGGAGGGATATTGGCTGGGCTAGCAAGACCTCATGGGGTATGATCCCAGTTGTCAACTGCACGTTGGATCTCATCATGTTTTTGCAGTGATCAGACTGTCAGGCTCTGGGAAGGAAGGGTCTTGGCCCACAGTCTTGTTTTGCAGAGCAGAGCCTGAAACCTGGCTTCCTCAGTCTTTGGAGAAGGAAAAAAAAAACCACAAAAGAACAACAAAATCCACACCAGTAAACACTTGATGCCACAGTTTTAGGAAACTACAACATTTGTCAAGCTTTGCAATAGAAGTCTCAAGATGGCAATAATTGTGATGGCAACACATCTTGGTCTGTGGGGCAAGAAGGTGAGTGAGGTTATAGGTGGGATTTCAGGGGTCAGCACTGAACACATGGGAAAACACATGGGAAGCACAAGGTGGAGAAAAAAAGTGCACATTTTTTCTGTTCAGTGAAATCATCATTATTGGTGATGATTTTGGAGGCCAGGCAGAATCATCTCACTGGCCATTGCCAGCCCCTGTGCCATTGGCTGGGCCATCCTGAGATAAAAATGAACCTCAGAACATGAGGGGAGCCCTTCTGTATCTCAAGCACAGGAGAGAAAAGTGGGTTTGGATGAGTCTGTGATAGATGAGTTTGCAGCAGTAATGCTCTCATGAAGGCAGTGGTCATTCGTTGCACAACTTCTTACATGGGCAGCTACTGATAGGAAAAGGGGGAGGGCGAATTTAAACTAAAGGAGAGGAGATTTAGGTTAGCTATTGAGAGGAAATTCTGTGGTGAAGCACTGAAATGGGTCACCGAGAGGAGCTGTGGGTGTCCCATCCCTGAAGGGGATGGCAGGAGTTGGAACTGGATGGGCTTTAAGGACCCTTCCAACTCAAGCCCTCCTATGATCTGTGATTCTATGAAATGAAGAGTGGTGTTATAAAGCCAGCCAGGTACTGTAAAGAGAAAAAAGTCCCTCATTTTTTTGGAAATTCTCTCGTATCTATACATAAGTACAACATATCTGTACCCATGCTGTGTAGCTTCTTAGGACAGAAGACTCTTGCCAGCTTGCCCTTTCACTGTCCAGGTAAGTGAGGAGTAGAAGAGTTTCCCTTAGGGCCCCAGAAGGTTTTCCAAACTCATCCATACAGAAGATAAGCAACACGGCAGGACTGCAGGAGTTTGGCATAGTCCAGAGACACCTCCAGTTGCTTCCTTGCCCAAATGCTTCTTATTCTTTATTGTTTTCTCTCTTGTAGACCACCAAAGTGGGGGGACCTGCTCTGAGGGGTGATATGTGCACCATGGAAGTATGATGGGCTAATGGTACAGGGGTAAGAGTCCAACTTCTGTGGTCATGGAAAGGATAATGCAAGTGGAACTTCAGTCAGCTTGGATGGACCAAGGCACAACTGCACCAGAATTAGAAACAGGACGGAAATATATTGGCCAAAAATACATAGAGTAGCGTTTGCTGAGCATGATGCTGGCTCTGGAGGAGACAGATTAGCATTCAGCCATGCATGGATTAGCTCTAGGATTCACTTGTACGAGCCATGGGGAGTAGAGAGAAGAGGTTCCCCCAATGGCTTGTCCTCCTTGAGAAGTCTTAAAGCAAAACTTTTGATTCATTTATCAACACTGCCAGTAAGTGCATGCAGGAAAACTTTCAAGAGGGTTCTGCACCAGCTCAGAAGTATTTCTGATCCATCTTCCAGGCAGTGAAATAAATACTGAATAAAAAAACAGTTTTTTTTTTTCTTGGCTATGACTGCCTGAGCCAATATCCCAGCAAACAAGAGGTCAATAAAGGGTCAACAAGAGAAAGTTCCTTATTTAAGGTTTGGCACTTGTTCAGCTACAGCATTTGGTCTGACACGTGGTGGGCTGGTCTCTGTTCCTGCCACTGAATGGCTCTTCAAGTCTTCCTGCCTCAGTTTACCCACTTGTGAGATGGAGGCAAAGGTAACGCAGTGTCCCAGAGATGAATACTCATGAAGATATGGAGCAATTGAGGCTGGAGGGGACCTCATGTGTCTGTGATCCACCACAGCTCCAGCCAGGGCAACCTCGATCACCTGGGATCTGAAGGAGGTACCCAGGGTGCCAGACACCATTTATTAGAAATATCTTAGAAAGTAGTCTTTATTGTGTCTTTACAATAACAGAGGCTATCTCGGGACACAGACTCTTACGGAAGAACCACTTTCTTTCATACTGAAGAAAGTGTTTTTTGACAGAAATAAACCACCCACAGAAACATCCTGTGGCTCCGATGCATTAGTTTTCCCTCGAGCAAAGCAAAAAGCAAAAGCATTCTGCACGAAAACCCCTTCTGTAAAAAAAAAAAAGTCTACAAAAAGTGATTTTTACCTCTTACCATGCACACTTTCTTCCCGGGGGGGATGCAAACCCATTTCTCTCTGCCACCCCAGTGAAAACAAAAGCTGGGGGTCCACCTCGACTGGTCCCCAGGGTGCCCAGCCGTGCCTGCCGAGGCCGTGGGAGTTTGGCTACTGTTATCCGGCTCTTATCAGCACTCATGTGCAGCCTGTCACCGATCCCACTTAGCTCAGTGATCCCGGGCTGAGCCCAGTCTCCAGAGGACCCCGCTATCTCCGGACTGGCGGAGACCTTGGCTGGGATTGGCGTCTTCTGACGACAGAGGAGCTGCCCCGACTCCCAGCCCTGTCCTGTTGCTTCTCCCGGCTCCTCTCTCAGGGTCTGGCAAGGGTTTGCCTGCTTCTTGTTGACCAAAATAGCAGCAGAGATAAAAAATCCAAGCATGGTGGTGAATTTCCATTCACGAATGCAGCCTCCCCACCCTCTAGGACAGGACAACCTGGCCACCACCACCCCCTGCTCCCCACCTTCTCCCTCCGTACAGAGGAGCAGATTGTGTCTCAGGGTTGTCTTCTTTTTCAGGCTTTCTTTTCAGAGGTGTTTTACCACCTCTGGATCTCGTCCTTGCCCATCCCAGGCAGCACCACCTCATACCCCGCCATCTATGTCATGCCCAACATGTCCACATCCAGACCCACCAGACAAGGATGCATGATGCCCACTCCAGCACACACCCAGAGATACCCAAAGCAGCAGTAGGATGCTGAGGGACAGACCCTGGAGTCCCACATTCTCACAGCTGCCCAAACCACGCCTGGAAATGCTAGGGGACTTTGGCTCCCATAACCCAGATATTATCATCATGTCATGTCATGTCCCATCCTGTGCCAGAGAGATGGGGAAGCACAAATTGAGGAATGACAATGACATGGTAATGGCAACCCCATCACACAGCACTGTCAGGAACAGCCCTGGAGCAGGTTAGCAGGGCAGTTCTGGTGGGCCCATCTGCCTGCATCCTGTGGGTAGGGATGCTCTGCCCCATCTCACTGCTCTGTAGGATTAACCTCTTCATTTCTGGGGTCGTCAATACATCAGATCTGTTGGTCAAGCTACGTTGACAGGACCCCCATGATTTCTCTTACCAAAAAAAAAAAAGGAAATAAACAAGAGTCTTTTTCTGCAGTCTTTGAGGACTAAGACTATGCCTTCAACCCCATCTATAGAGCACTGAGCTGAACAAGCCTTGAACACAGACTGGCCATCAATATACGAGGGACCATCCCCAAAAATCTCTCCTGGAGTGAACAGGTCTTAGACCTTCCAGCATCCCAAGCATTGAGAAACAATTCTGAAGGTCCACTGTGCTATGTGTCCCTCATCACACCTATCTGTGCTCTGGGGAGGTCTGCAGCAAAGAGGGCAGTGGTGACCAGGGTGGAAGATGGCAAGGACACAGGGAAACAGCCTCACGTTGTGCTAGGGGAGGTTTAGATTGGATATCAGGAAGAAAGGGTCACTAGGCATTGGAATGGGCTGCTCAGAGAGGTGCTGGAGTCCCATTCTCTGGAGGTATTTGAGAGATGTGTAGACATGATGCTTACTGACATGGTTTGGTGGTGGATTTGGTACTGTTGGTTGGCAGTTGGATTTGATGATAGTATTGGTCATTTTTAATCTAACAGTAGTGTGATTGTATGATTCTAAAAGGAACCTTGAGGCTGAACAGACTGGGGACATTGGCACAAATGTCTGCTATGTAACATTACGTGATGTTTCCTCCAGAACTGTGGGTTCCTACCAAGCCCTGTCCCCCAGAAAACCCCTTCAATTGGGCTGTCTATCCCAAGAGCAGTGCCTCAGTCATGGCTTGATGGAAGCATGTCCCTGACAGATCACTGTCAGGATTTCACAACAGGCTGATGAATGGTTTTGCACGTGAATTCAGCCAGTCAGGAACAACCCCACATGCAGACCTGTAGGATCCTCATCCATCACCCCACACCTAGCTTTGGGGACATTTTCTTAATGCAATGACAGACTTCTACGGACCACTTTAGTCTTGGTGACTTCCTCTTGCAGCACGATATCTGCTGTAGGAGAAGCTAGAATTTCAATTTCCATGCTTTCCTCCATGATTCCTCTATATTCCTCTTCCAGGTTCTTCTCCTTATCTAGCACCACTTTCCTGTTTTTCTTCCTCACCCAGCACCCTCCAGCCTCCCCGGCTCCTGCACCATTGGTTCCTGTCAAAACACTTCCTCCTCTGGCCGACGTCCTCCTGCAGAGGCCATCCCAGAGACCATGGGCAACCCAGGATCTTCAATGGAAGAGTGGTGGCTCTGACCCTGCACTAAAGGAAATAGCATTCGGCGGAAACAACAGCCCTGGGATCCCAGAATAACTCTGCTATGGGCTACCCCGGGGATGCAGAGGTAAGCAGAAATATGCCTCCTTTGGAGGTCAGGGTAGTTCATCTGAGATGTTTGTGCATCTTCTGGCATAAACACTGGTCCTGGCTTTTTCAGTGGGTGCTTATATCCTTTTTGGGACAGTCGTTTGTTCAGCACCGCAGTAGAGAGGAAGATGGGGATGATGGTAGGAGGGCCAAGTCCTGACACAGCAGTTCCCAGCAGGAGGTCCCCACTTTTGTGGTGTTTGTTCCCTTGGGTGTGTGCCAGCTCAGGGCTAGGACATCACTTTACTTGATGCTGGAATGACTCAGGACCATGAGATGGGGCCACCTCTTGCAACACAGTTGAGACCTTGTTGGACACTTGGTGGACACACGGGGCCAGGATGACACAGCCCATTCTGTGAGCTCTCATTATTTAGGTTTAGATTGGATAGAGGGGAAAACAAAATTTGCTGTAAGGGTGGTGAGGAACTAGCACAGGTTGCCCAGAGAGGCAGTGGATGCCCCATCCCTGGAGACACCCAAGGTCTGGGTGGAAAAGGCTCTGAGCTGTAGGTGTTCCCTACAAGGAAATGGACTAGATGAACTTTAAAGGCCCCTTCCAACTCCAACACTTGTATGATGATTCAAAGCCCAGGCCGGATGGGGCTGTGAGCAATCTGGTCTAGAGGGAGATGTCCTTGCCTATAGCAAGGGGTTGGAACTGGATGATTTAAAGGTCCCTTCCAACCCAAACCATTCTATGAACCTATGATTCTATGTTGATGGTGATGATGATGGCTAGCATCCATCATTACAACTCTTTATCACAGGAACTTCCTGCACCACTGTGGTGTCCCAGGATGAAGACCCAGGGTCAGACACGGATGATGAGCTGAGGTCCCCACCATGCAGACACATCTGGAGATACCAACAACTCCATGAACAAGGGCTGTCCAAGCCATGTGCTGGGACACCTACTCCCTCTCTCCACGTGAAAAAGGCTACCTCATGGGAAAACATCTTCTCCTAAAGAGTGGTGATGCAGGGCACAGCTGCCCATGGAGCTGGTGGGGTCAGCATCCCTGGAGGTGTTCCAGAACCATGGAGATGTGGCTCTGAGGGACCTGGACAATACACATGGTGGGTGTGAGCTGGAGTTGGGCTTGATAATCTTAGAGATCTTTTTCAACCTTAATGATACTATGATAAAAAAAGACCCACTTCAGCTTAGCCAACACGCTACCTAATCATCCAGGAATCAACTCAACTATCAAATTTCCTCCTAAAAAACAAAACTTCTCCACAGCTCCAGAATACCACAATTTTACACGTTCACTGTTCCCATCAAGTCGAACTTACTACCTTCCTCCTGCTGTATATATTTAGCTGGTAGGAAAATGCTTTGTGAGGCAGCAGGGGTGGTGAGAACTTGGAAAGGAGCCCTGGGTGAAACCTGACTGCTCTGTCCCAGCACGGCTGTCACGAGATGCTCCCATCTCTCCCCCAGATAATCCCACTGTGAAGCTGGGAAGCTGTTTCTCATTAGCTCATGTTCTGTGTATCATTGTTAGGTCTTTAGCACCTCTGGGCTTGCTGTGCAGGAGGCTTCCCAAACCTCTGCAATCTTCATCTCCAGCTGGAGTTTTCCAGGATTCTTTCCCATTTCCATTGCCAGGAGATGATCTGGAGCAAATCTTCATTCCCCTGTCCCTCCTTAACATCCCTTGGACACAGCAAAGGGACTCCCAGCCTAAGATGGAAATGGAAACTCTTGCTTGTGAAAGCAAGATTGGTGCACCTGAATAACTAAAAGTGCTTTGCCACCTCCACAGCATCATTTAACAGTGAGACCAGAGAAAAGTAACACATAAAACCTTTCCAAAACCCCATTTTCTCCTCACTTTTTTTGCATCCCTTGGCAAGCCCTGTTCCCAGCTGGACGCCCTGCTGCCCCAGCCAGGAGCTATTTGCTCAGACCTCTGCAGCTGCAAAGATTGAGCAAGCTTCACAAACACGTGGGCTCCTGTTAGGCAGTAGCAGAGATTTGGTCTTCTTGCCACTGAGATCTTCAGGTGCTCAGCTTCCTGTTCATTCCTGATGCACACACCTCTGGCATTTTGGAGGTATTTTGTGCTGTGATGGCAGAACTCCTTGTTTGGCTGCCAGCAGGTCTCTGCAATGCTCCCTTCAATATCTGCATTGGGTCAATAAGAGCTGTTACAGCAACGGCAGCACCACAGGGCTTGGACTTGATTCAATCTCTCTTGTAGGCAGAGATATAAGGATTCAGCAGCTCCAACAATTCACCTCCTCCTGGTTTTCCATCCCTTTGAAGGGGATTTGCCTTTGCCTCATTCAGGGAGGGGCAGAAAGAGGAGAGGACCACCTGAACAGAGGGACAGAGGCAATGGCCACACGTGTAGGGTTGGGGTGAAGGTGAGATGAACCCCCCACCCATCTCTGCCCACTGCTGGAGGATGGACCTTCCCCTCAGGAGGTAAAAATGGCATGGGATGAAAAATAGAAAAATATCCCGGCTCCTCAGGGGAGCCATTCCCGAAGAGCTATGGAATGGGATGATGGAAATCGCCTCCGATGAACGGGACTTGCCCAATGTGTTGCCAGGAGCAGCTTTCGCCGTGCCCTGGGAAGGTGCAGCAGGAGCCGGGCAGCTTTCAGCTCGTTGCAAAGCCTTCCCTGACCACGAGATGGCATGAAGAACCACCGAAACTCCGAGCACAATGGTTTCCCTACTGCTCGGGTCCCAGCCAGTAAAACCCAAAGGTCCCCAGCTGGGCTTTGCTCCTAGGGGAGCACTCCTTCACCAAACCTCCCCATCAGCCTCCCTCTTCTGCATTGCTTTCTAACTACATTCCAATTAAAGCATCCAAGCAGCCCCAGGCTGGTTGGTAGGCAGCCATCTCTCCCAGTCTGTGGTCCCACAGCAAACCCTCCCAGCACTTTGTCCTTCCTGTCCCAGCTCCTTAGGAGTGACTCCAGTTTCCAGTCCCACCATTCTTCTTCCTATTTCCACTTCTCCCCTTGGGGCTCATGTATAAATAATGCAAAGAGCAAGGAATAGGGTTACAGGCACAGAACGGGTCCCTGGAGGCCAGCAGTGCACTAAGGATGCAAACACGTCATTGAGCACCTGGCACGGTGCCTGCTGAGATAACCTTTCACCAGAGCACCACAAACACCCGTTTCTGAAGAACACTGGGACGTTTCCCTTCTTGCAAGGAGGCAGCAAGCCTTCTCCCAGCTTTGCAGGTGGAAGGAGGGAGGTTGCCCAGCAAAGTGGCTGTAGCTCAGCCCCAGAGACCAAGGCTGCTGCTTTCTCCATCTGGGCTCTGTCAGATTGTGCATTCTGTAATGGGGAAGCTGATAGAATCACAAGATGGTTTGGATTGGAAAGGCCCTTAAAGCCACCATGGGCAGGGACACTTCCCATAGACCAGGCTGCCCACAGCCCCATCCATGGCCTCGGGCACTGCAGGGATGGAGCACCCACAGCTCTCTGGGCAGCAGTGCCACTGCCCCACTGCCCTCACCGTGCAACATTTCTTCCTTATAACCAACCTAAACCTACCTTTTTTTTTTTTTTTTTTTTTTTAGTTTAAAACCATTGTTCCTTGGTTGATGATGGCTCTGCAAAAGAGCTGGTGTCTCTCTGGTGATGCACTGGAACAGGTTGCCCAAGGAGGCTGTGGATGCCCCATCCCTGCAGGCATTCAAGGCCAGGCTGGATGTGGCTCTGGGCAGCCTGGGCTGCTGGTTGGTGACCCTGCACACAGCAGGGGGTTGGAGCTGGATGAGCATTGTGGTTCTTTTCAACCCGGGCCATTCTATCATTCTATGACACAGCTTCTATCCCTTATATCATCTACCCATGCCAAACACAGACAAGCATGTTAACCTAAGAGTATTCCCAAAAAATGTGTTTCATGTAACGAGACAGAGGCAACTTCAATGACAGCAATAAGATTCCGGACACTGCTCTCAGCCACAGGGTTTGGGTGATGCTGTGTGGGCTGTTGGTGTTTCAAGCACCTGCAGAAAAATGCTCTGCATGCAGATTTTCACAGTGCGTGTCAGTGCCCTGGTTGCTCTCCCACTTCTTCTTTTCAGTGGATTTCCTCCCCCAGGGGCAGCTGGAGGTTTCTATCTGAAGCATGAGGGCTGTAGCACTCCAGTTCCTCTTATGCAAACACATCATCTGAGCAGGGGGAGACCACAGGAGGGACAGCCAGCTCTCACTTTCCATCACAAGCCAGGGCAGAGATGGCAGTCACGTGTCTCCAAAGTGCAAGCTCAGCAAGTGATAAAGGGAGGAGGTCAGGAGCTGGTGCTCACAGAAAGGGGCTGAGATACAATCATAGGTTCATAGAATGGTTTGGATTAGAAGGGATCCTTAAGATCATCCAGTTTCAAGCCCCCTGCTACAAGCAGGGACACCTCCCTCTAAACCAGGTTGCTCACAGCCCCATCCAGCCTGGCTTTGAATCATCATACAATTGTTTGAGTTGGAAGGCCCAATCTGAAAAGCTGGGGCAGGAGCCCCTCCAGCACAGATGGGCAATGTTTACTGCCATGGATTAAAAAATCACCCAAAGTCATGGAGGTAAAAGCCACCCCAGGCTGCTAAATGCAAGGCTCACCAATGACTTCCCCAGAGCCAAAAACTGCTGGGAGAGCTGGCCAAGATGCCTGGTGAAAGTCAATAATTGAGGAGGGCAGTTCCCATCCAGATGCTGCAAAGGTCTCTCGCAAAGCTGATGTAGGACAAATTTTACTCATCCTCCTTTATATGCTAGGCATGCAGAAAGAACTTTGCATGAGAGAAGTTTGGCACTCACTTGAGCACACTGTAGATGTAGTATGGTCAATTGTTTGCTTGAAGTCAAAGGAAGATGGACATCAGAGAGAGGTGATGAAGCAAGGGAACCAAGGGAAACCTTTTGTTACAAAATACGGAAAATCACAGAATCATAGAATGGCCTGGGTTGAAAAGGTCCACAGTGCTCATCCAGTTCCAACCCCCTGCTATGTGCAGGGTCACCAACCAGCAGACCAGGCTGCCCAGAGCCACATCCAGCCTGGCCTTGAATGCCTGCAGGGATGGGGCATCCACAACCTCCTTGGGCAACCTGTTCCAGTGTGAAAATGCTATTCATGTTTAATTTTGAGAAGGATTTTGCCTTGCCTAAGAGCCAAAAATTAACTGTACCCCCATTTTCCAAAGCAAAGTTGGGATACACTGGGAATAGAGATCCTGAGTGGTTTCCCCTTCATCCTCCTCCCTGCCCATAGCAGGATATACATTTCCAAGCAACAAACAATATTCCTGCTTTTAACTTCCCATGCCATGTATGATTCTGCTCTCACCATCTCTCAGTTGTGGGTTCACACAGATCCAGACTCAGTGCCTCCCAGCCACAGTGAAGCTTTTTGCTTATGTCACCCATTCCTGAGTCACGTCCCAGCAGAGTCACCCGCTTCCTCGTGAGCACACTGAGTCACCAGGGCTTGCACAACCGGAGTTCCCTGTATGCAAGGATCTGCTGGGAACCAGAGGGAGGATGTTGTTGCATGGATCCAGAGTGATAAATAACACCAGAAGGGACCTTCAGCCTCATAGGGAGCTGTAAAGCAGAAGGGGCTTAGAAGGGGGAGGACTATTAACAGCCCCCAGCTGCTTCTGGTAAGCAGAAGCCCAACAGAATTAGCTGACAGCTGGCACATTTGGGTGAGTTCTTTAAAGCCACGTGCTTCAAGAATGAGGATTTGAGTTCAGGAGATTTCAAGTGTGGAAGGGAGAACGTCATCAGTACTCTCCCAGCATTTCTTTACTATGTTCTTTCCTATGAGAGTGGTGAGGTGCTGGAACAGCTGCCCAGGGAGGCTGTGGATGCCCCGTCCATCCCTGGAGGTGTTCAAGGCCAGGTTGGATGGGGCCCTGGGCAGCCTGGGCTGGTATTAAACATGGAGGTTGGTGGCCCTGCATGTGGCAACAGGGTTGGAGCTTCATGATCCTTGAGGTCTCTTCCAACACAAACCATTCTGTGATTTCTCAGGCAGAATCCTGCTCATCAGTTGCTTTGACCTGGTTCTTTATCTGGTTTTGATAAGAACCATCATTATGCCCATCTTTACCCCACGCCTTGTGGGAGATGTTCTGTTGCAAACACATGCAGGGCAGGATGGGGAGATGAACCATCAGCAGAAGATGCTCCAGGAGGGCTGCACTGCCACAAAGCTCTGGGCAGCCTGGTCTGCTGGTTGGTGACCCTGCACATAGCAGGGAGTTGAAACTGGATGATCATTGTGGTCCTTTTCAACCCAGGCCAGTCTATGATTCTATGAAGGAATGAGGTGAGGGAAAGAACATTAAAAAATCTTCAAAAGAATGTACCACAGTGTTGTTTTGGCAGTCAAATCGTAGTGCTTACAAGCTTCCAATTAAGATGAATTAGGCAAAATGTGGAGGCACACATCCAGAAGGAACCTGCAGCACAGGCTTTGGGTTCAGGGAGAAGCATGCTGGTCTCCTATCCCAAACCAAACCAAGGTTTTTGCTTAGAAAAAGCTGCATTCCATACCCTGGTCCTGAGCAATAATTATGTGAGAAATGCAAAAACATGTTGACACCATTTAGCACTGTGTCATTGCATCTTTACTGCGTTCTTTGGCATTTTGGGTCAGTTTTTGCAAGAATTGTGGGCACCACAGATCATCCTAAAAGATGGTTTCATATCCCATTCCAGACCTCAAGATTGCTAAAGCTTCTTTTTAGAGAATGACAAGGCATGTTTCCTCCCCTATTTCCCATCTATGTGCATTATGGGAAGGGTTTTACATACAACTCATTTGGAAGGGTTTCTATTTTCTCTAGAAATCTGTAGGTTTTCCTGCTGCCATTTATACCTCGGCATGAGTTTTTGGCACATTCACATTTCAATGGCTGCTTTTGGTTTAGAAGGCTTTGCAAGACAGAGCAATCACAGTGCTTAATGCAAGGAAAGTGAGCATTTTGCTACTGTGTTTTCTGCTTGGATGGATGCACCGTGGGCAAAGGCCTTTGGATCTGTAACTGCCTTTCAGTACATTCTTTAACCAGCAAAGAGTAAAACCCTTCTCTATGCTTTTCTCTATGCTTTGGGAATGAAAACCATAATCCAAAAGCAAACACATCTCTAGCAATGTGCCCAGCCCAGCTGAGATGCTGACTCACACAGGAACCCTTTGCTTTACCCTTTCTTGTTTGCTTTTGCAGCCATCTCTGCTGGCTGAGATCTTGTTGACCAAAATCACCTGCAGGAAAACTGACTTGCAGCCTGACCTTTGCTTGGCGTAGCTCAGGGCTGAGATGCTCCCATGTTTGTTTTCCTTCTGTCCAAAGATTTCATTTTTTCTCTCTTCTCTGTAAGCTGTGCATCAGCATCTCTAAAACCCCACTGTGTTGTGCCTCAAGCTGCACAAGGAAGGGTTGTGGGGGAGATTAGGAAATATTTCTTAGAAAGAGCAGTGATGCTGTGGCACAGCTGCCCAGGGGAGGTGGTGGGGTCACCATCCCTGGAGGGGTTCAACGTGGAGATGTGGCACTGAGGGACGTGGGCAGTGGGCATGGTGGGGTGGGCTGGGGTTGGACTGGGTGAGCTTAGAGGTCTTTTCCAACCTGAATGGTTCTGTGGTTCCATGGTTCTGTAGTTCTGTGAGATGCACAACAAGCTGGCCATGAGCAAGCAGTGTGACCAAGAAGGAGTGTGGCCAGCAGGTTGAGGGAGGTGATCTTCCACCTCTACTCTGCCCTGGTGAGGCCACATAGACTCATAGAATGGCCTGAGTTGCAAAGGACCACAGTGCTCATCCAGTTCCAACCCCCTGCTGTGTGCAGGGTTGCCAACCAGCAGCCCAGGCTGCCCAGAGCCACATCCAGCCTGGCCTTGAATGCCTGCAGGGATGGGGCATCCCAGTACAAAAAAGACAGGGATCTCCTCGAAGGAGTCCAGCAGAGGGCTGCAAAGATGATGAAGGGCCTGGAGCATCTCCTGCGTGAGGAAAGGCTGAGTAACCTGGGGAAAAGAAGACTGAGAGGGGATCTGATCAATGTTTGTAAATACCTAAAGGGAAGTGGGAGGCCAGGCTCTTCTCGGTGGTGTGCAGCGATAGGACAAGGAGCAATGGCCCCTGCAACGCTGTCATTGTGTGACACAGGGGCTGGGTGAGATGCAGGCAAACTACAGCAGACAGGCGGATAGCTGCAAGGGCACGGACTCAGCAAAGCACAGCCCTATGGGTAGAGCGGGGGAGGGCTGGGGGCGGGCAGCGAGGAGATGCTGTCACGTCGGGGCGGTCCCTGCCGTTCTGCTGCCCTCCCCTCCTCCTTCCCTCCCCTCCTCTTTTCCTCCCCTCCCCTCCTCCTCCTCCTGCAGCCGCAGTGAGGCCGGGCGCGGTGCGGAGCGGTGCGGCGGGGCAGGTAGGAAATGGGGCTCGGTGGGGATCCGAGGGTGGGTTCACCCCATCCATAGCTCGGAACGTGAGGGCAGGGCTCTCGTGTCCTTCCTTTTTCAGCCGCTTTTGGTGCTTTTGCTTTGGGCTGAGGCTGCGGGTGAGCTTTGTCTCAAAGGTAATAGCGCCTCAAAAATAAGCGCCGTAACCCTGCAAGGGAGAGGGGAAATGGGGAGGAAGCCTTGTTTTCCTAATGGATGGAGAGGAAAACCTCGTTTTCTGAGCGCTGGCTGAAAGGACACCAGTTGGCATCGAGGGGATGGTGTTGGCAGCCGCTGCGGCCGTCCCATGATGCTTATCCCCACCCCCCTCCCCCTAAGGTGCTCATCCCCCTCATGGTTCTCCCCCCAGGATGCTCGCCATGGTGCAGCACAGCACTGCAGCATCGCCCTCCAGCTTGGGGCTGGTGGTTTTTTTGGGGGGGGAGGAAGAGGCTTGGGCAGGGTGAGGAATCTGGGCAGTGCTTGGCTGTGCAGTTTGTAGGAAAGGGAAGAGAGAAATCAGTGCGGCTGCATTTGGGAGCAGTTCTCTATGGGAACGCACATGAGTATTGCATCATAGGGTTGCCTGAGTTGGAGGGGACCTTTAAAGGCCATCTGGTGCAGTTCCCCTGCAGTGGACACCTACAGCTCCATCAGTGTTCAGGGCACTACTGTGACTCCCTTCTTTTGCCAGCCGTGTGCTGGCTTTCCTGGGAAGGAATAGGTGTAGGGAAGAGAGGCCTGCTTAAAAAAAAAATCCCCGTCATGCAGTGGTAGCTGTAATGCAGTCAGCAGGCTGTGGGTTTGGTGCTTGCCCCCAGCCAGCAAGCCAAGCAGGGTGGCCAGCTGGACTGGCTCACTGCTTGCACGCTGCCTTGTGGCTCAGTCATACACAAACACTGGAGCCAGAACAAAGGACAAAGCTCATTTGGGGCCAAGGGCTCTTGCAGGAGGAGGACACATGACTCGGGTGCCTCGGAGGGGTTGGTGATGGGTTAGATGTTATCTTCCAGAGACACTTTGGGATGGGTGTGTGGGTGCTTCCCTGCATGCCTGGAGGGATCTGAGCCCTGTGCTGAGAGTGCTTTAGGGCCCTGACTTATCTCCCAGCCTGAGAGTAGGTCATGTGAGCTGCGCTCTGCTTATTTTGGTGTGGTTTCTTTTCTGCTTGTGCAGGGAGAGCAGGGAAATGAGTCGTGTGCTCAGCTGGGCTGACGTGGAGAAGATCTCTGTGATGGGGTTTGCAGTGGAAAGTTTGCTCAGCATCTGCTGCTGCTGCAGGGAAAGCTGCAGTAGGAGGAGGCTGAGCATCTCTGGTCTGTGTGTTTATAGCTCTTCTGTGGAAACAGGGCAGGGAACTTCTGACTTTAGCAGGGATGGAGAGGGGCGACGCTTCCTCCTTGCAGGCAGATCTCACCGCTGCAGCTGCTCAGAGTGCTATCAGGCTGCGTGCTCAGACAGCCCACGTTTCCTCTTTTCAAGCATCCAGATGGTTGAATTCTTTAAGTTCTGTGTGGGGTCAGGTGGGAGGTTAGCTTGGTCTTCCTTTGGGAAATGTCATTCCAGGATCCCAGATCACAAAGTGAGGGGCAGGGGACTTGAAGACCAGTTTTGCCACAACCCACAGTGGCCATGCTGGGTTTTGAGCCTTTGTGGGTTCTGGCAGCAATGGATTCCTCCATCCATATATAGGAGAGGAACAGGGAGGTTTGGTGATAGGGTCCTGTTCCAAAACCGAATGCAGCTGCTGCTTGAATGGAGAACTTCACCTTTCTGTGTTGCTTGCTAAACAAGTCTTGTGGCTTTTGCTGCTCATTTAGCCTGCAAGAGCTGAGCAGGAGCAGAATGCAGGCGCACCTGGAGCTGCTGTGCTTGGGGACAGTGCTAGGTCGGATGGGACACCAACCCTATGGGCAAAGATGGGGCTGGAAGGGGGAGAAGGAAGAGCAGATTTCTGCAGGCGCCGTGGCTGATGCCAGTTTGGTGTTAGAGCTGCTCTCGGGGCATCTGAAATGGCTGCACAGCTCCAGGGCTGGGGGAGGAGAGAGTGGTTGTGGGGGAAGAGAATGGTGTATGATAACGCTGCTGGAACTGTTGTGCTCAGCCTTATCTGCAGGCACGGAGAGATGGTGGCAGAGCTGCACGTGACTTCCCCCAGGCGGAAATGCATCCTGGGCTCTTCTATAGATAGACTGGGCCTCTTGCTAAATCCGTGGGGGCTGGGAGGGAGGAATCACATGAGAGCAGGGCTTTCCCTTTCTATCTTCACCCCAACCCTACACCGAATCACGGGGTGCTCGGCGTCATCCAGCTGGAAGCACCAAACCCCCTGACATCCCTGCTAGCACAGCTTGCTGCAGGCTGGGGAGGGGCTGCTTGCTTACTGCAGTGGCTCTGGAGGTTTCCATGGGAAGAAGTGGCTGTTTCTGGCCCCCAGCCACCTTTTGGGGCGTAAGCAAACTGTGCTGCATGAAATGCAAGAGCTGCTCGAAAGGGAAAGTGCCAGGAAAGGAGCGGTGTCTGCTTTCGGTTTGGCTGCAGCTCCGGTGTGCAGCCCGTGTGGGCTGTCTGTGTGGTCACTTTTGTGAGCACCCTGCTGCAAACAGATGGGGATCAGGTGGCTGCAGGCCTCACAGGGGCCTCCCTTCTGTGCTCTGCTCCAGGAAATCCAAGCTTGGCTGCTGGGAGGGTGGAAGGGGGGGTATTTATAGCCCTGGAGCAGAGCTGTCCTTGTGCCAGTGGTGGTGGGGGGGCTGTGGTCCGATGCTGCATTCAGCTGAGGTGGTGTGGAGGGACTGGGCACATCCTGGGGGGCAGAGGGGTTTAATTCCCCTCTGCTGTTGCTGCATGGGGCACCTGCAGGTGCAGAAATGCTCCGTCGTTGTCCAGACACTGACAGATACATCCACACCTTGCACACCAGTGTTTTGATTGCCATTTTGCACCATCCTATACGAGAGTGGCTTGAGAGACCTCAGGGACCCATCCTCTGGCATCGGGTTTCTGCTCTGGGAGAAACCTCTATTAAGCAAATGCATAGGGAACGCCTTTGTAGAAGTGATATTAGGGGTGAGTGGACCCTGGTGAGAGCCTGGTCTGGTGGTTGGCAATCCTGCCCATGGCAGGGGGTTGAAACTAGATGATCATCGTGGTCCTTTTCAACCCAGGCCATCCTGTGATTCTGTGACCCACGCACTGCTGCATGCAATTCTGCTGAAAGCATCGAGAGGCTGCAGGTTGGGGGGGAAGAGTTCATAAATAGTGGAAAAATAAAATAAAATAAAGCAAATAACTCCTTTATACTGTTGGCTGCAGCCGTCTGGGCTTGTTGCTGGTGGAAAGTAGGGCACTCCTGCTGGGCTTGCTTCTCTGGAAGGGCTGAACTTGGCTGCAAGTGGGTGGAGGCAGCCTGTATGGGGCTGTGTGTGTATCTCCGTCTTGCAGCTGCAGGGCAGCTTTGGCCTGTTGGGGTTTAAGCCTGGGTTTGCAAGAGGGAAGAGCGGGGTGGTTGGCATGGCCCCGAGCTGCTGGAGCTCAGGGAGCACTGGGACACCACTGTGAGCCATAGGGATGGGGTTTGGGGGTGCTGTGTGGGGACAGAGGTTGGGCTCATTGATCCCCGTGTGTCCCATCCAACTGGAGGATGTTCCAGTGAGCTCGTGGCACTGCAGGCCTGCAGTTTGATCAAGTGTTTCCTTCTCCTAGCCCTTATCCTTTGGTTTTGTGGAAGTAAAGGGCAGCTTGTAATACCCTCCAAGTTCAATCCCTTGGATCTGCTTCAAAAGGGACTTTCTTGCTGCTGCTAATCCTGCAGGGTCGCCATGTCTGATCGCTTCTGAGCAGCAGGGAGGGAGTTATTAGCGTGCTCCTGTGTCCTTCCTGACCTTTCCTCCCACATGGTGCTCTGTCAACCAGAGCTCACGTGGGGACATCCTCCATCAATATCCAAATCTGGGTGCAGGTGCAGTGTCCCATTCTGCAGCCAAGATGTGGCCGTCCGTGTCCATCCTGTGTGTCCTGGTGGCCTTCGCCAATGCCCGCAGCATTCCTTACTACCCACCCCTCTCCAGCGACCTGGTCAACCACATAAACAAGCTCAACACCACCTGGAAGGTGAGTACTGGCGTGGGCTTGGGGGTACATTGAGGGACAGCCTCAGTGGGACTCGATAGATGTGAACTGGGAGTCTCACCACGGTGGCTGCATCAAGGCTGTGTCTCTTCCCAGGCAGGGCACAACTTCCACAACACTGACATGAGCTATGTGAAGAAGCTCTGCGGCACCTTCCTGGGTGGGCCCAAGCTCCCTGAAAGGTGAGTTATGGGAGAGAGTGGGGGGAGCCTTGCAGGAGCTGCTGTGGGTGCTCCTGGAGTGTCAGTAGGGGTGGGGAAGAGTCTTCCCCTGCAGGCTGTGAGTGGGGTTCCTCTGGATGCAGCTCGCTGGTGGGTATCTTGCATGGGGTTAGGCACAGGAATATAGAATCATAGAGTTACCAGAGTTGGAAAAGACCTCCAAGATCATCAAGTCCAACTCATCCACCTACCATCAGTATTTCCCCACTAAATCGTGTCCCTTAGTACATCATCTGAATGTTCCTCCAAGGATGGTGACTCCACCACCTCCCTGGGCAGCCCTCGTCCACTCAGTGGGTCGCTCCATCATAGAAGGAGATCGGGTTGGTCAAGCAGAACCTGCCTTTCATGAACCCATGCTGGCTGGGCCTGATCCTCTGGTTGTCCCACACATGCCATGTAGTCTAACTCAAAATGATCTGCTCCATAAGCTTCTCTGGCACTGAGGTCAGGCTGATGGGCCAGTAGTTCCCCAAATCCTCCTTACAGCCCTTCATAGAATCAGAATGGCCTGGGTTGAAAATGACCATAATGGTCATAGTTTCAACCCCCTGCTATGTGCAGGTCGCCAACCAGCAGACCAGGCTGCCCAGAGCCACATCCAGCCCGGCCTTGAATGCCTGCAGGGATGGGGCATCCACAACTTCCCTGGGCAACCTGTTCCAGTGCTTCACCACGCTGTGTGGGTGCGTCCTGCCAGCTACTTGAGTGACTGTGTAAGTTGTACTCCTTGAAACTCAAAGCACTGGAGGAGCTGCTGACCTGGCCTGAAGACTTCAGAAGTGTTTGTTCTCCTTCAGTAGTCAAATAACAAGAGTACTCCTCCTCCAGGTCACCTTCAGAGGCCATAACAAGCCTTCTCTCTTTCTCCCTTGCAGGGTAGATTTTGCTGCAGATATGGATTTACCAGACACCTTTGACTCGAGGAAGCAGTGGCCCAATTGTCCCACCATCAGCGAGATCAGAGACCAGGGCTCCTGTGGCTCTTGCTGGGTAAGGACATGATGTCTTCGGGTCATGTTGGTACAGAGTTTGGCGGACCAAAAGCATCCCATTGAGTTTTTCCACTGAGCCCTATAAATGTGGGCACAAGGGATCCTGCACTGAGGTTTGTTCCAGCCAGGTTCATGCTTGCCACGCTCATCTCGTCCCCAAGAGGGGACAGAAATCTGCCTGGTTTCTCTTCCCATGGGCAGCTCTAATGGCCTTCCCTTGTTTTTTGGGGGCTGCCCACAGGCTTTTGGTGCTGTGGAAGCAATTTCGGACAGAATCTGTGTTCACACCAATGCCAAGGTGAGCGTGGAGGTGTCAGCGGAGGACTTGCTGTCATGCTGTGGCTTCGAGTGCGGCATGGGGTGAGCTGTTCCTGGGACTTGTTTGCTTCGAGGGTGGGTGGGAGGAGCAGGGACACAACCCAGAGATGCCTAATATTGATTCATCTCATCTCGCCCCATCCCTGCAGGCATTCAAGGCCAGGCTGGATGTGACTCTGGGCAGCCTGGTCTGCTGGTTGGTGACCTGCACATAGCAGGGGGTTGGAACTGGATGAGCATTGTGGGCCTTTTCAACCCAGGCCATTCTATGATTCTATGATCTTTTAAATCCTCCCAGTCAACAAGAAGCCACTCCAGGCATTTGTAGGTGCTAGAGTTACATGGGGACGTAAAGGAGTCTGCATGGACTGAAGGTCCCTCTGGGCCACATCCCTCCTCCAGCATCAGTCTGGTGATGGTGGCTCATGTGGAGATGGCAAGCTGGCCAAAGGATCTTCTGCTAACCACAAAGCCTTGGTTTTCAGGCACTAGCCCTTTGCCTGTGGCTTTTTGTGGTCTTTGGGAGCAGGGCTGGGAGTGAGGTTTTTCAAGCTGAGTGGTTGCTGGTGGCAGGTGATCAGGGAGATGGTGAGGAAGCTCCAGGCACTGCAGCTTTGAGATTTGCAGGCATAGGTTCTCTTAGCTTCTTGCTGTGAGGCTTTAAAGGATTGATGTACAGAATGCTTCCCTCTATTTATCCCAGACTGGCTCAGTTGCTCCCTCCTCCCTCAGAAAGGGATGGTTTTGGCTCCGAGCAGGCTGGAGCTCATACTGCTGCCTCTTTCTGCAGGTGCAATGGTGGTTACCCATCTGGTGCATGGAGGTACTGGACAGAGAGGGGCCTCGTGTCTGGGGGACTCTACGACTCCCATGTGGGTAAGTCCTGGTGCATACACTGCTGAAAGCAAAGAGGAGCATCTCTGCTTGGTTATAGGATTGTTTCCTTGAGGGCATGCTGGCCTGCATCCTAGTGGCTGCTCCCTCCTTCAGGTCTGAGCCTTGGGCCCATCTGGCTCTTGCTGTCCCCCAACTGGGACAAAGGTCCCTGAGCAGTACTCACCTGCAGGAGGCCTGCACAGAAGGCAACACAGTGGTCAGACCTGCAGCCCCACAGGTCTTTGCTTTCATAGTCTGGGCAGGCCTGAATTAGGCTGTGAATGGTTTGGGTGGTTTTAGACCAGTTTAATATGCTTTGGGTGAGAGTGAGAATCCTTCTGACAGATTTCCTTTTTGAAAAGCAATTTCCAGGCTGGAAAATTGCCCTGATTGCTCATCTGGTGATGACCTACTCCTGCTCTCCCCCACTGATCCATAGGGTTTCTGGGTCAGGAGGGTCATACCCTTGCTCATGGCTTCAGATGTCTTCTCTAGCATGGCTGTTGGGGATGGGGGCACTGGGGGACTGTCAGTTCATGGCACCTCTGCCCTTGCCAGGCTGCCGGCCCTACACCATCCCACCCTGTGAGCACCACGTCAATGGTTCCCGGCCACCCTGCACTGGGGAGGGAGGAGAAACCCCCAGGTGCAGCCGGCACTGCGAACCTGGTTACTCACCTTCCTACAAGGAGGACAAGCACTACGGTAAGGGATGTGGCCTCCAATGCTGCTCAAGAGCTCCAGAACTGCTCCCTGAGGGGCTGGACCTCTTCTGAAGCAATTCAATGGTGGTTGGTTTGGGTTCTTGGGCATCTTCAGGATGGGTGGTTCTTGAGGCACACATAAGCCTGTCACATGTGCTTGTTTGTATTCATAGAGGTGGGGGAGCTGGTGTGGGTCCTTGTGGATTCACTGCAGCTGCTGTGAGCTCATGCCATGAGGTGAGTCCCCTCACTGCTGTGATGGTGCCCGTGTCTGGGTTGAATGGCAAGGTCCTGAGCCCCCCTGGAGGATGGCCTTGATGCTGCTCCCTTCCTACCCGCTGCTGGTAGCGATATTCTACATGTGGGGTAGTCTGGCTGCTGCTTGGAGATTTGTCTTAGCACCAAGTAATTTGTTTTGTTTTGGAAATGAGGTTGGACAAGAGGTACAGAGTAGAACTTGGGGTTAAATCGTTCCTTCTGCAAGTGGGCTGGAGCCCACTTTCCTTGCTGGGCTGTGGCATGATTTCCAGAGTAGGAAAAACCATCATGGCATGAGGTCACTGAGTCATGGTACAGCCATCCCAAGGTCTGATGGGCTGTGCTGATAGTAGGACTTCTTTTACCTTGCCAGGCATCACATCCTATGGTGTCCCTCGCAGTGAGAAGGAAATCATGGCTGAGATCTACAAGAATGGCCCAGTGGAAGGAGCCTTTATTGTCTACGAGGACTTCTTGATGTACAAATCCGGTGAGCATCAGCACCAAGGCTTCACCTGCTTCATCTGTGTGGCTCTTTCCCTAAGTCTGAAAGTAGTTTCAAGTTCACAGTAGAACTGCTGGAGTTGGAAGGGACCCTTAAAGGCCATCTGTCCCATTCCCTGCACTGAACAGGGACACCCACAGCTCCATCAGTACTCACAGCCCATCCAGCCTGACCTTGGCTGTCTGCAGGGATGGGACACCACCACCTCACAGGACAACCTGTGCCAGTGTTTCCAGACTCTCCTTTATTCCATTTTTAAGCTATTTGTTTGAGTGCGTTTAACAGAAAGACCCCACTTTCTCATCAGGTCTCTGGGGTTCTGTATAGAATCCCTTGGAAGCCATTGGTGCTGTACAGCAGAAGGCCATTGACGTGTTGCCTTGCAGGGGTGTACCAGCACGTGTCAGGGGAGCAGGTTGGAGGCCACGCCATCCGGATCCTGGGCTGGGGCGTTGAGAATGGGACCCCATACTGGTTGGCTGCCAACTCCTGGAACACCGACTGGGGAGATAACGGTGAGGAGCACAGAGCTGTTGGTGCTGGAGGGTTTCCTTGGGTGTTTGGTGCAGAGGGAGGTGACTTCTTTCCATGGTGTCCTTCCAGGCTTCTTCAAAATCCTCCGAGGAGAGGACCATTGTGGCATTGAGTCTGAGATCGTGGCTGGCGTCCCCAGGACGGAGCAATACTGGACGAGGGTGTAACCATCCTCCTGCATCACTGCCGATGAGTTGATCACACCACAAATAATCCCAAGTCCCTGACGCTTTTAACTGATAGCGGGTTGGGCGCAGAGCCCTCATTCTTAAGAGACTATAGTTGAGGTTCCTTTAATTAAAGCTTTTTATCTTTTTATTTCGTTCTGGTTTTAGTTGTACGGTGGAGCTGGAGGAGGCAGGTTCTGTATTGGTGTGAGCTGCTGTCTGCAAGCCCTCTGCTCCTGGTGGGTCGCAGCTGGAGGGCATTCCGTGCTCAGAGGACTGCTGGAAGGCTCTCTGACCCCCATGTGCTGTGGTTTTTGGGTATCCTGAAACCCTTCCAGCCTGTTGTATTACTGGGAGGATGTAAATCATTGTGCTGGAAACAGGGACTTAGCAGGGCAGCAGAGATGGGAAATGCAGGTTGTGTCCATGCATGGCTTGTGCACTTGTGGCTGGGCTGGTCCAGCTGCTGTTGGCACCCGAAAGGAGCAGGGTGTGCAAGAGAGCTTGTGCCTTGCTGGATGGGTTAGGACTTGGTAATGACAAGAAACTGAAGAACCTGATGTGGGGCTGGCTCTGGCTGGAGCTGCATAGAGCCCCTCCTGCCTGTAATAAGTCCTTTGTGCATTGCTCACTCTGCTCCATTATTTTGGCTGCTTTTTTAAACCACTCATTTTCTTTTTTAACATTTTTTTTTTTTTTCTTTCTGCTGTAGTCTGGGGTTATTGATCCTAGGGAAGGGCCTGGCCTGAGCTCCATGAGCCTTTGATCAAATGTCCTGCAGCACTTGGGAACTAGAAAGGGGAAGCTGCTTCTGTCAAAGGCAGCTTGGTTGTGCTTTGGGTCATGCCTTGGCAAGGGTGCTGCTTTAGCATGTTGGTGTGGTGCTTTGGGACTGCAGACCCTGAATGTTGGGTTCAAAATGAGCGGTGTTCCCCAGCTCTGCTGCAGGGAGCTCATGCAGATGCTTGCAGGTATCTTGCTAATTTGCACACCTCTAAAGCTTTCTTTGAGCCACAAGTATCAAGGAAGAAATAACCTTATTTTTTCTTTTACTGGGGGGGTGGGAGGTGTAATAACTGTAGGAGGAATCGTGTGATCTGCCAGTGCTAACGTAATGAAAGAGCTTTTTATTTTCTCTTAAAGCACAGAGCATATCGGTGAGCTAAGGCCACAAGGCTGACATGAGTGAAGCAGGCTCTCCCCTTGTACTGTAAAATAGCCCCATCCCTCTGCTTACTCATTGAAACAGAACTTCCGTGTATCTGAATGAAACAACTGTGCCAATAAATGATTTCTCCAACACCTTGTGGTCACTTCTGCTTCGTGAGCTGAAACAACATCAAACTGTACATAGCAGGGGGGTTGAGACAAGATGATCATTATGGCCCTTTTCAACCGAGGCCATTCTATGACTCTTCTCGTTGCTTTGCTGTCGTGGAAGCCAGGTGTGACCCTTTCATGCATGTCTTCATGTGAGTGCAGGCTGTGCTTGCTCTGGCTGTGCTGGGGACAGGGTGGCTGCAGCCAACAGGACACCTCCAGTCCCAACACAGAAATGCAGTGTGAGTTAGGAAGCATCCACACTCAGCTGAGCTGAGGACTAGAGCTTGTGGTATGGCAAGGAAATACCACAATAAAAGAAAGAACAGCTGAAAAAAAAACAACAACATTGCTTCACGTTTTTTCTTTCCAAAGAAAAGTTTAATTTCAACAAGACAGGAAGCTGCACAAAGGGAGCTACCACAAGTTCTTTTGAACAACAGCTTAAAACTATCTACAGCAGTCCTTGTAGAGTAGGGATCCTCTCTCCAAGTAACAGTCTGGCCACACAAGCTTGGCCTTGCAAAGGCCACTGAACTACCTGGTAGATTTTGCTCTGTCCTATACCAGGCTGTCCCCCCATCACACAAAGCAGCAGTAGAGGATTAGGGATGCTGAAAACAATTACACTCCAGGAAAACGGGACTTGAAATAGCTGTCTCCTCTTCTCAGCCCTGGTTGTTCACATTAGAAACCTGGCCCACTCGAAGTCCAGGTTGATGTGTTTTCAAAGGAGCAGTGGAGAACTCTTCCAGTTCATGTGTCAGCAGAACCTTAAGCATTCCCAGCTGAATCCCTGGGCTGAGGAAGCTTGCCCAGGCCACCCCTCCCCTTGGGCTGAAGAAATGCAGAGTCCAGACTTTGCAGCAGAGGGTAGGTGGTACTCTTTCCCCCTCCCTTTCACCACCCCTCAGGAGATGCAACAGATGGCTTTCAGCAGCATGCATGTTAACATCTCCAACATACTTAACAACAAAAGGGCTTGTTTTAAGCCTAGCAGCCTCTTCCAGTACAACACAAAAGTGAAGATTGCCCCTGCCCATTTCCAGGCTGCAGGATGTCACCCAGCCTGGGTTGGTGGCCAGAAGACGACCAGACCTTTTAAGACTTGTCCCTCCTTGCTGAATCCAGAGCCCTCCATATGCTTCCAGTGTTGAAGTGATGGGGAAGGGGTTATGTAAGGGAGGTAGAACCCAAAGGCTCCCATCCCAGTTCTGAGCTGGAAAGGGGTCTCAAATCTCAAGCAAGAAAAGAGGCAATTGAAATTTCTATTTAAACCATCCTAACCAAAATAAGAATAGTAATAATGATAATTAGGTAAACTATCCAACAGGAAAGGAGGAAAAAAAATTCAACCCCAAACAGTTAAGACTCCAACTGGCATTTGTAACCACCTGTGCAGACAGAAGGAGAGGGGAGGAGCGGGGTCTGACAATGCCACACCATCACCCCGATGCTCCAACCCACCAGCATCCCATCCTCATCATTGCCCATGGACCCGGTGGCACCCGGCCATCCCCACCACCAGGGGACAAGGAGCCTCTGCTGCCCATCTACTGACCATCTCACTCCTGCCACCTGCCTGCTCTTCAGTTCTCACCCGCCTGGACGTACTCTTCAGTGGCTTTAGAGATGGTGCTGAGGTACTGCCAGCTCAGGGCAGCCAGGAGCATGGCACAGGACAGGTAGATGGGGGAATAGTGATGGCGTGAGGCCATGGGGCCGCTGGGCAGGCTCATGGCACGGATGGAGGCGATGATCTGCTGCGTCTTGTTGGATGAAGGGTCTGTGCTGGGGATCTTCTGGTAGATCTGGGGAGAGGGAAAGAGGGAGTGCAGTTTATACACGTGGTTGAGGAGATAAGTGGGATTCCTGCGTGGAAGAGGGAGCTTCGTGGGTCACAAGCACTACGTCCTCAAGAGTAACCTCATGGTGGATGGCTCAGCTGCTGCATGGGACCAAAGTCCATTTCCCTTGAGAAGTGCATTAAGCCAGGCAGCCTCTTGAGGGCACCCCATGATGAGAGATGGACTACCACGCCTCTGACACAAACATCAGCCACAAAGCGCTGTTCTGGGGCAAGCAGCTCTGGCCCAGCAAGCCTCACTCACTGCTGCTGGGCTGCAGCTCACCTAAATCAGCAAGGACACCCCCAGGGTGATCAGCAGCTGGTGTGACTGCAGACAGTTATCTCAACTGAAAAACACCATGGTCTTGGGGTTGGAAAACCCCGTTGTCATGGGGGTGGTCTGCCTCCAAAGGGAGCTCTAACAGTCCATGGTTTGGGGTCTCCCTGATGCATGAATCCTTTTATAAACACTCCCCCCTGAATCCATGAATCCACTGAATCCCATGAATCCACTCATTAGCTGTTCTTCTCTATAAACTTTTAATACCCACAGTACCTTGAAGCCATGAGTTCTGCTGCTTTAAATACCTGCAAAGAGCCAGCCTTAGTTAATGCTGGCCACAAAGTGCAAACACAAACTGCACATTAGCTGCAACTATGGACACGGTGAAAACAAGAGCACTAGCTGCAGAGCTGTCTTTGGGGAGATGATGCAACCTGTTTAGAAGAAAAGTGCTGCTGGAACAGTTCTCTTGCCTAGTCAGATGGGAAGCTCTGGTGCTCTGAAAGCTGACTCATCTTACTCTCAATCAGAATCAAGACAAGATGTTGGTCTCTGCCTCTTTGCACAGGCACAGACCAAGGGTATGTTTAAAGGACCAAGCAACTAGTTTGGCCAATGCCAATACCACGTCAGGTGTCCTGGCACTAATAGAAATGTAATGAAAAGATTAATAGATTCATGGGACTGCAAGGGACAGCCAATTCCACACCAGGAATGAGAAAACAACAGCCAGAAACAATTCCAAGCAAGCTGTTCAACCTACCTCTTCCACATACTGGTACATGATGGCTTTGACAGATTGCATGTTTGTAGCATCCATCATCAGAGTGACAGCTTGTCCCTTCCGGATCTTCACTACCCCTCTGAACACCTGCTTGTTATTATAGCAGGCAGCAAGAGTGGCAATGGCCATCACCTAAGGAGAAACACAAAGAGCACTTATTACAAGCAGATTGCAAAGGCAATAGAATCATAGAATGGCCTGGGTTGAAAATGACCATAATCATCATATAGTTTCAACCCCCTGCTATGTGCAGGGTTGCCAACCAGCAGACCAGGCTGCCCAGAGCCAAATCCAGCCTGGCCTTGAATGCCTGCAGGGATGGGGCATCCACAACCTTCTTGGACAACCTGTTCCAGTGCTGTTCCAGAAATAACCTTGGTCCTAGTGACATCACTGGCAAAATACTCTGGAGTGAAGCTGCAATGTCACCTACAGCAGAAATGGCAGGTACCAGCATAATACAGGCTATTACATGCTACATAACCCTCCCACCTCCAACTTCAGATCATCTGGGCTGCAGATAATGAATAACCACTTGTATGTAATAACCTACCTGGGGGATAGCACAGAAGTTGAAGACACTTTGGTTTTTCAGGCGAGACAAGTAAGTGAGGACATCAGGGACATGGCGGAGAGCATTGGTGATGAGCTCATTCAGACACTGGACAGCCATATCTATGTTCTCTGGCTTGGTAAGGTCAGAGAGCTTCTTTGTGTATCTGCTCCAAACCTAAACAGCAAAATAAGGACTCAGAAGTTGGAGGGTACATTCATATCATAAAGGCGACATCAGTTACAGTGAGAGGTCTAGAGAACCAAGAATAATCAGAAGAGCCTAGAAAGACTGGGACTTAGTAGGCTAAAGGAAGGGCTCTGGAAACATGACAATGACTTTCATATAGATGGGGACCTTCATGTAGATGGGGAATGGTTTTAAACTGAGACAGGGGAGGTTTAGGCTAGATATCAGGGGGGAGTTTTTCACCTAGAGGGTGGTGAGGCACTGGAACAGGTTGCCCAAGGAGGCTGTGGATGCCCCATCCCTGCAGGCATTCAAGGCCAGGCTGGATGTGGCTCTGGGCAGCCTGGTCTGCTGGTTGGCGACCTGCACATAGCAGGGGGTTGGAACTGGATGAGCATTGTCATCCTTTTCAACCCAGGCCATTCAGTGATTCTGTGAGGTAAAAGGGTGCACCATCATGTCTTCTCTAGGCAGGGCAAAGAAATACAGCTCATGTGCCAGGCTGGTATCACAAAATGCTCTATCAGACAGACCTGTAGACTGTCAAACCTTCCCCGTTAACTTTGATTTAAAGAGACACAAGGGATGCTATAATTTTAGCAGTGCACCTTAAACTATGCACCCTGCAGAGCATTTGTGAGACACGTGTCCTGGAAAGCATGGCTCATTGGCTACACCCACAACAGATCTTGGACAGAAGTACAATAGATTATAAAAGGACAGGAACAAAATTATCAGTGATGGAAAAACCCCAGCCATGGGGATTTTCAAGACAATTTTTGAAGGAACTCTTACAAGGAGAAGCTGTAATCCACTATCAGAGCAGCAACAAGAGCACTTTCAGTCTGTTTTAGCACAGTACAAGCATTTCGAGAAGCACAGCAGACATGCTCACCCCAAAGGCAATGTTTTCCCTTACCTCTCTGGGCCAGAACTCCCTTCCTTCCAGCTGGTCTTCTAGATAGTCACGTATGATGTTGGTTTTTTGCAGGAAGAGGCCCATGGAGTTTGCTAGCTCTGTGTCCTGTCCTACAATAGGATCTTCTAGCTCTGATGCAGAGAAGAGTCTGGAAAGGCCTATCCCCACCAGCCCAGCAACGTAGTGGCAGTACTGTGAGGCACCAGGAGGGTAAAGGGCAGGAAAAAAAACACAAGATAAAACGAGCAATTACTAAGAGCTGCCTACTTAGCACAGCATGTTTCACAAAAGTGACGCTCAGGAGGTAATTCACACTATGTTTTCTGCAAGTTTGCATGGCCCTCCTTGCTCCATCTCAGCCTTTCTGTACTCAGCAAACACTTTGCCAAGGAAGACCTCTGCCATGTCAGTGACTGCTGGTATTACTCTGCTTTCAGCACCAAATGGACTGCCCACAAGGGAACAGCTGACATGTTGGGTCACCCAAAACAGGTGCTGGTGGGCTACACCATACCCTCCTGTTATCCACAGGACCAGCAGCTCCACTCTCTCCAAGCCCACACAGCCTCCCTCCCCCTGCTGAACTCACTTCAACCAGGAATGCCCTTTCCCTACAGACACGGACACGAAAGATGCTGGATTTCAGGAAAAGGCTCCTGAATATGAATATCACGTAGGAAGAGATGGAATGGCCAGCCCTGCTCCTCACAGGTAACTGAAACCCCGCCTTCTTGGGGTCTCCCACTGACTCACTTTATGACTGTATGAATGACTCCTACTGTCATTCATTGTGTCTGGATAGACTTACCCGATCCCATTCACTCTGAGAATCCACCTTCTTTTCCAAGAACTCCGCCATCCCAACACCCATCTTGTGACAAATATCAGAAATCACATCCTGGTAGACCTTTGCCAGATTCCTAAACTCCATGGAGATCTGTATCACGTACAAACAACAGGAAATAAAGACAGTGTGAAGAACAAAAAAAAAAAAACAAAACAACAACATCAGAGTTCACCATTTATTAGAAGACAAGAGTAAGACTTGTTTACCAGGCTCTCATCCCTGGCTAGAGATCCAGCAAAACTCCCACAAGGAGAGTTGTTTCAAGGCCCTCAAAGCACAGGCTCAGTCTGTTCTCAATCTAAACGTTACAATCTCTGGCAGCACATCAGACACAACAGTATCTTTGGAAAGGCTCTGTGGCCTTGGACTGGTATAATCTGGGAGTTACAGGACAAAACTAGCTACACCTGGCACACAAAATTTCTTCTAATTTATGAGAACACCATGTTGTGCTGACGATAGGGAAGGTAAGAAGTTCATAGAATCATAGAATGGCCTGGGTTGCAAAGGACCACAATGATCATCTGGTTTCAACCCCCCTGCTCTGTGCAGGGTCACCAACCAGCAGACCAGGCTGCCCAGAGCCACATCCAGCCTGGCCTTGAATGCCTGCAGGGATGGGGCATCCACAACCTCCTTGGGCAACCTGTTCCAGTGCATCACCACCCACTGTGCGAAAAAGTTCCTGGTGCTGTTCTCCTAAGCCTGCTCCAGCTTTGGCTCTGCAAAGCACACAGGTGCCCTTTGCACAGGAGGAAAAGCATAAAGCAGCACAGAAAGGGTGAGGGTTCTGCCCTCCAGCCCCACACGCAGGTGATGTGTCCTCCTCCTTCCTAAGAGCTACAGAACCATGTGCAACATGGAGATGGCTGCATGCAAAGCAACCCAGGCAGTTGAAGGAGGAGGTGGGTGTCTTACCGTTGGGAAGTCCTCCAGCACCTGCCGGTGCTTCTCCTTGCTCTCCATGTATTTCCACTCTGGTTGATAGAGATAAGAGTGAAACTCAATCAGCATCGGGACCTTTACGTCTAAGCTGATGGTCATATCATCCTCTATGGTGTCCAGGGCACGGAGAACTAGGTAAAATATACAGACAGCATGCCTGTGGGGAGAGAAAAAACAATCACTCTGTTACACAGGAAACACAGATAAGATTCATCACACAGCATTTGGATGCTCATGTCCAATCCCCCCTCCAGCACTGATGTGAGGACAGTGCTTATCTTGGGTCATTCAAGAAGGTAAGAATAAAATGCCTTAGAATGAGTTGCTCAAATCCAGGGCAATAAGGGCAGGTTAAAGGTGAAAAGCATGGCTTCATAGAATCATAGAATGGCCTGGGTTGAAAAGGACGGCAATGATCATCTAGTTTCAACCCCCTGCTATCTGCAGGGTTGCCAACCAGCAGCCCAGGCTGCCCAGAGCCACATCCAGCCTGGCCTTGAATGCCTGCAGGGATGGGGCATCCACAACCTCCTTGGGCAACCTGTTCCAGTGCCTCACCACCCTATGGGTGAAAAATTTCCTCTTAATATCTAACCTAAACCTCCCCTGTCTCAGCTTAAAACCATTCCCCCTTGTCCTATCACTATCCACCCTTGTAAACAGCCGTTCCCCCTCCTGTTTCTATGCTCCCTTCAAGTACTGGAAGGCCACAATGAGGTCTCCCCAGAGCCTTCTCTTCTCTAAGATAAACAAGCCCAGTTCCCTCAACCTTTCCTCATAGGAGAGGTGCTCCAGCACACCAGCAAGGGTACTGCTGTAAAAAGAAGCACAGAAAGCTTTCCTGACAATGAGAAACACTGGATGTATGTAAAATGATCCCCTAGCTCGTAATGAGCACAGTGAATTTCCAAAGGGGTGATGTACTTATTAATTGATTGACAAATGGAAATGAGCTGGGATTGCTTAAGCACTCATTACTAGGTGAAAGCAACTCTAGACCGAGGCTGATGTGAGGGGCCAAAGCCAACAATGCAGTGTCATCCTTGCCAAAAAGCACACAGCAGTGCTGGGAAGAGGAGCAGCACCACCTCCTCTTCACAAATAAGAAGTGATCACTTCTGTAGAGCGAGGCTGACCTCAGCCTGGGGCTGGAGCTTGACTTCTGCACCTGGGATGGGTCCTGTGTGCAGCCAGGAGTTGGACTCAATGATCCGTGTGTGTTCCTTCCAACTTGGGAAATCCAATGATTCTGTTTCTCCATTTCTGTCCTAGCTGCAGCTCTCTTATCCCCAGATAAAGTCTCCTTTCTCTGCAGAGCACAGGAACCTGCAGCATCCATCCCAGAGAATGGGAACAGAGGAACCAGGCAGCCTCTCTCTCCTCTTCCCACCACCATAAGCAACAATGCTGGCTCAGCTGGTGATGAAATCAAAGTTTTGAGCCTCCCACTTCCCAAAAAACGGTCCCAGCCATGGAGAAATGGGCTGCATAAGGTCATGGAGACCCTGCATATAGCAGGGGGATTGAAACTAGATGATCATTGCCGTCCTTTTCAACACAGGCCATTCTATGGTTCTATGACATAATTCTATGGCCCATGTGGCACAAGATTTATTCAGCCAAAAAGAAACTAAGCAAGAGGACACCAATGCCTTCTAGGCCAGCTCGCAGTACCTGAACCTGGGGAGCATCACTCCAAGCACTTTCCCAGAAGCTCTGTTTTATGATGTCCTCAGAGGAAGCACTGTAACTCTGCTATGAGCCAGTTTTACTCTTGTTATGACTCAGCGCTCCTCTGACCTGAGCTACCAAAATCAATTCCTTGGGTAGCCTTGCTATTCCAACCAGGCTCAAGCCCCATAAATCACAACCTTCCTATTCCCCCTCTCTTGCCTCAAAAACTCTGGAAGTGAAACTACTGTACCTTGATAATTTATTTCTCCATAGAGCCAGCTGCAATTCAGAATCATAGAATCACAGAATGGTTCTGGGTTGAAAAGGACCACAATGATCATCCAGTTTCAACCCCCTGCTATGTGCAGGTCGCCAACCAGCAGACCAGGCTGCCCAGAGCCACATCCAGCCTTGAATTCAGCAACAATCCCTTCATGTAGGTTGCAAATACCCAGCAACAACATTTTTAGGATGCCAGGCATGGAGTTTCTGAGCCCTCAGGATAAGGAGCCTTCCTGATCCCAGTAAGCTACAATACAAGGATTAAAGAGAAGGAAGACAGACAGGGAAGATAAAAATGGGATGACCGAGGAAAGCACATTGCATACAGACACAGGGAATGGGTTGCAAGGTGTGTTACTGCTTGGTATCTAAATATCTGTATTAGCAGATACAGCAAGCAAGGAGAAAAAGAAGTTCAGTTCCTGGCTCTGCTCATGCCTTTCCATGCAATCTGAGCCAAACCACTGTGTTTCTTTGCCTTCCTGCAAAACAGCCTGCAGACACTTCACAAATGCTGGATATAACTATGGGTCAGCGTCCAAAATACCAGCCCAGGGCTGGAAAACCCACAGACAGCACAGTGTTAGAACTGTCACTATGCAAAGCTGTTCAGCTGCAAGCACAGAGTGAAACCTACAGCAACCTCTAGCTTTAACTGCTGACCTGGCTTGGGATTAAATGGAAAAAGATCTGTACTGAAAATAGCCATTTCTGTAAGAATATAAGGAAATAGGGAAAGTGTGCATGCGTATGTACAAAATTCTCAAGGCAAGTTGAGTCTTGCATCATCTGCTATTATTACCACGTGAAGCTTTCCTGCATAGGTTATCAAAACTTGTAAAGCAAAAGTGAGCACAGAGCAAGATTCTGATGAACCCTCAGATGAAGCTTTAGAGGCAGCTGATCCCACACGCACCCTTCCTGCAGGGTTCAGACCCCTTGTTTTGTTTGCTGCTTCCCACCATGCTTCTCCACCCCTCGCAGCCAGCAAGGCACCCAAAGGCAGCTCCCGAAGCTGCCAGGACACACATTCCCAGGGTGTCACAAACAGCACGCTGCCCAGTGCTGCATTTAACCATCTGCTGGCTGAGAGCTTGCAACGCTCAGGCTGAAGAACACAGGAGCTCTGCTGCTGGTAGGGAGCAGAATGGAGGCATCATGCTTGAGCAACTCTGCTGGGATAACGCACATGTCTTGCTGCACGTAGTAGGGCTGCACTGAGCACCCCCTGGAAAGCTTTGCTCAGTGTGGTAGAGCACTTCCCAGCGGCTCAGTCAAGGAGTGTAGCATGGACACATCCCACCCAATTCATCCAATTAGTCCTGATGCCCAAGACACTTGCATGGACACTCCGGCCATCCCAAGCCAGCAGCCTTAGAACCTGGGGGCACTGTATGGACTCAACACCCTCTGCTCAGCTCAATCAAGCACCCCCAGTACTCAGGGGCATTGCACAGACCCTCAACCAGCTCAGACAGGGAGCCCTGATGCCTGGGGATACTGCATGGGCACCTCCTGCCATCCCAATCAAGCAGTCCCAAAGCCTGGGACACAGCATAGCCACCTCCTGCCATGCAAACCAAGCAGCCACAAAGCCTGGGACACAGCATAGCCACCTCCTGCCATCCCAAACAAGCAGCCACAGCACTTGTAGGGCATTGAACAAACTCCACAGCTATCCCAACTCAACATCCTCACTACTATTACACGATCCATGCTTGCTGCCCCAGCGCATGCAGACATCGCACAGACACCCAGATCTGCTCAGCCACGCCGCCCCAGCACCTGGGGACACAGCATGGACCCCTCCTACTATCACAACCCCAGCGCACCGGAGCACCGCAGACCCCCCCCTCGACCATCAACGGGGGCATCGCACAAACCACCCCCCCAACCCCACTCACCGCAGCTCTCCATCCAGCGCCTGGATGACGGCGGCGAAACTACGGCTGGTCTGGTTGAGGTAGCGGTAACAGGTGCGGAGCCCGAGTCCCAGCGAGTCCTGAGGGCACAACGGGGGGCACAACGGGGGGGGCTGAAGGCGAGCGGCCGGAGGGAGCCCGAAGGAGGCGGCAGCGCTGCGCTGTCCCCGCCGCCCTCCGCCCCGCAGCCGCCCTAAAGCCGTCCGGGGAGCGCCCCGAGGGGGAGACAGAGCCAACGTGCGCTTTAGCAGAGCCGTGGCCTTGCTGCTGGCCGCCATGGGCACGGCGGGGGGGTGTGCAGGGGGGGGGCAGGCCGAGATAGGGGGCTCCGCCCCGAGACCGGCCCCTAAGAACGGCGCGCCCCCTGCCAGCACCGCCATGCGTGCAAAGCACGGCGGCCGTGCGATGCACGGGGAGAGCAGAGCCCGTGCAAACGCATGGGAAGCTGCACGGTGCTGCAAAGCCGTGCGGTGTCAGCGCTGATACAGCACATAGGATGCTGCTGAGAGGCACCCCGGCTGTGCGATGCTCCCAGCAGCTGTGATACATGCAAAGCACCCCGACTGTGCAGTGCTCCCAGCAGCTGTGATACATGCAAAGCATCCCAGCTGTGCAGTGCTCCCAGCAGTTGCGATACATGCAAACTACCCCGGCTATGCAGTGCTCCCAGCAGCTGTGATGCATGCAAAGCACCCCGACTGTGCAGTGCTCACAGCAGTTGCGATGCATACAAAGCATCCTGGCTGTACGATGCTCCCAGCAGCTGTGATGCATGCAAAGCATCCCAGCTGTGCAGTGCTCCCAGCAGTTGCGATGCATGCAAAGCACCCCGACTGTGCAGTGCTCCCAGCAGCTGTGATGCATGCAAAGCATCCCAGCTGTGCAATGCTCCTAGCAGCTGTGATACATGCAAAGCACCCCGGCTGCGCAACGCACGCACAGCTAGAAGCAGGAAGCTGCTGCAAAGCACCGCGGCTGTGTGACGTCCCAAAGAGACGCGATGCACAACGCAACGTCCAAGCCGTGCGATGCTCCGAAGCAGCGCAATGCTCGGAACTCGTGCACAACCCGACCCGGTGCAACGCACGGCAGCAGGAAGCAGCTGCTCAGCACTACGTCAGGCGATGCTCACAGCAACCGCCCCCTCCCCGCGAGGTGACACCCGCCTCAGCCACCCCCCCGCCGCTCACCGGGTCCATTCGCGGCATGACGGCCCGGTAGCCGCCCATCTTGAAGCGCAGCAGGTGGTAGATGTCCTCGGGGTGCCCCAGCCATTTCCTCAGCAGCTCCATGACGGCCGCACCGCCACCACACGCGCTCTCCCTCCGCGCGCTCCCGACGCGCTCCCCCCCCCCCACCTCTTCCTCCTCCCGCCACCTCAAACCGCCGCTTAACAGCCGGTGGGCGGGGCCGCTCCGCCCCCTCCGCCAATCAGCTCGCTTGTCCCATGGCTCGGTGAGCGTGAGGCGAGCCCATTGGGAGACGTGTCCTCGCACCAGCCTTGCGCCAGCCAATAGGAGCGCGGCGGAGCTGGTGTGACGGCCGGCGGGCGGCGCTGATTGGTTTGACGGCGCCCACCGGCACTCGCGTGGCCGCCCTGAGTGGGCGAAGGGCGGGGCTTCACAATGGCTGCCCCGCCTCTCTTGAAGCATCCTCACGGCCATCCCGGGGACACGGGATGCCCCCAAGCTCCTTGCTTCGCTCTCAACTAGAGCTGAAGTGCTTCTGCTTGGTTTCAGTCACCCACAGTGCATTCCCTCCGTGCTCGCTTCCAGCCAGCAGCCCCACAGAGCAGCCCAACCCCTGGGCCACCCAAAATCCAAACCCTACGTCTGAGATGATGAGTTTGACGCACTCCCTGTCACACATCGACACCCCCGGAGTCACTGTACTTCTGATTCATGACTTAATGATGGGCTCTAATAAGCACTGCCCAACGGGGCAGGCAGCTCAGAGGTGGGCAGAGATGAGCAGCACCAAGCACTGCTGAGGTTTGTTTTCATCCTTTGGAAAGAAGCTGCTGAGAGCTGATGGAGGGAACAACCATTTAATTTTAATCACACCCGATCCACTACATAACACACACTCAGCTCTAAGCAGACACAGGATCATCTAATGCTGAACTACACAAGGAAAGTGACCCATGTCACTCAGTACCCAGGGTCAGATCCCCATCCCCTGACAGCACTGCAGGTTGGCACTGAGGACACCACCATGTAAGCCTTTTCCAGCCACCTGGGGGTCCTAGGGCTCCTTTCATCACCACGTGCCCAAGAGGACATTGCTCCTTCTGGTAGATCTGCAGGTGCAGCCCTTTGCCTTGCAGCTTGCTCTGCAGCCAGTCGGAGGTGAACTGAATGGCACAATCAAGCAGGTGCTCCAGATCTGATTGCGCCAAGAGAGATCCTTGTGTTAATGGATGGATCTTCACCAGGTACAGGACTTCATTTTTAATGATGTTCCCTGCAAAGGGTCAGAAATAAGGAGATCATAAGGAGATTTCTGTTCAAGATGACACATGCCCATATCTCCGGCCACTGTGATTTCAGCCTGATCGACCACACCTTGCAATGCCATTCCCTGTATCAGAGGTAGCTTACAAGAAGTAAACCTTCAGCTGGGCATAAACTGGAGGATAGTCTCTTCCCACCAGGCTTCAAGTGGATCTTTCTCTTCCAAGTACCAACCACCCATGCTAAGACAGTTCACGGCACACAAAGGCTGCACTCAAGTATCTGAAGCTTGCAGCTAGAGATTGCAAGCCCTCTCCTCACCAAGATGACCACATATCCTCTCAGCTGGATCAACCCAACATCATAACCTTAAAGAGTAGAAGCTCTAACACGTAGATCTGGGTGCAGGCATCCCACCCTCCTCTTTCTTGCTTTGCCACCATGCTCCGGAGCTCACCCAACCCTGAGAAGTATCTCTGGTCCAAGAGGGTGTAGCAGATGGGATGGGATGTGCAGAGGGCATCCAGTGCCCGACCACGGTGGAACTCTGCAGACAGGATGTCAGAAGTGGGATCAGCCAGCGGAGATGAGCACCAGTACATTCGGCAGTTGTAGAAAACAAGGAAGCCTCCACTCTCAAAATACAGCACCAGCCTGAGAGACGCAGAGGAGGCGAGTGAGATCACTAGCCACAAACACCCTGACCCACTTGCTGAATTCTGGTTTAGCTGAAGAGACTTGCAAAGAATGGAAAGTGCAGAGAATGCAGTTTAGCTTTTAGGTTCTAAATATGCACATCTCATAGACAGTTATCCCTCCTGCTGCCCTGTAGGTTCTAAAAACAGCAGCAGGCAGAGAGAAGTTCCCTACAACCAGTTGCATGGGAAGACATACAAATAGATTTTGAACATCTGCAGAGGAGGAGACTCCACAACCTCAAATTAAACAGTTCATAAGAGCTGGGTCCACACTGTCCTTCAGTATTTACCCCTTAATACATTTTCAGTGGCTCTTAATACACCACCTGTGATCTAGGCTCCTACAATGGTATCTTCACTGTTGTCTCAAATACCCTAGATGCATGCTATTAATCCAATGATTATCCAATATAATAATAATAATAATCTAATGAGTCTAATAGTCAGATGTGGAAGCTGGGAGGAGTCAGAAGGCAAAGGGCAGAAAACTTCTCACTAAGGATGCAACACACAACACCAAGACAATGAAGTATGTCCATGGCAAACCAACCAATGCTGACTCCCTGGTTGAACACACCTCCCATCTATTGTGAAGACACAATATCACCACTTATGCTTGCTTTTAACACTGAGGGGAAAGGAGAGGACTGAAAGCATTTCCACAGCAATTTAGACTGAGACAGAACATTGCCTCTCCAGAATGATGGAAGAACCTTTGTAAGAGGACTCTGCCAAGTACCTGGGTATAGGGTCCTTCCAGTCCCCCCTCTTATTGGCTCTGCTTGCTCTAGAGAACTCGTTTGCCCGAATGCTGCCAAACAAACCAAAGTGGAAGCACAGCCAACTGCCTGGACCCCCTGTTGCACTTGGAGCGCCAGGTCTGGAGTTCTGCAATTCCTGCAGCTCTTCTTCCTGGGGAGGAGTCAATAGAGCACAAACCTGCTCTTGCTTTCCCTGAACAAGGGAACTAGAGCCTGTGGCAGCCTGTTTTTGCAGCTCTGTCTCTTCCACACTTGGTCCTAAGGTAGAGCTGGCTGCCACAAATGCTAGGAATAAGTTCTTCCCATGGACCTGAGGAGGAAGAAAAGTGGGATGCACTGAGGATCACTGTTCAGATGCTACTCTGGAGGCTTCTGGCAGGACAAAGAGATGTCAGGGCAGACACACAGACACACTCAGACCAACCACAAGTGGCTTGAACAACTCACAGCTGTGCCCACAGTCGGAACCACAATGCAGTTTGAGGGGAGGCTAGTGTGACTTAGATAGTTACAGGTACCTACAGCATTGGCATCCACCTAGCCAAGTAAAACCTGGCTTTCTGGTCTAATGGGTGCATCTGTGCAAGCTCACAGCTGAAAGGAACAAGCCTGCTGCTCTTCTTGACATTCACATACTGAATAAACCAACTCATCTTCTATAAGCCTTCCACGACAGTCTCACACACAACCCTGGTGCCACTCTCAGGCCATGCACCTTCTGTGACACAGATGCAGGGTAGCTGTGGCTTCCCTCTCAGACCTGCCACAGGTCATCTTCAGCACAGCTCACCTGGGAATCCTGGAGCCTCAAGGCATTCAGGTCATTCACATTAATCTTCTTGCTGCTTCCCCCCACCTTGGCCACCACTTGCCCCACAAAAGGTGAGGTCAGCAGCTGGAACTTCCTCACTGATGGGCCCTCTGGCATCTCTACCAGCTAAATAGCAGGTCCTTCTCACACTTGGTGCCCTAGAGCTGAGGGAAAACTTACAGCTCAGAAAAAGAGCAAGAAAACACAAGGAAGCAACAGCCCACACTCGCATCAGCTCACAGCAATTGAAACCAGACTTTCAGTAGGGCCTACTTCAGCCCTAGCCCTCCAACTCATCTTCTGCTTGAGCAAGGAGACATCCTCACCCACTGGAGCTCCCAGCCCATAGGAGGCAGAAGCCAGCAGCCACCTACACAGGGTGGTGAGCTGCAGTGGGGTAGGGATGCACCCTCAATAGGGCTGGGCAAGGCAACGCAGCTATAAAGCCTTCACATGCTGCAATGAGCCAAAGCCTTTGAGGAAAAGCTCCAAGAGATGATGTATGTCAGAGAACATTATCCGGATCTAAGACATGAAATAAAAAGGTATTAACTGGTTATACAAACATAATTGCTTTAGCAGCAATAGAAGACTGAGCTTAATCCCCACGCTTCCTAGGGCAGGAGGTAATTAAATCACACCCTAGCTCCATTTAGCTACATACCACATTCAGACTACAGGCAAAAGCCAATAACAGGTCAAGAGCCACCTAGAAGATATTTCTGCTGCTAAAGGTGCCAGCAACAATCCAGATCCCTGGGATCAGCTTTTGACCCCAAGGGCTCTGACCATGCCCTTCAGGTCTTTACCCTGATTATCTAGGCACTGGATTTGTGTCAAGCAGCACAGGACAGGGAATTCACCCAACACCATCACACACACTGCAGACCCCCAAAGCAAGCACCCATTGCACATCCCCCTGCCCTAAACACTGCACCCAGCCCCCAAGCCATTACCCCACACACAACAGAGACTGAGCAGCCTCCTCCCTTCTTTTCTATTTCATTGCCAGCTTCTTCAACCTCATGCTCCTGAACCATTCCCCTGCCTTCAGTCACTTCTCAACACTCTCATGGCCAAACTGCCCTATCCCTTACGCCCCAAAATCCCCTTACCATCCTTCTACAGAGAAAGAAGGCCCTTCCACCCACCAACATATAAACAGCAAGAGCTCCTCCACTGGCTGGTAAAGGAGAAGTGGGTGAGGTTTCGAGTGCTGGCCCCACCCACCCCATCAATTACACCAGACCCAGGGACTGGTTGAACTGGGAAGGGCTCTGAATTCCCCCACCAGAAAGAGGAGGTGATTGTATGAGGGTTGTGTGCGCTTTCAGCTTATGGGTGGCATCTGTGAGCTCAGCTGAAAGCAATTAGACTGAATTAGCACTGTGCTCCACAAACCCACGTCTGTGAAAAGAGCAAAAAGATAAATTATGATGGCATTGAGGTGCCATCCTAGTGCAGGAGCTCATCCTTTTTCCTCCATGATAATGGTGTTACAAGATGGAAAACATCTTGGCTGTTTTTCTCCTTATGTATTAAAATAAGCACTGCTTTTCCAGGTGTACTGAATATGTGATCAGTTACCCCCAGGATGCCCACCAGGAAAGTCAAGATTCAGGCAGCAGCCTTTTGGTTTTATTATTATTGTTTTATTTCCATTAGTTCTAAAGGTGTAGACGTTACGTGGATTGGTAGCCATACTACTTAATAATATATATTTTTTTACATCTTTAAATAATTACAGCTTGTTCAGTTGGTTGGTTTCCCTCTCCCCCTTACAAATCAATGTCTGTTTCTGTGGGACTTCCCCAGCTGACACGGGAATCTTCAAACTTAATGCATGAGAAAAGAACAAACAACCAACCAAAACCAACAAACAAAACCAAACACCACCCCTGGCACAGTCACAGCTTCAGTCATATTAACTGTTGTCATATTCAGCTATATTAAGAGTTGTTGATTGGTTTCAAAGCTCCCTTACAATACTCCTGAGCTCCTCCTGATCGGAGAAGGTCTAATCAGCCCATATAATTGCAAGTGAAATATGGATCTCTTTGGATTAATTTATGAAACAAAAGCTGATGCAATTCAAGATATTGCACTTTCACAAGGAGGAAAGACATTTAAAAATGATAAATGACTTTTCTACCCCTTTCTCTCTCTCCATCCCAGTTCTCATCATCCCATCTTGCCATGGGAGCCATAGCAAAGGTCTGGCTTGGTACAACCCAGATATGTGCTGCAAACCCTCAGGCATCCCAGTTTATATGTGTTATTAATGCTGAGCTTTAAGGGAACATCTTCTGCAAATACATTGGTAGATGTGCTCAGGTGTTTTGCAGGACCAGGCACTTTGTTCTTACTCTTCAGGGAAGAGATGGTTCTCAGCTCTGTACTTTTTTTTTGTGTACAAATACACAAATTCAGGCCTATCATTGTGTGGCTGATGCTAGAAGGGACCTCTGGAAGTTATCTGGCTGGTGGTACTCAGTTGGACTTCCAGATGTGCTGCAATGGAATAAATTATAGCAATAATAATAGCAACAATTGTTTTGCTATATTAAGTCTCTGATAATTGTATTTTATTTCATTAACAAAGCAGGTTCTCTGTGCCTCTCCTATCACTTGAAGGAAAGCAAAGCTCAAATGTAAGCCCAAATGTAACCCCTCAGCTAGGTTGAGCTGAACCTCTTGGTAGGACTGTCATTCTCATGTCCTGTAAGTATCCCTTCAGGCATCACTTCTGGTGTTGGCATGCTTTGTTGGCAATGTGAGGCACATCTGAACTTCAACTACTTGTAAAAGGAGTGACAAAAGAGCTCATTTCCACTACGAAAGGAACGAAAGCTTCATGAAAACAGACGTCTTGTTATCGGGGTCCCTGTAAATGCTCCTCACTGCGTTTCAGCGTTCAATTTTTAAGGCTCTGTGGGAAGCAGAAAACCAGTTAGCCAAACTCTGTCATTTAGGTAACCTAAGAGAATGTGAGCCAGGGAACCACCAGACTTATGTCTCGCAGGGTTTTTCTGCTTGGCATTGCAAACAGATTCCTGTATGGCACTTAGGAGTGTGTTTTAAGGGCAGGAGAGAACTTCAGCCAGGAATTTTGGCTTTGAGGGCAATACAAGGAGCACAGTAAAAGGGCAAGGCAGAAAAAGCCTTTGGGAGCACAAGCACAGAGGGAGAAATGCTGTGCTTTTGGTCTGGACCTTTGTTCCTCTCCAGGAGGTTGCCTGCTTCCCTCCTCCTCAGGCTGTCCAGGGTAGTTTTAAAGCATCTGAAATGTGTGCAGAAGCCAAGAGGCATCTCTGGGGTGTGTTCTTCTCTGTCACAGACAAGATCACAGCTGCATCCCAAGAGATCTTGGCTGCCGAGTGCAAAGCAATGCAGTACAAGGAGGAGGCTGACTAATGACCTGCGTGCTCTTGGAGAAGCACCTTTGTTTTTTCTTTCACCCCAAATTCATGTTCTTAGGTGCTATTTCTGGCCTCTTCACTGCAGGCTGCTGGGCTTCAACAGAATCACGGGATTTCGTGGTAATGTTTTATTTATGTTTCGTTGAACGGCTCTTCCTTGTCTGCAGTTAATAAACTAATGAGGTTAGACCTTACATTAGCTCTGAAGGACAGAGTGCAAATTCTGTGGTTATCTTGCAAGTGGCAGATGGAAAAACTTCCCAGATCAGGAGTTTCATTCCCATAAGCCAGCTGAAAGGCACTCCTTGTCAATGGGAGGACCACACTTCTTATGGGGAAGCTCAGTGAGGAGCCTCAAGGTGCAAACACCATCCAGACATCCCCGTGGCATCACTGCCATGGTGTCTTTCTCCAGGTAGCACAGAGTCTCTGTCACCTCTACAAACCCCTGCAAATCTGAGTTACTGAGCAGAGCACAGGGATTGTGGAGGGGTCCAGCTCTCTACTGTGCTCCATTTCAACTCTCTGTCACGACCAGTCCAGTTGAATCCTTCTCCTTAAAGAAACTTTTCAACCATCAGGAGGAAAATAGAGTTCAAACACAGGTAATACGAGGTCGTGGTTTTGCTTCAACCATGTTTGTGGCTTTCCTCTTCACCAAGCCACTTATCTTGGTATTTTGTCAGAAACACTCTTTGTGGGAATGGTGAAGTGTGAGTGTAAGATGGAGAGTGGCACCTCACATCCTTCAGCATATTTTGTGAGGATGCACCATCCCTCTTCTGGTATCACTTGGCAGTTCCATAGTCAAGTTCTGGATGCAGGGAGGAAAAGAAGGAGCTGGGAAGGCAAGAAGAAGGGTAATGGAGTTCGGGAGCAGACAGAAACAAGACTGGAGAATCTTGTAGGTTGAGATCTCCCAGAAATTCTCTACCTGTACAGGCAAAGCTGTCCCTCCTTGAAACGCTGATAGAAACATTCTGGCAAGCATCTGTAGAAGCATTTAGATTGCACAGAGGAGCTGTAGCGTATGCATTGCTGGATTTTGTTAAGCACATGTTAGACAAAGAGCAACTAAAGGTAGGTTAGGTAGAATTGATCCCTTTTGGACAAGGGAATGAGTCTGTGGCCTCTTAGCATCACTTCCAACTCAATTTTCCAGAATTTTCTGGTTGCTAAGAGGCTTATGGTTAGGCAAACACATGAGTTTTGTTTAATACTTGTGTATGAATGGAGTTAAGCTTCTCTTGCAGGCAAGCAAGTCTATGCACATGCTTAGTAAAGAAGATGGCCCCTGCCTGCATCCATTAGAGGCTGAGGACTTTTCTTGTTGTGAAAGGTGAAATCCTTAAGGGTTAGACATGGAAAATGGTCATGAGCCAGCTGCTAAGGGAACAGTGGGCACTCACAGTACAATGAGAAATAATTGACAATCAGATTTCATCAATGACAATGAAGACAACAGAAAAGTATGCAAAATAATTAAATTAACTGTCTCAAAAGCAACAGCACAGCAGCGTTAAGGAGCAAACTTTCACTTGCTGCGCTCTACAATAATCTCTAAGCCTGGCTTGTAGCTATTTGTAAGGGAAAAGCCCAACAGTTTCCTCCAGGATTTGATGACCAAGGTGGGTTTCCTCTACCCGCTTCCAGAAAGTTTCTCCTTCCAAAATCCCCCTTTGACTTCAGACAGACTTTCTCCAGGCTCAGCCAACCATCTTTTAGAAACACAGTCCCATGATTTTGTAGTGATAAATAGGAAAGGAGTTACTATTAAATACAGACATTCATTAGGTTTTCAGACCATCTAGGGAAATGAAGGCAATGCTCTAGATGCATGAGCTGAGGATGAGGATGTGGGTCTCTTTTTTTTCTCTACCCTAGATCATATGTAATCCACTAAAGCCACCACAGCATGTCTGTTCCACAAACTGTTCTGAAACTGGCTCCATTTGATGGAGGATCACTGAAATGGGGTAATGATGATGGCATTCCCTCTGGTCAGGAAACAAATGGATGGTGACAGGAGAAAAAGATGTGTATGTGCCACCATTGTCTAAGTCTCAAATGGCAAATGTTTTTAAATAGACAACCCCCCACAAAAAAAAATATGTTCATTTTTGTGTTTCTGGCTATTTCTTAGAAGGTGGTGGCAATCAAATAAAAGGAAACTTGTTTGAAGGGAGGAAAAAGGTTTCAAATCCATTAGTTACTTTGAGATTTGAGTCTTCTTGGTTTGTTTTGTAAGAGCTCTCCTACACTTCACCTCTTTACCTCTTTGTTGGAACATCTCACCATGGCAGGAGAGCAGGGGAGGAGGGAAACAACATTGACATGATTATTACGTGGCATCTTCTTCATCTCTCCAGTGGATCAGCCTCAAGTCTATGAGTGGAAGACCAGTTTATGCAGTTATGATGTCCCCATGGTTTTCAGCTAAGACCAGGCTGTTCCAGGAGTCCTGTTTGGAGCTGGTTTGTGGAGACTGGCTGATGGCTGACTGGTAAGCCTGCGGGGAAAGCTTCAGGGCTGAAATTGCAGGATGAATTGAAGATCCATGTCCAGACATGGCAGAGACCGAGAATGCCTGCAGAAGAAGAAAAACCTTGTAAAAAAAAAAAAAAGCTTCAAATAATAGAGGAGCCCTTCATGTGGGGCAGTAACATGTCTGAGGATTTGCCATAGATTGCCATAGCTTATGTGTGATGCTTTGGGCAGACTCTCCTTCTTGTTCTAGACCCTGCCTTTTACTAGTATTGCATAGGGGACAAATTATTCTCTTCTAAATGCCATAAGTGATCATTTTACCACCCAAGATTTGAGGATTCATTGGCCTTGGGTGTTCCTAGTTCACAAATGCCCTCCTGTGGATTGCAAACCTTGCTGCAAAGGGCTGCAGGTGCAGGGTCAGTCCAGCCCAACATACCTTTTTCTCCATGCTTATTTCTTTTTAAATACTGCTGTTCCTCATATGAACCCAAGAGGAGAGCAACTATCATTTACCACTTCTATTTTTTCAGTTGTGCTGCACTGCGGGGGATCCTTAACCAAGGCATAATTATTAAACCCACAGAAGGCTCACAAAGATCAGCTTCCAGATCTGGGTGTTGCTCAGAAGGATGCTCACCATGCATGGATGCAGTGCTGTTCCTAAGACATCTAGTGGTGGATAAGGTGAAGAGCACCCACTGTACCCTGCAGCTCTGCCATCCTGCTGCCTTGATTTACCTTTGCAGGGACTGGGTTAGATTAGGGCAATGTGAGTACATTTCTCAATGCACATCCAGCCAGTGGAGATAAGCTAGAGTCCTACTGCCAAGATTTTCTTGTTCAGGACGAATCAAGTCATACAAAGAGAATGGATATTTTTATTGTGGTGTGACTTATGCAGCTGCCCAGCTGAAAGAAATCTCCCATTTTCAACAGGGCTACTACAACTTTTTGTCCATTCAGAACTTCTGCATATCTTTGAGCATCCACATTGTGCTGTAAACATGGTACACAAGCCATGTGTATTTTTGCCCCATCCCAGATTTCCTACTGTGAACTTCTAGATCCCAGCATTGAAAAGAAGCAACCTCTTAGTATAGAGAAGGTTTTTAAGATGTTCTTCTCCCCTTATCTACCACTCTCAGTTCCATCTCTGTCCCACTGCCCTCAGTACCTGAGAAATTGGGCTGGGGTGCCCATAATGAGATGAGAGCCCTGGTTCTGTTTTTATGGGGCGCATTTCCTCAGTGGTTGTGGCACTGCTGCTGCTACTTGTGGAGCTCGTGGTTGGAGTAAGACTCTCACTGCTGGATGGACCTGTGGGAAAGCAGATGGTAAATTGGACTTTTCCCAAGGGCCTTTCACTTCAAAGCACTCAAAGTTACTGTAGGTTGAAAAAAAAAAAAAAAAAAAAAGTAGCAGAAAGGCCTTTGTTACTGCTGAAATTCATTCCAACGTTCCCCATTTTTTGAAGAATCAGCCCATTTTGTTGTTGGGTGTCTGAATCATACAGCATAAATCCAAGTGGTCGATGGCACGTGTGTACACACATAATTAGCACTCCTTTTTAGTGCTTACCTGCTGGCGTCTTTGTTTTGTTAAGGTTCTTCGGCTTACGCTTCCTTGTCTGAATGCCCTCTTTTCTCATTGCTAATGGCCTTGGAACCTGTGAACCCAGATATACAAGAGCATTGGTTTCTGTACATCCATACAGTCACTTAAGAGATGACTCCAGCTCTACCTCATCAGCTCCACAAAACCCGGCTGATTTAATTGAAAGCAACAACAAAATGGAGCCCAAAGCCACTGGTCTGCATTGCTGTATGAAGAGAGATGTCAAAGCTACAAAGTGTGCTTCTGAATGGGAATAGATGGGCTTTTTTACAGCATAGATATTGAGTGATTTTTTTACTTTCCTGTTGAACTTGGAGATGAAGATGTCTTTCTGGCCAATGCCTATTTACGGAAAGCTACCCAATCTGTATGGGGAAATCTCCCTTAGGAACTGATCCCACTGAGCTCGCCAACCTCATAGTCAGAAACATACTGGGATTTCTAGGAAGAATTTGTTGGGTTAGGTGGCTTCCCCTCATCTATCTTGTCTTCCAGCTTTGGACTATCGCTCATGAATACACTTCCATCTGTTCTGAAGCAGGAAAACCTTGAGAGCATGGAAGTGAATAAAAAAACCCTAGCAGTAGCAACGGGAATCAGAATGGGTCTTGCTTCTGTAAACACCAAGGTGTTGGAGGACTCTGTCTCTGCCACTTTGGGTCCGTTGCCACTGACTGGTGGGAGAAGGGCTGGAGATTCACATCCTGACGTTCTGCTTGCCTCGGACTCCAACAGGACTATTCTAGATATATCAGACACTCCCTGTATGCACAAAGTCCCCACTGGTAGGCATTTCACTAAAGTGCATTTATGTAGGGAAGAATGTGGACCTAATTTGCGGGTCACCTTTGTGTTCTGGACACCCTCCCCATAAGAGTAAAAAGGAATAAAGGTTTTACCCCATGGAGCTTCATGTAGAGCCCACAGGCATTGCAGACAGGCTCTCCCTCGGCATTTCTGCGCCAGAGTGTGGTTGTGGTCGTGTGGCAGTTGGCACAAGAGAGGCCGACGCGACGGGAAGCCGACTGTGAGAGAAAATAGAGGGAAAAAATACACATCAGCCCTCTGGCAGCATCTCGGATCCCAGCGAGTTTGCTCCAGGTCACAGAATTACAGAATCATAGAAGACCCAGTGCTGGAAGGGCAGCACCTACAAGGAACATCCAGTCCAACTCATCACCAGCTTGGCTCAGCCCATGGCTGGAAGGGCTTTTCACCAGAGGGCGCTGGGTGGCCGTGAGTGGTGGCTGTGCTCAAACCACAAGTGTGATTTTAGGCACTTGCAGGGAATGGCTGGGTTCGAGCAGAATCAGTTTTGTGCTATGTGAAGTGCAGGGCAGGCTTAGGATGAAGCCACATGGAAGATGAGTCTCTGAGGGAAGGCTTGCTGGCTCACTGCTGCCTGGGGACTGTGACCCCCATGTCCCTGGGGCATAGATGCCCTTCCCAAAACTCCCCTCCAAAGCAGGCTGGCATGGGCAGAATATCAACACCAAAATATTCCCATTCCCCATGAATGTCCCATCCCGAGCCCACAGTCTTTGGGATGATGACTTGCCCCAGAAGCTCTGCTTTAGCTTGTCCAATTACAGCAGGAAACAGGGTGTCCAGAAAAGATGTCTGACCACCATGAAGTGAGAGCACAGTTAGTTCGAACAGTACAATATCTTAGATCAATATCTCATCAAACAGAATGTAATTTTGCTGAGTTTGGAAAACTGGACCAAACTCAGCTATGTTAGGCACATGGAGACCACAGAATGGAAATATCCCTGACATCACCACCTAGCTGTCACCTTTTTATCACAGAATCATTTGAGTTGGAAGAGATGCTTAAAGGCCATCTGTCCCACTCCATGCACTTAACAGGGACACCCACAGCTCCATCAGTGCTTGGAGCCCCATCCAGCCTGACCTTGGCTGTCTCCATCCTTGCACACAGCCTTATCCCGCATACGCCGTGTGCTGCTGACTTACCAGCCTCCTCTGAGGTTTGAACAAGGGCCGGTTGATGCCGTTCATCTTGTGGTAGAGCCCACAGGCGTTGCAGAGGTAGTGCCCTGTGCCATCTCTCCTCCAGAGCGGGGTGGACATGGCCCCACAGTTGACACATTCTCGCCCCTCTGAATAATCATCAAAAAATTCTGCTGCCATGATGGGAGAGAAAGGAAAATGTTTGGTTAGTTAAGCAACTGTACGTGAATTTTTTTTTGCTCTGGTTCTCAATATTTGAACCCAGCAGTGATGTTTAAAGAAATCACCAGAAATCAGAGTCTATAAAGTGCAAGAAACAGCTTTCCTTCCACAGGGAAGCCAACAAAATTATTGGGAAGAGAATCCCCTTTCCCTGTCGTAGTGTTGGCTGGAAGGCTTCTGTGGCAGCAGGGATGTGCTGGGACACGGATACAAGGAGACAGAAATAGAAACCTTCCCTTCTGCTCTGACGTTATCCAATTTTCAAAACTGGACATAGCCAGGGCAAACAGATTGGGGCAGGCAAACGGCTGTGTTTACAGTCCAGACAAATTGCCTGTGACCATGGAAAAACACAAGCCTGGACTCACAGAAGAGAACTGCCCAGGCATCCCTCATTGGAGATCAAGCAAGTGTGGGCAGAGAGAATCTTGTCTGTGCTTCTTACAGCTCTGCTCCTTACTCAGCCCCTCTGCAGAATTGCTGTAGAGAGCCAAGGAAAAGAGATGTTCTCATGCCTTTGCCCTATTAGCACAAGAAGCAGCTCCTGAACAGAGGTGTCACAGATTTGGATGCAAATCTCCATCCTGGTGCATTCACTCACCACAGTCCAGGTTCACCCTCCACCGTGCCTCAGCTGTGGCTGTGACATGATGGTAAGGATGACTGCCCAAGGATGGGGCAGCCCCATCCTTCTGGCTGCGACTGGTCCTTGCCATCTGCAGACTGCTGCAGAGCTCAGGGCACCTCAACAATGTCACCACTTGGGAAGACAGCTCAACCTCGTGTACAAAGCCCTCTAGAAGCCAAACCTCAATCAGCCCAACACACTTCACCTAATAAAATACAAGCACAGAATGTAGCTACGTGCAGTTGGCAAGGCCCTTGAAAATGCGTGTTGCTGCTGGTGATCCCACTTGAAGAATATCAGCTATTGAGATCAGGCTGGGGAGGGTATTTATTCTGGAAAATGAGGTTACAAACCCATTCCTGCCTCTGGATTTCCTATCCACCCAGACACAGCAACCAAGGCATACACATGTCCTGCTACCAGCAGCAGAAACGAAGGCGAGATAAGAAATTGATTGGAGAGAAGAAGAAAAGAACAAATAGCAGCAAAAGGCTCCATCGCTTGGTGTAGACTGGGAGTAAACCAGGCTGCTGAAAAAGCATGGTTCTAAAATACTGCATCACACAGGAGACTTTTGGAGGATGGCAAAAGCTTTGCACTGAGACCTGTAACCACCACATACCAGTATAGCATTAACTCACAGCATGCTGGTACCAACACTGCTATACACTGTGCTTGCCCCCCTGCTGCCTGTACAGGAATCTCCTTTCTGCTGGAAGTCTGTTCCCCAAACAACAAACCAACAGAATTGGATTTCTTGCAGATCTATGTCTCGGTCGCATGTGGATTCTCTGCCAGTAGTGTTACATTCAAACATCAGCCATGTTTTCTCCTGCTCTACAAACTTTTTTTGGAAGATCAGTAGAAAACTATATTTCTATAAAGAATCATAGAATCATAGAATGGCCTGGGTTGAAAACGACCACACTGCTCATCCAGTTCCAACCCCCTGCTATGTGCAGGTCGCCAACCAGCAGACCAGGCTGCCCAGAGCCACATCCAGCCTGGCCTTGAATGCCTGCAGGGATGGGGCATCCACAACCTCCTTGGGCAACCAAAGGATTAAACAATGGCTGAGGTGGGAGCGGTAACCAGACATGGAGAAGGATTCATATGAGCTTAGTTTTCTCTAGAAAACCAGGCTAAAAATGGCAAGACGGCATTGGGGAAATGCTAGAAGACAGGAAAAGGTGTACCTAAGGGGCTCAGAACCAGAACCTTATTTCCTTTGAGCAATGCTGGTGTTTTAGGAAAGATGGGAATCCCTCCAGGTGTTTTTTGTACATGTGGACTCAGTGATGCTACAACCATAATGCCTCACTTTCCCCTTTAAAATCATCACTGAGTCACAGCCAAAATCCAGATCAAATAAACTTCCTTTGAAAAAAGGAGGAATTGTAAGAGTTGGTCAGGAAGGAACTCATTTCCTTGAAAAATTTCAAGAAAGGAAAACATTTCACCGTTTTTTTTTTTTTTTCATCTTAGAAATTTCTGAGATTTTGGATTAATCATTTCCCCCTCTTCCCAAAAAAAGCGACTTTATTTTCAGAGTAATTTTCATCTTGTGAGAAAATCCTTTCCTCTTTAAAACGAGGTCAGCTAGAGTCATTGACACAATCCAGGGAGAACTGGGCATAGCAGGGGTAGTCCAAAGACAACAGTTAAAACCCTTGGCTGATAATTACAAAATGTCATCTTTCTTGGAGAATTTTATGCTAGAAAACCAAAATCTGAACGTTTTTAATCAAAGCAAGAAAAAGGCAAACACTTTGGAAATGTCAAGAGCTGGACTAGCCCTTGGTTAGGATAGCATAAATATGATTTTCCACTCTCAGCTGCAGACAAAGGTGAGCCTTGTGAAACGCTAATAAATAGGAATAACCAGAGATGGAGAAGGAGCAGACTTTGTTCCCAGGTCACGCTGAGGCTCCACGCAATGGGTGGCTATCCTTAATGACAGCCTCATGGGGAGATAGCAGATGGGTGCGTCCTCTGCATGCAGCAGCCAGCGCTGAGTCAGAAGATGACATCTGTGGAGTGCATTAATGCCATTCCTAGAGTCGTGTCAGGCCTCCTTGACTTCAGCAAGTCTCACCTGGAGGAGAAAAAGCCTCTCTTTCTTCAAGACGTGCTTGGTGATGACAAGTTCCTCTCAGCAGGGATGTTCTCTAGAAGGATGTGTCTTGGAAACTACTCAAGATTGGCTCAGAGAAGACAATGCAGGCTTAGTGAGCACCTTTCGGAGAATAAAAGGGTAACATATTTTGGCACCAATGGAGAAAAGGCAAGAGACTAGATTGTTTCCTAAAAGAGATGCTCTAATTTCACAGCATCACTAAATTCAGGGCTGAAGCTGTGAAGGGGAGTCTTCTGAACTGGTCCTGTGTGTGGGTCTGTAAAATAATAAGTTGACCTTACCAGCAGTAACCCACGCAGTTTGACGTGGCCAGACATCCAAGGCATAGGAAACCCAAACACTCAAAACAGCTGCTCATCTATGAAGATATGGGCAATGGTCCTTGCCTGCCTCCCTCCCTCAGGGGCATAAGTGGGAAGAAGGACCCCTTCCCATGCATGGGTTCTCTTGAGAAGGCCACAGCATCTCCAAGGTCCTCACTGAGACAAGGCCATTCCTAGTGCTCTGAGCCCACAATAACAGGAGCCATCTTCATAGGCTTCCTTTGGACCCTCTAATAGTTTTATGTCTTTCTTAAATCATGGCATCCAAATCTGCACCCAGTTTGGGGCACGCTTGCTGATTGCTTCATTTGCCCTTTGTTATAAATAACAGGGCTTAAGGCCTGGCAGACTGGAGGCTCCTCATGAGAAGCAGCAATGTGTTTTCTTGGCTGCTGCGTTGGGGCTGGAGCTCTAAATCCTGGCATTATGGGATCCCCTGACACTTATTCGTTCCCTCACCTTGTACTAGCAGCCGAGAAAGGAAACGTTTATTCAGGCAGCAAATTGCCTGAACGGCTCCCAGAGGGACCTGAACAATGGAATGGAAGGAAAGGCTCCCCCAGTTGCACTCAGGGCAACGATTTCCGTTTCGTGGTGCAGGAGCCACTGCCTGATAATGGAGATTTATGGGCCCGTCCGGTGACTTCTATAATAGCCTTTCTGCTAAGAGGTCCTCCTCAAAAGATTTAGTCCCCCTCCCAAAGCCACGTGTGGAGCAGGGTTAAGGAAAGGATAACATTTGCCAGTTTGGCTAGGAAAGAAACAGTCCCGTGGTTGGAACAGCCTCCTTTGCCACGTGTGCTAGAAAGTCTCGTGTTCCTCTTCGAAGGCTCAGCTCCCGGAGTGACTTTGCCCAACCCTTATCTTAGATTATATCGGTCTTGTGATCATGATCTTTTTTATGGGTTGGATCCCTAATGCTAACCTAATGCTAACGGCTTTCTATTTTAATGCTTTATCAAACCCTGCCCTTGGTCCATGAAGGAGCTGCTCAAATGAGAGCAGATCACAGAACCATGCTAAATGAGCCAGCTTGTGGAATGGGTGGGTTTGGTCCTGGCCGGGTCCCAGTCACCAGCTTACAACAAATCTTCTTCCCCTCACACCTACTGTTTATGAAGGCTGCAAGGTCCCCAGGGCAGGAAATGTCACTTGCGTGTTGCACAACAGTCTTCTAATCTTGGGTGAGGTCTTGAGCACGCTAATGGCAGAAATACTTTCCACAATGGGACATTTTATCCCTAAGGACCTGGGAGCAACTCTTTAAGTGGGGCAGTGAGGGCTATTAGGGAAAAAGCATTCATGCATATGGCCCTTAGTCACTGGGAGTGGTTTTTTACATCCACCGCCAGGTCCACAGAGAGCAACCAGTGAGGGCAACGCAGGGCTAGAGGAGAAAACAGATCAGAGATGCTAGGCAGCCCACATTTACAGGCACTATTGCCAGCATGGCTGGGGCATGACAGCATCTCCCGCCACAAAGGACACGGCCTGCTTGAAATCTGAGTACTTCTGCCTTCCCAGAAAGAGAATCAGATGCTCTCACACAACCAAGAAGATCAAGAGGAGGCTGCCCAAGGCTTGAGTCTAAAGAGAGCTTGCACATCCCTCACACTGGATCCTTTGACCATCTCTCCCAACCCCAACTGTGCCAGTGTACCCATCCCAGACCTTCTGACTGTGAGACAGGGCTTTTCTTTAACAACCTTAAATTTCACATCCTTGCAGAAATCACCTTCAGCAGGTGAATCCAAACGATCAGTACACAAAGGAATAAAACAGTAGAAGCACCTCTGGTGGAGAGATTTTGACTCCTCCAGAACCAACAGCCAGTTTGTAAGTTTTTGTTCCCAAACCAGCCTCCAGGAGGAGACAAAGAGCCTTCCTAGCACACATTTAGGTCAGACCTGCAGGAGAAGCAGCAACAAGGTCGTCTCCTTTCTTCTGCCCTCCAGCCCCTTCCTGCCCCCAACCCTCTCTATTTGCCAGGGAGAAAGAGACTTCCATTAATATAGCACTGGAGTTTTGTTTACAGCTGGAGGGATATTTAATATCAACATTTCTCCCAGCAGAAGTGTCTTCTCAAGCCAGTGAAGCAACTCAGCAAAAGAGAAGCTGTCCTTCAAACACAGCCAGGCACTTAGAGGCTCTAAACAGAGCCTGAGAGCAGTTTTCCCTGCAGAGAAGCGGTTTCCTAAAACAATTTGTTATGATAAGAGGTGAGAGCCACATTTCTGTGTATACAGAATCCCAAATGGACTCCTGGGGGCACTGGCAGCTGAGGCACAGGACATTGGGCACTCGGACACATGGACACCCTGGGCTCTGAGAAGGTCCCAAGCCACCAGCACTTTCTGATTCAAGGGACAGCCACAACAGCATGGTAGAGAGAAATGGGATTTACCCATTCCTGTCTGTTGAGGATAATTTGTCCTAAATCCCAGAACAGTTTCCATCAAAAAAAGTGACATTGTGGAAGTCCTTCCTACAGTTTTACCCTTTTGAGGTGCTTTTAATCAGTGTTTTGCTGCAGCTGTTGGAGCTGAAAGTCGCATCTCTTAAATGGGTTGAGAGTCTCCCATGAATTGCATGGGACTCCAGGAGTTGAAGCTTTATGTGCTAAAGAAAACCACCAGAAACATTCTGCTTAGATCACAGCTGTTAAAACTGCTTCTTGTTCCAGTACTCTGTCTGAGCAGGGCTAGACTGGGAAGGAAAACAGCAGCAGAAAACAAGGAGAGACAAAAGCAGAAGAAATAGGGAATTACTATAAATAAAAGAGCCCACATTTATGCCTGAAAGAGATCTGCAGCCAAGAGAAAGCTGTCAGTGGGTCTTTCCCTTTTCTATGGGGGCATCATCAGCTTGGCATGCAGATGGGGAACAGAAAGCCCTTGTGTTTTATTAGCCAGTGGAGCTGAGCATGGTTCTTTAAAAACAGATTCTGCCCATTGGCTTTTTCTCCCCCTTCCTATTCTCTGTCTGATTCCCCTCTAGCAGGTTTGGGGAAAGATCTGTGCAAACTTATCCACTATTTTAGAGACAAATGGGACCCAGATATGTGGTTGGCAGGGAGACAGCAGGATAATGTCTGCCTAAGAGTACCCATCAGTGAGCCAGTTGCTGCTGGGAGTGCAGTTCCCCACTCACTTGTGAGCTGTGTTAACAGCTGACATCACCTGTGGGTTGCTGATCTGCAGAGAATGGTGGAAGGGGAGAACTCCCCACCATGAACTGGCTGCTTAGACTAAGCAGCATTACCCCTGCAAGCCCAAGGACCCCACTCCATTGCATAGGAAGCTTCCAACCTACAATCTGGCTGAGCCACACGCCACTTTTGAAAAGGCAAAATGCATTTCCCCTTTGCTTTGTGAAACACCAGAGCGAGACTCTTCCTGCACAACTGTTCCCAGGCCAAATGTTTCATGTCAAGGCAAAGGGAACATCGTGTCCCTCCTCTGCAAAGCTCCCTGCTCTGCCTGCGGTGAGCCAAGGTCTATGGCACAGAGCTTTGCCAACAGCCAAGCATATTCCTTTCCTTCGTGGATATGTTTTCCCCAATTTGAAGGACAGTAGAGGTAGAAGCAGCCAAAGGACCAGCTGAAATCATGTGCTAGAGGGATATGAGGGGAAGGTTGGTCAAATCCTGTGCCTGGAGTTGGGTTCAGCCTTGGCTTTGCAATAAGCTTCCCTTGATCAAGTCATCTCCTTGCAACACTGATCTTCCCTACTGTGAAGGAACAAAGGCTCTTCCATGCCCCACTGTGTGTCCACTGCAAGGGCGAGTGGAGAACAACTAAAGCACTGCTCCAGGAATGTCTCAGCATATGGTTTTGGAAAGGAGTAAGAGGTGGTGCTGGAGGCTGGACAAGCTGGTTTCTTGGAAAAGCACTCCAGCATCACCAGGTCTCAAACTCTCAAGACTAAATATCGTACCAGAGCTGCATGAGGCATACACACACTGAAGCACCATGGCTCAAATCCAAAAGACACAGCCTGCTGCCCAGGAGAAAGTGCAAACGCTCCTGATGATGTAGGGTCCTGTGTCTGCACATGGGCTAGAGGTTTAGCAAACACTCCTTGTGCTACATTAGAGTAAGGCCATCCTTTTCCCGTGTCCAGTGGGAAGACCACTCACTAATGCACTCACGCATGCAAGACGAAGGCTATTTTGATGACAGACAGGCTGGACACGTGTTAGATCACAGCCACCTCAGCACCCTACTTGAGCACAACCCTATACAACAGGGGCAATAAGCAGACCCATTTGTTCCCCCCATCCATCCCTACCTGCTTACTCCTGCCTCATCAGCAGCTGCTGGCACCGCCAAGCACAAATCCATCCATCACATCCTGCAAAAAGCTTACCCCAAAAGAGTGCAGCAAAAGCTGTTGTGTTCAGAGAACTCGCTGGCTGCCCCTTCAGTGACAACTTGTGCTGATGGCAAAGGCATTCACAAGTGAGCTCCAAGGTCTGCTTTCTTTTGCTGGGATGCAGACCTGATCCCACCCACCAAGGTGACCTCCCCTTTCTTCATCCTACTTACAGTTTTTACACTTGTAAATATCTGGGGCTCTTCTGATAAACAGGAGATTCCTCTGCTTATCGACTGTCCAAATATTTTTTAACAAATCTCAGATTAGCATGGAGAGCTCATGGATGGGGTCGGTTTGGCAGCAGGGACCTGGAAATGGTCTTTCTCTCAGTAGACAAAGAAAAATCAGCCAGTGCTTTCCTCCTTGAAATACATCCCATCTCCAAATAAGAGCCTTAGCAGAGGCTCTACTTTGCTGACTGCAGGGGAAGGGATGATGGTGGAAAAATGTAGAGCATCAGAGCCAAGGAAAACTTTGGATTTCTAATGCATCTGGTTCATCTTCCAGCGTGACACAGCCTTCATGTGCCTTTGGGTGCTGTAGCCCAACAGATTGAGCTGAAAGTCCTTAAGCCACTGGAACCCAATGCTCTGTTGTCATGCATCTACTGCAGCATCTGTTGATGGTAGCCATCTAACTGTCTATAGAAATGACCTGAGCGGACTAAAGCCAGAACCAGTTCTGGGCCCAGGAAACTGATCCTATTTAGGGTCATGACAAAGAAGTATTAGGGAGAAGTTATATGCATATATGCTGGCAACAGGCAAACTCAATAGTGGCAGAAGACACAAGGGACAAACTGGGCATTAGGATAAAAGTTTCATTAGGAGGTGAGTTGGATAACCAGAGAGGTGAGAGCATTTTTACCCCTGGGCATTTCCAAGGCTAATCAAGACAAAGCCAGAGCTAATGCAGATCTCAGCCAACGAAGGTGGTGGCCCTCCTTTGGGCAGGTTGGATTTGGACATCTCCAGGCATCCCTTGCAACCTGCAGTTCTGCCGTGCTGCCACTCCAGAAAGTCATTTTTTAGATTTTATTTGTACAGAGTGGTGCAAATCAGTCAGCACTTGGACTAGATGATCTTAATGGCCTTTTCCAACCTTAATGATTCTACGATTCTATGTAGGATATTTATCTGAGTCAATCTTGCTTGTAAGAATAAAATTAGTTGTATTATTATTATTGTATGCATATTATATATGCATGTTTGTATGTATGCACATACAAGCATGTATAGACATATCCATTCATATAGATATACTATATCCTAAAGAATGCTGCTTTAGCAAGCAGGGAGCATTGCTAATCAGTTCTCCTTGCTTTTGTTATTAGAATTATTATTCTATGGCTATACAGAACATAACTATATGTAGTATTAGATATATATACTACATATACACAAATATAATGCATACACACATATATAAATGTGTATATATATAAATGCATATCTTGTATGCTATAAAATATGTATATACCATGTATAGTAATAGATGGACTACAGAGGCTATATGTTGCTTGATATGTCAGAGCCCCATGACAGTGTTAAATGTGATGTCTGTGTGCACACTGAGGCCCCCGCCCCATATTTTTAGCTCTCTCATTTGGACTTTGGGGCTCGGAGCCCAGATCATAGTCCCACTAGGGACATAGGACCCCCATAGGAAGACACCCAGCCACAAGCAGAGCCTTTGTCTACAGTTCCTGGCGTTACACAGGATGGTGGAGCTGTCTAATCCCTGTCCCTTCCCTTCTCCTGTTTGATGCCTTTCTGGATAGGAAGGCAGCTCAGAGCCAAGCGGGGCCATGGACAGAGTGATTCTGTGATAAAGTATCTGCAGAGGTCAGCTCAGCGCTCAGAATGTGCAGCCCAGGCAGGTACCCGACTTATCAGGGCAACATGCAACTTGCAGTTTTTTCTAACCCAATTGATTGGACTTTTTATCTAAAATAACAGGCATTGTAAGATAGGCGAAAGTTGAGATAAGGACCAAAATGGAGTAGTCTTGAATCAGATCAGCTTGGGGACAGGTTCAAACTCCCACACCTGTCCCGGAGGAATCAATGAAAGTTTCTTGGCATCGTCCACTCGTTTTGAAACGCTGCTCGAGTGGAGTGAACTTTGAGACCGCGGCGTTTATTCTGTGATTATAATTAACCTGCTCACTCGTTGTTATTGATCGCGTGTGAAGGGAGGTGACAGAGTCTGACGGGATGTTGGAAATAGAAATGGCTGCGGAGGGGGCGAGGGGCACGCAGGCTGCCCGTCCTCTGGGAGGGGACAAAAGGAAGGACTGAATATAGGAAACTCATGCAGAAAAACCTCAGTTGTGCCCGGAATCCAGGGCACAAGGGCGCCCTGGGCAGCCCGATTCAGTGGTTGGCAGCCCTGCCTGTGGCAGGGGGTTGAAACTGGATAATCCTTCCAACCCAAGCTATTCCATCTATGATTCTATGATCCTCCCAGCCCAGGAGACCACGAGGAGAAGACACCCCCCATCAGCTGCAGCACCCAGCGTGTCCCAGCTCAGCAGCCTTCCCAGCAGCCAGCCCTGTGGCCAGCAAGCCCTTCTCAAATCCACTGTAGACACCTGGAGCCGAATGGGTGGTTCAGAGGAGCCCTGATGGCTGGGGCTCACTTCCTTGCTGCTCTTATTTACAGTTCCAGCACTTTGAGTCCTGAATGTTAAATGACGGCGGCTCCTTGGCTTACGAACCCAACAGCTTGGCTTGCAAACTAATGTATGCATTTTTTGTTTCTTCTGGAGTGTGAGCGCACAGGAATTAAGGTTTTCCAGCTTTCCTGTTGCCCCCAGATCTGCCTCTTTCCCTTCTTGGAAAAGCAGAGCCTTGTGCATAATCAGAGAATAGTGGAATCATTTGAGCTGGAAGGGACCTTTAAAAGCCATCTGGTCCAACTGCCTGCAATGAACAGGGACACCTACAGCTAGATAATAATAACACGGCTCCAGAAGATGGAGGCAGGATTCCTCCTGAGATGCTCCCAGCAGACACACACCTCATCCCCAGGGATTAGGAGACATTTCCAGACAGGGCTTTTGTGATCCCAGAGTCAGAAGCAGCCGGTACCAGGAGGGAAGAGTTCAGCCCCACGCACCCCTGCTCCAGCTGCCCCTTCCCCACCGATGGAAAACTCACTTTCCCTGGCTTTCTATGAATTATTTTTTTTCCCTCCTTCAGAAACAAGCTGAATTTCCGATTCCCTCCCAAGGCTGTGGAGCCCAGCTGGCTCTGATAAGAAGCTCGCCAGGTCGTGAAAAATAAAAATAAACCAGAAAACCCCTTCGTGCTGCACCATGCAAACCCTGCGGACACTTTCCAAAAAGGAAAAAGAAAGTGCTGCTGGTTTATGGGAAGAAAAGCTTCAGGTCCCCGAGTTGTTTGTACAGGTCTGCACCTCTGCACCAGCACCTCTTTTGCTTTCAGATGGGGATGCTTTCAACTCAGAGCAGGCAAGGTGTTGTGGTGGTGTTGTTTTGTTTTCAATTTTTAAAATGTTTGCATTCCAGATGCAAATCCAAAAGGAAATTTGGTGCCAGTGATGAGCACAACACACCTCCTGAGAGCGGGCTGGGAATACCTGGATGGAGCCAGTGGGAAAACTGAAGCACTGGGCAGTGCACAGGGGCTGAGCGCTGGGGCAGGGTGCTCAGCTCACAGCACTTTCCTTATTTCAGTAGCAGAAAGACACAGTTTTGCCCCTCCTAGAGGGGCTATGGGTGATCAGAGCCACCAAAGAGAATTAACCAAAACCATCACTGTGCAGGACAACAACCAGGAAAAAGAAATATCACTAAGCACATCTTAGCACAAAAAAAAAAAAATCAGTTTTCACTTCCAGTTGGTGCTGCCCCAAACTTGGCTTTAAAACCCAGGTGCTGCCAACAGCAGAAGGAAGGCTGAGCCGTTTCAGCGCCGTTGACGGGGTCAGATCCCTGCTAGGCTCAGGAATCTCTGTCTGGGGGAGAGATCCCAACTCCTGTTTGTGCACAGAGAGAGAAATCTCAGCTGAATGCATGAGTTGGCTTTGCTCGGGCACACGGGAAATGCTGCAAACACAGCCCAGCCGCCGGGATCTCTCCTCCGCGCTCTGCTTTCCCAAAGCAAAACCCCCAAAACCTGAACACCCCCAGGAAAAAAAACCCATCCCTGCAACCACCTCACAGGAGATCTTACAAAGCGTGCACAGCACAGGGATTTCCAAAAGAGCCCTCCGTTCGCTCATCTCCCATTGCAAGAGGCAATGACGATGGAATTATTTTCGGCCGCTGTCACGCACATGTGAGCACCCGCGTCTGAGGACCTCACTGCTCAGGAATGGCAGATAATTGGCTTTAATTTGTCATTATGGATGTATTTACAGCTCGGACCGGTCACCGTGACCGATCATGTGAGGACAGCTCGTGGAAGATTGGAGGGGTTTAGAATTTCGCCGTGCTTCAGGACGGTAATAGGCAGCTCTAGGCATTGCTGGCCCAAGGGTTTGCTTCTTCCCTCACCCCCCCACATGAGCAAACCCCCCTCCAACATTATGTTGCAATTTAATGGTGTTATTTGGCGTCATTTGGGATGCACGTTCTCTCCTATTTCCCCGCTTATTTAAGCGGCGTCTTGCAGCCACACGCAAAAGGCAGATTTACACCTTCCTGCCAGACAGCCCGAAAGCAGCGGGAGCTCGGGACCCATCTGCAGGAGGAACAGCTGAATATTCCCCAGCCTCTGCATAACTACACACGTCCCTCGCACCCAGCAAGCCATCCTGATACAACTCGGCCTTCGGGTTTCAGCAGCGCGGCCGCATTGCCAACATCGGCGTGTCTGCCTCTGCCCCCAGCAGCCCCACGAGCCCCATCTCTGCAACCCATTTTGGTAAGCAAACGATACAAAAGGGCACGCCAGGCTTATAGATGTGGAAAGGAATTTGGGGATAAAATATCCAAAAAAAGAGGTCCGCTTGCAGCTCTTTTCCCAATCCACCCAAAGCTCAGCGGGTGCAAAAATTTCAATCCAGAGCCCTTCGCCAATGAGAAAGCATTGAAAGTTTGGAGTTTTCTACTTTAACAAAGTTCTTAACTCTTGGTTTTGTGTGCGTGTATGCTGAAAATTGCATTTTTTCACATCCCTATTCTCACAGCCCCACCACTGCCGACCTCCAGGCATGGATCTCTGCTCACCTCGCAGTGCTCCTGCTGCTTTTTCACCTGGCTTGGGATTTATTGCTGGTCCGTGCATTGCTGCAAAGGGAAGATTTTTCCAGGCCAATGTTACCAAGCTCTCTAAGTATCGCAACCATTGGGTTTTCCCGTTCAAAAAAGAAAAAAAGAAAGGGATATTTCTCCATTTGAGAGAAGCGAAGAGCACCTCTGCCGGCCGAGCCAAGGCTCCTCCATCATCAGAAGAGCACAGAAGCAATTCAGGTCCAATTCCCTCTGCTAAACACCCCCAGATAAACCCTCCTCTATTTCCAAGGATTTCATATTTTTCACCCCAGAATTGATGAAAATAAACGCGGAGAGAGGGAATGATGGGCTGTGCTCTGAGGAAATAAATCATTGCTTTTGCTACAGGGATAAAGACACACACTGAAATTTGTATTCAGAGAAGAAAAAAATAACGAATCCTGGTTTGATAAAGCATTAGAGTTGGAGCCATTTCCCATTGCCTTCAATTCCGCTGCTTTGCAAATATATATATATAAATATATATACAAAATCTATAATACATGATCTTATATGTAGCATGTACTGCACCACAGCTGCTCTATGCAACATGCCTGTTTTACTGTGCATCGTTTCCAATGATGGATCTACATCATTAATCTATTGTTGCCACTTTCTTTGCAGTTTTAAATATGTTGTTTGGAGATGCGTAGGGGATAAAGAAATGAATAGCATGCTCAAATCCTGCATCCCTATCCCTTAATTCTTTGGTTTTGCCCCCAAGTCCCAGACTGTGCTCTATGGCCACGGTGACAATTGTGGAGGGCTGTGATTGATCAGTTTGCTTTTAGAGGTGATTTTTTGCAAAGGGGAAAGAAGTTGAGGGAGAAAGCATCCCGGAATGCCTTCCTCAGCCCAAAGCCAAAGTGTTCAGAGCCGTGCCTTTGAGCAAAAACCAAACCCCATCCTTCCCACTGTTGCCCCGAGGCATCTGCGGGTAGGGCAGGGGGTGTCGCAAAAGCAATGAGTCACTGGAAATGCTGGCCTGGGGATGCTACCAGGCAAAGCTCTTCGCATCCCTATGGGAAAGTGTTAAGATCTGGTTCCCAATCTCCCAACAGCTCCGAAAAAACATTTTCCAACTGAGCACAGCGTCTGCTCGGAGCTTTGATCTTTGCAGTGCCTGGTTGGGGACTTGGCAAAAGATGGAATGAAATGCAAAGGGCCAGCAGCTGCCCTTCTCATGGTTCTGATGCCATGATTCAACAATTCTATGATTCTGTGACTCTGTGAGTCAATGATTCTATGATTCTGTGATCCTATGATTCTGCAGTTCTATGTTTCTATGATTCTACAATTCTACAATTCAGTGATTCTATGATCCTTTGACTCTACAGTTCTACGTTCCTATGATTCTACATCTCTACAATTCAACAATTCAATGATTATACCGTTCCGCTGTTCTACAATTCTTAGATTCTACAATTCTATAATTTGGTGATTCAGTGGTTCTGCAATTCTACAATTCTATGATCCCATGATAAATGCTCCCAAGCATGGCAGCAAAACTCAGCCTCCTCCGGACGCTGGAGCAAGAAGTGAAGAAAAATTTAAAAAAACAGCGAGAAGAAGAAATGGAGCAGCAAACAAACAAAAATCCCTTCTATTTTGCTTCCATTTTTCTTCTGTTTTGCAGAAGTTTGCACTGGCTGCAGTGAAAGAAATGTAATCAAATTGCAATGAAATTGCAGTGGGATGGGGAAGCAGCATCTGTCCGCCGTCCCCATGCTGCAAATTGCCTCAATCCACACTTGTCTCCGCCTGGCCAGAGGGAAGGGGCAAGCTGCCCTCCTGCATTGGTTTTGGGGTGGATTTCAGGGATTTTGGGGCAGTTGGGTGCAGCAGGAGGGGCACCTGGAGGGGTACTGCCCATGTCCCATCCCCACACCTGCAGCAAGTTCACGGCCTTGAGCTGCCAGCTCTGATCCTCCCTGCAAAGTAATGAAGTGCTCCCCAGACATACCTCCAGAAGCCCAACTGGGGCATCGTGGACATGCACCATTTTTATTTTTCCCTATATTTATTTATGCTTCCCAGACTGCTGTTTGATACCACAGAGCTGCTATGGCACCCCAAATCCTTCCTATTAGGGAAAAGCAAGAAAGCATTTCTTTTAGTATTGTTTTCTATCACCTTTGAGTACAGTTTCACTGAGCTTTTCCTGCAGCACTGCTTATCAGTGGGAAATAAATGCCGTTCCCAATTGCGTAGACTGCATGTCTGAGTCTGCAATTCCAACTACGTCTGCATGCGCTTGATCTTCATTAGTAATAATAATAATTAATATTATGGTATTGACAGACTGCTCTGCAATTAAAGCAGTCCAAGGGTGGCATTTTCCACTAAGCAAGGACCGGAGGAAAATGAAAGTGCTGCAAGGACCGCTTGGTTCAACAGAGCCTTGCGCCAAGGGTTATGTTTCCACCCAGAGATTGTGCGGAGAAAGAAATATCCTAAAGAAAGGCCAAGGAAGGAGCTTGGACCCCAAGCTGCCCACCAAGAAGCTGCCTTCCACGCCATCCCTATTTCTATCTGCACCCTGAATTTTGGGCAGCTTCATCCCATCGGCGCGGTGCAATGTGAGAGCTCGGCACAAAGCACGGGGAGGCCGCAGCCGAGGGGCAACAGCACAGAGCTCTGCTCAGCACAGGGCTTGGAACCCCCAAATCACCTGAAAGTTGCCCAGTGTTTCTGCAACTGCAAGTCTTCATGTTGATCACTTCATTTTCGTAAGTGTTCTTTATGGCTAAGAAGTCATTTGTGACTGCTGCATAAAGGCGGTATATTTTTTTCCCATGGGAAGAGATGCCACGGTAGTCAAATACAAATGCATAAATGATCCAATTCAATAGCTCATGGGTTTTTTGCACATCCACCATTGCACAGCTTCCCAAAATCCCTTCCCCAATGGCCTTCATCCCTTCTCTGCTCCCCATTTTAAGCAATCTCTTAGTGCTCGAAGAAATGCAAAAGGCATTGGCAAGGCCAAGCCTTCGCCGACACCCGACTTTCACTTTGATAACACCTAAAAATAATACAAAAGACTGAGAAAATCTCATGGGACGAGATCTCTAAAATGCAGGTTAAAAAGTGCAATCCTGAAATTTATCAGCCAATGAATGCGAGCTGTTCGCCTTTCGTTTTGTTAACTCCAAAGCTAACAGCAATAGCTCCACAACGAGACCGTGGGCAACAGAAGGAGATTTATAAGGGCAGTCCTTCGGCCCCACTCTTTTCTCCATTCCTCCTTTTACTCTATCCAAAATACGACAGCAGTATGTTAAGCCTTGTGGGGCGATTTCTTTGGTTTTAGGACAGGGCTGCTTATGGAAATTCGGGTGTCGACCGCAGACAGGGATCGGCTCAAGGGATCCCGGATGTGTTTTTGGCAATGGGGACTCTGAAATTCAATTCTGGGCCACCTGGGAGATCCCTAAAAAGCAAAACCGGGTGCCAGTGGCTGAAAGAACAAAAGTGGATATGTTTCTTCATCTCTATCACATTTTCTCAGCCAAGTTTTCCCCAAAACTACGAAGAGGACACAGCACAAAGCAGTCCAAGGGTGAGAGCTGAGATTCACATACTGAACTTCTCTTATGCATTCAGTCCCTAAATTTCCCCCTTCTGCACCAAAACCAAGCCCAGGAAGGGGCTGCCTGTGTGCTCCTGCAGACTGCAATGGGATGGCCCCAAAATGTTCACGGAGCTATTTGCAGAGCAAACCCTTCCACGGGAGCTCGGCACGTGATTTCTGGCCGCTCCAGGCCTACCTCCATTTAACTTTCACATTTTTTTCTTTTGGAATCGCATCCCTTGAGGACTTTTTGCAACCCCCCAATGGGTTGGGTTGCGTCCATCACAGCACAACCCATGGGGAAGCCCAAAATTTTGCATCTCCGGCGGAGATGCATTCAAAACCCTCCAGAGAGAAGGATGCGCGGATAAAGATCTGGGAGCACACGGAGTTGAAACCCTCCCTTCTCCCTTCTCCCTTTTCCTTTCTCCCTTCTCCCACCCCATCCCTGCCTCGGGGTGGTTTGCTCACCGATGTTGGCGTGCCGGGCGGCCGCGGGCGTCCCTCTGCTCTGCAGGTTGTGCAGCATGGGGCTGTCGAAGGGCGAAGAAGTCCAAGTGGTGGCCATTTCGGGGCTCACATACGCTGGATAAGGGCTGGAGTAGGAGCTGCCGAAGCCCCGGCTGTATTGCTCCCTCCCGTTAGCAGAAAGGCTCAAGGAGCTGCTGTAAGCCGCCGCGGCATCCCGCGATGAGGTGGAGGGGATGGGAGTGCTGGTGGAGAAGGAGAAGCGAGGTGACACGGGCGGGTGGGAAGATCCGGGGTTGTATGCGGCGCTTTCAGCTCCAGGTTGAGTCCAGATGGAGTGGCTGGAGACGGGGCTGGCTTGCTGGGAAGAGCCGCTGCTGGGCAGGTAGGGCAGGCTGGGCAGCATGGAGGGGACCCTGGTGGTGGGCACGTAGACGGGGGACGCGGCGGCAGCGCTGTGCATGAAGCCACCTGCCCCTTCGTAGGACGGGGGGCCAGGGTTCGCCGCCATGGCTAAGCTCTGGTACATCTCGCAGCGGGGCCCCCCAAACCCCAGATGGGTCTCCAAGTGCAATCCAGAGCAATGGTGAGCAGGCGAACAACCCCGATTCCCTTCTCCAGCGCTGGAGGCGGATGGAGCGGTGTTGCGTGGGTCCAACCTCGCAGCCCTGACCGAATTGTGGCCGGTGATGGGATTTTGTCCTTCGCCCACCCCTCCCCACCACCCACCTTCCCCACCTTCAGTCGGTCCCCAGCCAGCAGTCCCGGTCCCTTTAGCTCCTGCTTGGCCTTAGCTTCTCCCACCGGGATCCATCCATCGGCTCCCCCCCCTCAACAGTGGGGCCGGGCTGCTTAAAACCCTCGGACAGTCTCCTCCCCGTCCAACCCCCCCCACCCCCCCCCCCGGCCCGTCCTACACCAGCACCGGGCGATGGGAAGGGGATGCAGGAACCCACCTCGGGGCGAGGTGGGGGGGTTAAGGAGGTTAGAGCAGGGCCTAGGGCTGGGGGGGGAGGTGAGATGGAGAAGTCAGGGAAGGGGGGAGCAGCCGGGAAAGGTGAGAGACAGAGAAGCCCTGAAGCAAAACCTTTGTCCCGCAGGTAGGGCCGGTGCTTTAAGCTGCTAATGGCCACCCCCCCCCGGGGCTGGTGTTTGATGTGGGGAGGCTGAGAACTGCAGGGAGGGGTCTGGGGGGGAGCGGGTGGAAATTAAATTAAGCTTTTGCTTGGCCTCCAGCTGCCCTGCCCCACGTGTATCCGTGTCACCCCACAGCCACAAGTGGAGGCTGAACAGTGCCTCTGCTTCAGTGGGGAGCAGCCCCCTGCCCAATTCCCCCTCCCACAGGGTTGTAATGCTCTTTTCACACGTGGGGGACCCACTGGGGACGCGCAGTTGGGCTGTAGGATGGAGCAGGCACTGCGTTCTGATCCTTTGGTTTTGGGGGCAGAAAACTCAGTTTCGGGGCTCACCACTCATTTCTTGCAAAGGCGAAACTCCACCAAACGCCGCTGGAAGGGGAGCAAAGCAAAATGAGCTGCTGTTTTCTGTGCAGTGGATGGATCCTAGAAAACACAGGGCCGTCTGGAGTGGAGAATTACGGCCAGAGAACCAACTCCTGGGACTGATTTGGGTTGAACCAGCAGATCCCCCAGGTTGAACCCCTCTGCCGGGCTGAATTTAGCAGCAGGAGAGATAACCACGAGATAAGGGCTGATACCCGGCAGGACAGCAGGAGAGCGACCGAGGGAAGGGGGAGAAGCTGGAGGCCGAATCCTGCAGTGCTTCAGGAGCGGGTAAGGATGGCAGCAGGCTGGGGAAAAAAGGGGGTTTTAGGAGGGCTCTATTTCATCCCAAAATGCAGAGGGCGGATGGGATGGTGTGTCACCAGCTTGGCATGAGCCCGGTTCCCATCAGGGTCTCCAAAGAGGAGCAGGATCCCACAGAGGGGTGGGAAAAGGGGTGAATTCCTGTCCTGTCAGCAATAATAATAATAATAATAATAATAATAATAATAATAATAATAATAGGACCCAAACCAAAATTGAGTCCGAAGAAACAATAGGAGGAAGTTATTGGGGGAGGCCAAGAGGAAGGGGCTCAACGAGGCTGCAGCGAGCGGGAGGAGAGGGAATGGGGAATGAGACCCACCTTAGTGCTGGGGGCAGGAGGTGGTGGGGGTCCAGGGGGTCCCTTCGCTGTGTGGGCACCCCCTGTTGCGTGGGGCAACCCCTCGTTCTCGGGGAGGCAGAGGGCAAAGGGATGCCGGGCTCCCGCTGCGCCGATGGGGTGCAGAGGGGTAATGGGGTTTTGTCCGCGTTCCCCCTACCCCAAAAAACCCAAACTTTTCCCCTCTCCCCAGTGTGGCCCAGCTCCCCAGTCCCACTCGCTGAGTGGTTTGCCCACATCACGTGGAAGTGGGCGGCGATGAGAGGAAAGAGGTGGTGGTGTTGGAAGGGTGTGTGTGTGTGTATGTGTGTGTGTGTATGTGGAGGGGGGGGGGTTGGTGTCTCTTGCACCATCAGCCAGGCACCAGGTTTCATTGCCATGCCAAAAAAAAAGAAAAGGGGGGGGGGGGGGGGAGAATAAAATAATGAAATCAAAGCATGGGCATGATTGCACAGCCAGGCAAAATCCAACCTTTCCATGCACCCAAATGGTGCCCACTTCGCAGAGGGGACAAGGTGGGGGTACAGGGCAACCAGCACCCCAATCTGTTTTGGAATGACACTGTTCATTTGGGACAGTCAAGGGAATTTCTCCAAGCTGCTGTCCCAATGTCTGGCAGAGGCCACTGGATCTAAAGGTTTAGTGGGAGAATGTGGGGCAGCTCAATGGAGGGGGTCCCACCGGGGTCTGGGGATCTCTGCTCCCTGAGAATGATGCTCATACCCTGAATATTCCCTAAGACCCACACCCATGAGTTCCCAGGCATATAGAAACCAGAACCCTGGGTTTGTGATGCACTTGGGAGGAGGGCTCCCATGTACCCCTAAATGTTGGGCTCTGAGCAGGGAGAAGCAAGAGCTGGGTGATGGCAAAGGATCTGGGGGCTCAGAAAGAAGGAATTAGAAATCTCCATCCAAAAGAGGTTTCTTCTCTTTAGGTTCAGGAAGCAAAGGGAGGAAAAAAAGTGAGAAGGTGGGGGGGGGAAGTGATTTATGGGAATTGTATCCCAGCTCTGGAGCAGCTCCCAGGGGCTCCCGCAGTCCCATTGAACCCAAAATGTGGACTCCAGAGCAGCTGGAAATGTGGCTGGGAGAGATTGGGGCGGTCAGACCAGGAACACACTTATGAGCACCTATGGAAATAATAGAACTAATAGCCACGGACAGAAGGACAGTGAAAGCAAATAGAAGCAACAGCAGCGCTTTGTGCAGTGCAAAGATGTATACTTTAGGGTTGTTTTTTTTTTGTTTTTTGGTTTTTTTTGCACGCCGGGGAATTAATTGGAATGTTTCCATTGAGGTTATATATGCCTAAATACAAACGCTGCATCCAGATGGGGCTTAAAACCTGTTGGACGCTTGCAGGAACGTGTGTGGTGTATAAACACCTAGATACACTCCTGTCTAAATATACAACGTGATTTCTGTCCCTCTGTGTGCCTGTGAGTAAATGTGTGTGTGTGTGGGGGGGCTATCGGTGTGCCGAGAAAGGAGACAGAATTGAATGCATCGATGTGTCCTTTTTTTTTTTTTTTTTCTTCCCAAAGCAGCCGCCTGCCCAATTGTGCCTGGCTTGGATTCCCGTCTATCTCTCTTCTCCATACAAGATTTCCCGGATTTCCCCTACCGGAGAAGCCCTGTGTTGAATTTCTAGCGCACATCACCTCTTTCTTTAATTTTATTTAAAGAAAAAAGAGAAGGATTTTGATGGAAAACGGTTACAGCTCTGCGAGCAGCACCGCCAGGAGCAGAGATCTCAAGGAGCGCCTTTGGCTTTGCCTTTCCAAATGACAAAAAAAACAGAGCCAGAAAAAAAGCAGAACCCGGACCCACGTCCCTGTGCGGGCAAAGCCCCGCAGCGCCGAGCATCGAAAACGCTGCAGGGGCAAAGGAGCGGACGGGAGGGGAGGTTGGGGGAAGCTGAGCTCTTGTCGTACCCTCCCCAAACATTTATATATCTTAATCATTATAATTAAAAACGAAAGCAGAAGTTGGGGATGCGGCGGAGCGCGGGGAAAATCGCTCAATCAATTAACGAAGAAATCGATAAATAAAGAAGTAAAATCTCGAAGTGAATCGCTGTGATTTCGGGGAGCGACCTCCCGAAAAGAAATCACGGCGCTGCAAACGAAACGGAGCCGGACGGCGCTCCGGGCAACGAACCGCGTCCTTCCCACGCTGCTCCTCACCCGGGGGGCGATCAGCGGCCGCTGCGGGGCCGTTTTCTCCCGCATGGGAACGGTGGATGCGAACAGCGAGAGAGATCGGGGCTGGGGACGGAGGGAGAACTCATTTCCAAGTTGCTCCGCGGGACAGAGCTGAGAATTGTTTAAAAATCGCGCACACAAACACGCAAATAAAATGTTTAGGGAGGAAACGAAGCAGGAGGGAAATGTTTCAGCGAGGGGAAAGGAATAATTGGGTGAACGCAGCCGGCGGATGAACGGGTAAATAGATGGATGGGTAAATGCGCCAAAAGTGCAGGGGTATTTTTAAAGGATTTCTGTTGTTATTTCGAGTCGGGAGGGATCTGTGTGCCCTGCGAGGGCGGTCGGAGGGGTCTGCACCGGGGCTGGGTACGGTTCTGCTGCATAGAGCCGGGACAACCTGAGCCCGGCTGTAGGGACGAGCCTCGGATCGTGGCATTATCTATATGTACCCTCTGGTATAGATCTATAAATCTACGGATCGATGGGTTTGTGGATCTGTAGGTCTATGGATCTATAGGTTTACAGAGCTATAGGGTTATAGATCTATAGGGTTATAGGGTTGTAGAGCTGTAGGGTTATATGTCCGTATGTTCGTAGAGCTGTAGGTTTCTCGTTTATAGGGCCGGGGAGCGGCAGCTTGGGGCTTTGCACGGCGCTGGTGCGGAGCAGCCGTGGGGTGCGGAACGGGGGGTATCGAGGAAAAGGGGATTGGGGAGGGGGGGGCTGGCCTGGCTGCCACCGGGTTTGGGGCACGATCGGGCCGGGCGGGAGGAGCCCTGCGAGCACGGAGACGTCTCGGGGCGGCACCGCGGCTCCAGGAGCCGCCTCCCTCCGTCTTGCTGGGTATTTGGGACCGGAGGTTGCGAGCTGCCGATCCCCTGCCCAGCAGCTCTTTGTGTGTCTCCCCCCAACCCCCGTCCCCGCCGCCCCTCCGGGGGCAAAAAGGGAACCTCCAGAGCACCGAACCCCGCTGTCAAATTTAGGGTTGAATCCGCCTCTCCAAAGGCTGCGGGGTTTGGGAGAAGGAAAGCACCGCGCTCCCCCCGCGCCCCCCAGCAGTGCGTGTGCAGCGCGGCGTCAGAGCTGGAAGGAGCCCCGTTCGGCCCCCCGCTTTATCGCATCGCTCGTCGCACCTCTAGAGCCGCTTTCCTAAACAAACCTCACATCTGTTTACGGGCCGGCAGCGGTCTTAAAACGTCCCCCCCCACCCCGCGCTACCCCCCCTTACAGGCCAGGTACTGCCGCTAGGGATGTCCAAAGAGTGCGATGGCTCAGGGGTGTTTTTATATCGTTTTTACCCTTCTCCTCAGCCCCTAAATATTACATTATTGCTCTTCTTTCCTTTTTTCTTTTCTTTCTTTCTTTCTTTTTTCTCCGTGGGAAATAAAACGCAAATGAGATGGGGCTGTGATGAAGGAGGACAGAGGAGGGGAGAGATGCTGAGCAGTGCTTTGAGGAGCACCAGGATCCAGACTTATGGAGAAATGGGGTACACGGGATGTTCCCATATATGCCTGCATCACAGCCTGCCGTTTGAGCTATCTGTATTTCCATATGGCCATATAGCCATATATCACACAGCCACCTACTTCTCTGCCTATTTACCCATTTATCCACGGAGCCATACAGACATACATTGAACAGCCATCTACTCTTCTACCAATCTGCTCATTGAGCCATATAGTCCTATGGCCATATATTGTACACTACTCATCTGCTTGCCCATGTAGCCCTATAAACACGTGCTATACAGCTATACCCATTTATTCATGTAGTCCTATAGTCCTATAGCCATACATATATGCAATATGCAGCCATCTAACCATCTACTCATCTACCCATTTGGCCACGTAGCCCTATAGATGTATACTGTACAGACATCTAGCCATCTGCCTGTTTATTTGCCCATTTAGCCATGGAGTCCTATAGCCATACAGCTATATACTCACTACTCACCTACCCATTTACTCCCTAAGCCATACAGCCTTATAGCTATGAGTTATACAGCCACCTAGTTTTTCACTCTCATCTATCCACACATCTAAACGTTGTACAGTCATCTAGACAACTACTCATTTACACATTTGCTCTTTATATCCCTCTATCCTCCCATCCCTCTATTGCTCTATACTTCTATCCCTCTATCCATTTATCCACCTATCCATCTACCCATGTATTGCATGGCCATCTAACCACGTGTCTGTAACACTGCAGTTATCCCTGTGGTGCCTACTACCCCAAACTCCCATTTATTTCTCTCTATATACCTACCCATGTGTCTGTCTCTCTCTACTTGGTCTATCTCCCAATGCACCCCTCCCAATACACCCCTACCCATCTCTCGACATCTGCCTTTGTGCCCCCCCCCCCTCTTAACACCCAATTATGGGTCTCTTTCTCCATCACAGACCCACGGGGGCCGCCTGCACCCCACACTTATGGGGCTGCCTTCACCCTGACCCACACTGCACTGTGCAGTGCTGGTTGGGCTGGGGTGGTGCTGGGGCTGTCAGCCCCTATTGATGAGGTGTGGGCTGATGGCTGGGAGTGGCCGGGGGGGAGGCCAGGGGGGGGGGGGTCGGCTCTGCTCCAGACTCCCCGGCGCTGGGGTCAGGGCCCCGACTGCCCCGACGTCTCCACAGCTCCGGGCACAGGCTGGGAGCTCCGTGTTCAGGGCATTGCCAAAGGCCAGAGCCATGCGGAGTGCTCTCGTGTGAGTGATGGAGAAAAGTGGTGGTGTGGGGATGCAAGGTCCGGTGAGACTGAGTGGTAGTGCAGAAGGTTTCTTTGTTGTTGGGATGGATGGAAAGACAAAAAACAAACAAACAAAAAACAACAAAGCACCCTACCCCAAAGGTTGACCATTTTAAAGCTGGAAAACTGAAATACCGAGTTATTCAAAAGCCATAAAAACCGTGTTGTGGCATGGAGGGATGTATTTTAGCATAGTGGGGAGGGATGATGGTTGGAGTGGATGATCTCAGACGTCTTTTCCAACCTTAATGATTCTGTGATTCTACAATTCTATATATTTTTTAATAAGGCTTGGGATTCTGGTGCAATTGAGGGTGACAATGTCTATTTTTGGGCATCTTCCCCTCTTGACCCAGACCCGTTCCCCAAGTGCAGAGCATGGGGGTGGGGCTCAGCCTTGGGTTTGCAAGGAGAAGGGGGACCCCAGTTCTGGGGTGTCCAAAAGCCTCTGTTCCTACACTAAGAGGCACTCCCAGCTCTGCTCATGGGGAGGATCCTTTGGTGATGGGCTGTTCTGGATCACAGCCTGCATAAGCAGAACTGGTGTGCCCTAAAAAAAACAGTCCTTCATCTCCAAGCCTTTGGATTGGATCAAACCTCCCTGCAATCTGCACCACAGTTTCTGAGCTGAGGTGACATCACGAGTGTTTTATCCCTTTAAAAACACATCCCCAGCTCTCCAGAAACAGACCACAGAAACCTGCTCAGAGCAGCCCCCAGAGCCACTGCTCCCCAGCCAAGCAAACCTTGCAGACTTCCCCAGATTAGCTCATCTCAGCAGGAATTCAGACTATGCTGCCGAGATTCCTATGCCTGTACAAATAAAGCTCCCAACTTCCATTGGAGAAGAGCCTGCTTGCTTTCTGCTTCTCCCCTATGGGATTTACACTGCACAGCAAATTATAGAATGATGGAATCATAGAATGGCCTGGGTTGAAAAGAACCACAATGATCATCTGGTTCCAACCCCCTGCTATGTGCAGGGTCGCCAACCAGCAACCCAGGCTGCCCAGAGCCACATCCAGCCTGGCCTTGAATGCCTGCAGGGATGGGGCATCCACAGCCTCCTTGGGCATCGCTGAGGTTAATACTGTTGGTGTGTACAAGCACACAGCTTGCAGAGTCAACAGATGGCCTTATGCCATGCTGGGAACACTGAGCAGGTTGGAAAACCGTGGGTGAAGGTGGTGTTCCATCAGCTGGGTCCACAACATGGGGAAAAAAATTGAGAAAATAGTGCAATTGGAAAAGGTAGCGTAGCCTGAGAGGTCACTTTATCATCAAATGATATTGTTATCATTAGGCAAAACTCCAGTGCAGCACGACATGGAGGCAATACTCAGGTATGCTGGAAAATTTATTCAATTCAGCCCTCATTTTGTTCAGCCCTCATTTTGCCCCCCACTGCAAGAAGACATTGAGGCCCTGGAACGTGCGCAGAGAAGGGCAATAAAGCTGTGAAGTGTCTGGAGCAGAAGTGTTATGGTGAGCAGCTGAGGGGCTGGGATGGGTCAGTCTAGAGCAGAGGATCTCAGGGGAGACCTCATTGCTCCTGAAAGGAGGCTGTGATGAGGTGGGGGTTGGCCTCTGCTCCCAAATAAAAGACAGAGAACAAGAGGCAATGGCCTCACATTGCACCAGGGGAGGTTGAGACTGGATGTTAGGAAACATTTCTTCTCTTTTCATTCTCTGAAAGAATGGTGATGCAGTGGCACAGCTGCCCAGGGAGGTGGTGGGGTCACCGTCCATGGAGGTGTTCCACAAGTGTGGAGATGTGGCATTGAGGGACACAGTGGGCATGGTGGGGTGGCTGGGGTTGGACTGGGTGGTCTTAGTGGTCTTTTCCAGCCTGAATGATTCTGTGCTTGAGGACATTTGCAGCTCTGATTTCTTGTGCATCCCTTCCACCATCACACAAAGCCGAAGGAAAGCTGGTTGAGTGATGGGGCACTCCTGGGCATTGCCCAGATTTTGTCATTTTGCAATACAGGTGAAAAAAAATAATGGAAAAAGGAAAGGGGGATCCTGGGATTGTGTTGTCCTGCTGCAGCTAGGTACTGGGGTACTGGTGTCTGGATGGCTGCTGTGAAGGTGCTGGGGGTCCAACACAGATTTGCAGAACTGAGTTGGAAGGGACACTTAAAGGCCATCTGTCCCACTCCCTGCACTGAACAGGGACACCCACAGCTCCATCAGTGCTCACAGCCCATCCAGCCTGACCTTGGCTGTCTGCAGGGATGGGGCACCACAGCCTTTCTGTGCAACCTGTGCCAATGCCTCACTGCCCTTACTGTAAAAAAACCTCATCCTTATATCCAGTCTAAATCTCCTCTTATAGTTTTAAACCATTTCCTCTTGTCCTGCCACAACAGACCCTGCTGAAGATTCTATCCTTCTCCTCATCTGTTGGCCTTGAGAAAAGTGGGACCTCTGCTCGATGGACATTATGAGCTGTGTCCTGCACCTGCTTGTGTCTCATAGCCGTCCTGAGATCCATTTGGCTTAGTGCTCTTGCTAGGAGTGTAAAAATAGCAGTGCAGGAGGAGCAGGTGTGCAGGGAGAGGGTGCAGCTTTTATCAGACCAGCTGATGTCTTTGGGAAAAGCCACATCTGCCCCTCCTCGTTTTTAGGGTGAGCAGAGAGGCCGAGATGTCCCCATGACGTTGGCCTCCTCCTTCACAGTAAGGGGAATATTGTGCTGCAGCACTGAGTGCTGGCAGCATTTAAAAATGTGTTACTGCATTAAACCTCACTACAACACCGTGGCAGATCCCATTATCTGCGAAGACAAAGGGAGGGATGATTAAAGGCTTGTGGCCTTCTATTGCTCTTTGATTAAAAAAAAAAGAAGTGCATTTGCAGGAGAGCTCCGTTCTTTAGATCCAGCCTGGTTTGGAACCTGGACCATCAACGAGCTTTAACTTTTACTTTCTTTCTTTCTTCTTCTGCACTCTATTCTCATTCTGTCTGATGAATCCTGATCCCCTTTAGATCTCCGCCCATGCTTATCTCCACTCCGCTGACTGGAAGAGGGTTGCAAATAAAGCAAAGTGAATGATCACGTCTTCTAAAGAACTCAGGGCTCTGGAGGGGAAGGTTTCTTCAGCCAAAGGGGCACTATAAGAAAAAAGGGGACAGACTCCTCAGGAGGGTCTGTTGCAATTGGACAGCAGGGAAAGGCTTCAAAGAAAAGGAAAGAAGATTTAGGCTGGATATAAGGAAGAAGCTGTTTACAATAAGGGCGGTGAGGCACTGGCACAGGTTGCACAGAGAGGCAGTGGTGCCTCATCCCTGCAGACAGCCAAGGTCAGGCTGGATGGGCTGTGAGCACTGATGGAGCTGTGGGTGTCCCTGCTCAGTGCAGGGAGTGGGACCAGATGGCCTTTCAAGGTCCCTTGCAACCCAAACCATTCTAATGATACCCTGACTTGGCCAAGCTTTTCCATTGCTGTTGAAGGGGAAGGATGTCCTAAGTCTTGGGAAATCCTTGCTCAGTTCTCAATAGCCCTGAGACCTTGGTGAGGCCACCACACCTCTCTGGGGATCTTTATTTCAGCCCAGCAACTGAAGTAAAGGTAATAAAAACCCCCAGGAGTGCTCATGGTGACTCTTTAATGGCCGTGCTGAGCTCTCCACGTAGCTGCCTCTGGGATGCTCATCCCAGCTTGCAGGCATGGCAAGGAGGGATTTGTCCCTGCAAACAGAGATTAAACCCTTGATCAAGACAAGTCCAGGTATCCTAAATGAGCAGACAGATAGGTCTATCAGTAGCTGGAGCTTGCTGCTCTCCCTGCTAAAGGTGGATCACAGTGGTGATAAGATGCTAATATTGACCAAGGGCGTTATCAGGCTTGGGAACAATGTGGGGACATGAGCAAATGCTGGGCAGTGGCATCACAAGGAAGGCTTGGAAGCCACCAGCATGATGCTATCAGGCCCCAGAAGCTTTTTTCCCTACACAGTGATGTCAGGAGAGGATTGCTGGCTGCAGCAGCCACAGGTAATGACAGGCAGAGGGTACAACGTGATGGTGTTCGGGTGTGCAGAGCTGGAGATGTCTTAGCTGTCACCAGGTGTGCTGCAGCCCTTACATCACCAGTTCTCAGCCTAACTTTGTGCTAATTTGGGCTGGGGAAGTTTGAGCCAGGCTTGGCAGAGGGGTGGAGACCTGTGGGTAGAGGAAAGAGTGGGTATTTTTTGTGCTTGTGACGTGGCAGCTCCTGCACCTTAGAGAAACCCAACTCCCCTTGCTTGCAAAATGGGAGGGCACTCAGGAGCTGTTCTCCATGGCCAACAATGTCCATGGGCCAACATTTCCATGGACAACAAACATGCCATCCAAAACTGGGACCAACAGCCCAGCCTTCACCTGGCTTAGCACAGACTTGCCTGGAAGTGACTTATTTTGCTACCAGTGCTGTCTCCCAGGAAACCTTTTTATTGAAAGCAAGCTGGACGATGATGATGGTGGTGACAATCATAGAATTGCTCAAATTGGAAAAGACCTTAAAGATCATCGAGTCCAACAGTGATGATGATGATGAAAAATATTACTGTTTATCTCCCTGACAGGTCATGTCATCAGCTCTTGCAGAGGAAATCATAAAATCATAGAATGGTCTGGGTTAGAAAAGACCTTTAAGATCACTCACTTCCACCCCCTGCTATAGGCAGGAACACCTCCCTCTAGACCAGGTTGCTCACAGCCCCATCCAACCTGTCTTAAGATCTGATGGAGAAGGAATTTGTTAAAGCCAGAAATGAGCAACAAGGTACATTTTTCTGCAGAATTATTTGCTGCATACACACGCATTTCATCCTGCACTATTTGCGCCCTGCACTTTTTTGATTGCTGCTTATTTCCAAGCTATGGAGAGACTGTAGGAGAGGCCAGAGGTGAAGCAAATGCTCTGGTGTGTGCAAAATAATACTTTATTTTCCCCACTAACAAAAGGATTCTAGCTTTTCAGGAAGAGAAATCTGCTCTTGGACGGGGATGAGACATCTAATTCACACCCACTTCCACTGGATCTGTAATAAAATAAGATCTCAGGGCTCAGAACCTCAGCCTCTGTGAAGTTCGCACATTTAAGTGTTTCTGCCAGAGCAAAATGAACATCCGGAGACTTGGCAGTAATTGGATCACGGAGTGCAAGCTCTTGTGATTAGATCAGGAGTATTCTGTCAGGATGACAGTAAATCAAAAGAAATAATCAGGCAGCTAGGAAAGGGAGAAGTTCTTCATTTAAACTTCGTTAATTTCCTGTCTGCGTGGCCGAGCCCACAAACTACACACTTAAAGATGCAGTGAGTTACTTCTAGTGAGCACAGGCTGCTGCTGCAGCAAGAAAATCCTCCATAATCCGCCCCAAGTGAAGAAGCAAAGTTTGTGCTCCAATTTTCTCCGATATTCCTTGTCTAAAGAAAATATTTGGCTACCTGCTGTATTTTCTGGTTGGGTTGGCAGATTGCTGCTCCACTTTCCAGGGCTCCTGGGTCAGCTGAGGTCCCCACTGCTGGATCAAGCAGTGCCATCCCAAGGCGAGAAGCCCAGAGAGGGTGAGAAGGAGATGATGGTCTTAATGATGACCACACGGACAGCCCATGTGAGGAGCTAGGTGGAGATGCGGTCGTATTATCTTTATACTGGCTAATCTAAGGTTGCTCAGGAATGTTTGAGAGGTCTCCAGCTTGTGTTCTGCTAGGTAGAAGGCTTTCAGCTTAATGATTGGGAGTTTTCTCACAGAACCATAGAATGGTTTGAGCTGGAAGGGATCCTTCAAGGCCATCTGTCCCACTCCCTGCACTGAGCAGGGACACCCACAGCTCCATCAGTGCTCACAGCCCATCCAGCCTGACCTTGGCTGTCTGCAGGGATGGGACACCACACCTCTCTGTGCAACATGTTCCAAAACCTATTTTGTCTACCAATAAAGCCACACTCTTCCTTCATGAAAAGGATTTTACTAGCAAGCACTGGGCATCCACAGCCCTGCTTGGCTGAAGCTGAGGTCAATTCTTGCCAACAATCACTTCTCTGATGGTACTGTTCAGGGCACAGGTATGATCTGATCCAATGTAACTTTGTTTTTATTTTATTTGTTTTCTGATTCATGCACTGTGGCAGGTAGATGAGCTGGTTCCAAGTGCCCTAAAGCTGTCCTCACTGTAGCCCAGATTTACATGGATGTTAGAAAGACTGGGCATCTCAATCTGTTGGACCAAGAGAGACAAGCAGTGGCAGGAGTGGAGTTGTGCCATTGTAATTTCGTCAGCAGGATACTGTGGTTTATTCAGGAAAGGTGTGCTTTCTTTTTTAATACTGAAAATCCCCCCCAAATCTCCTAAACTCTGTTTTGAAAGCAAAAAGCAAAGGAGTTGCTGCCAGTAGAATGTTCATTCATCTTAAAAGAGGAGATGGACATTCCAGCCAAATTAAATAATAAAAGGGGTGATAAAACCCACCTGCTTTTCAACTCCAGGCTTCTGTTTCTTTTTAAATCAGATCAGTGTGTAAGAGGTTTCATACTGAGATTTTACACGGAGGAATTGGGCGAGATCTGTATCAGCTTCAAATGGGAAGAGGCGTGCCATTCAATCTCCATCATTTTATGAGACCGTACACATTTTTTTGTCTAGATCTCAAAGGAAGCAAATTTCACCCCTGTTTTACAGATGAGGAAACCAGAGGGAGTGACATTACTAAGCAAGGGAGAAGGTTGGGAAGACAGAGAGGACTGCATACATCTTCAGTGCTCACTTCTCTGTAGACCTTCATGGCAACTTAACAGCACCTTACGAAGCCAGTCAAGACCCATAGGTATGTTGTCCTGATCATTTCTGGAAAAAACATGGAAACAACAGTGATTCCTGATAGCTGGTGTTGAGTTTTCATAATGCTTTTGAAAAGAGGCTGCTGCAGTTCCCAGCTGTTCATGGAGCAGGGCCCTTCTTGGAAGGATGGCTAGGATAATCAAGGAAGGACTTAGAGGGAGATTGGACAAAGGTATGTTAAAAGCTGGGCTGGAATGCTGATAAAAATAAAATAAAATAGAAGGAATAAAGTTTTTTAGTTAAGGGCTACCTTAATCAGGCATGTGTATTGTTCCTATTGCTCCCACTACGGTATGAGGAGCATCACTTTGAGGTAGAAGCCTTGGTTGTGTTTGATGCTGGACAAACCTATCTGCTCCAACCCAGATGGAAACTTCTAGAGGAGAAATAGGGGATTTGCTGAAGGAGAGGAAGGAGGAGCAAATCAGATGCCCAGGTCTAAGCACTATGTCAGTGGGGGAGCTACTGTGAGAGATGGGGTCTCTGGGCTCCCTCTGGTTGCACCAGTGTGTCCTAGGAGCCAGAAACAAGGAGAGACGGTGAATAATGAGTTGTATAGGTGGTTTTGTTTTTATTGCTTCCCTTTTAAAAGACACCTCTGGGGAACTAGCACATGTGAATTGGCCAGGTTCTTTAATGGAAAAGGTGAACTCCATGGAGGTCAGAGTGCAACCACTTCCCTAGGGTCTGCAAGAGATTTCGGGTGTCCCATCTCCCCTGCATCAAGATTTCCAGCAAAGCAACCTATTTTGTGACTTTCCCATTGCTGTTCCCCCTGTATAGTCAGATTGAGAGTGACAGGCTGTTTTTTAACAGCTCTTCCTGGCATCTGATGGAAACCCAGGGGAGCAGTGGGAAGGCGAGCTATAAAATGGTGTGCCCTGGCTGTCTCTCAGCTCCCAGCCTTTCCATTGGAGTTAGATAACAGGAACAACAGATAAGAGGAAAAGTGGCTCTTTAATTCAGCCAGAATTCACTTAGTGTGGAGGAAAACGTCTACTGAGCACATTAGACTAAGCCAGGAAATATCCTCTTAAATTTCAGCTCTCCTGTGCTAAAAGTGTATTTAGCATTTTTTTTTTCTTTTAATATGTACATCTATGTATCTGTCTTTCTCTACACCACTACAGAATGTTTTCTAACTGCACGTTGGCCAAGAAATCCTTTTAAACTCATCAAAGCAAGTCAACACGGTACTGCCTTTTCAACTCAGTATGTTGGGCTATTTTAAGGCCTTTCCCAACATCAAATATTCCCAACTTCTCAGGACACCTGAGCCAAAAGAGCCATGACCTCCACAATCCAAGAGGTGGGCACCCAACCAGCAGCTAAGCTAAGCTAAGCATGTCCAAACAGACGTATCAGGTGGTCCGTGACCTCTGGTTGATGGGTTTGGTGGGTTTGATGAGTTTGATGGGTTGATGGTTGGACTAGATGATCTTAGTGGTCTTTTCCAATCTTAACGATTCTATGATTCTTTTGCATCCTGAACCCCAGTGCCTGGATGAATAGCGTGCTGCTGGGCACACCTTTGCCATACGAGAGCGTGTTGTAGGATGAAATGAACAGCTATGGACTGATGCCAAACTCAGGATGGAAACAGAAGAGATCATCTTGCTGCTAATGGTCTACTTCTGCACTGCTTCTCCACGTTCCCAAACTCTCCTAAAGGTGTCTCTGAAAGATACAGAGAGACAGCAAACACTAGGCAGCCTCTAGGGAATTTCTTACCCCAAGTGAGCATTTTGGTTGATGATTTGCATCTCATTTCTGCAATTCTATGGCCCTCAGAACCTGGAGGTGGGAGATTCAGGCTGTTCCCAGTCTTCCCTTCTTTCTTTCTTTGTTTCCAACCATGCTTGTTTATGGAGGATCAGGTGCTTTTATTTTGTTAGAAGAAAGCTGTTTTCTCCTGGGAAATCAGCATGTGGGTAATGGTATGAGCCAAGGCAAGAGCTATGGTTTATGTTCTGAGATGTCCTACCTTATAGCTTTCATCTACTCCTCCACTGGGCTCCTTTTGGGGTTAGCTTTTATGTCGCAAACTGACCAGGCTTTGAGGTGCCTTAATATCTCTGCCATATACAGCAAAGAGGTCCTGGTATGCTGAGGATCAGAGATTGCTGCTACCACGCGTGCACAGTAATACTGTTGTACTGAAAGCATGAAGTGCTGCTCCCTGAGATGAACAAAGCCCAGGGAAGTGGTGGGGTCACCGTCTCTGGAGGTATTCAAGAACTGTGGGGATATGGCACTGAGGGACGTGGTCATTGGGCATGGTGGGGGTGGGCTGGGGTTGGACTCAGTGATCTTTGTGTTCTTTTCCAGCCTTTATGGTTCTACGATTCTACGATCAGCAATAGAAGGAAGTGGCTGCACCTCTTTGTGAGACCGTGAGGACCCCAGCAGTCAGTGGCCAAGGGGCTGGGATGTAACTGAGGATTATTTTCTATTCTTTTCCCAGCACAGTTTGAAAGCACATCGACTCTTAGCATCCGCAGCATCTTGTGGCCACTGCTATTGCATGAAAAAGATGCTTTCAGGCAGCTTGTTGCAACACCTGGGGCCAAGGCAAAGCCAAGAGACATTCTCTCTGCACCTAGCAAGGAAAGGTAAAGACAAGCAAGGCCTGTGAGCTGATGCTGAGATAGCAGCTCGGTATCTAAACAGGTAACACCCAATTACAACAGCACTGTGTTGACTTACACTTTCCCTTATCAGAAGAATCAGGTATTCATGTAAATCACAAAAGAGTTTGATGGATGCCAGTTCGCAGTGAGCCCCAAACCAAGGAACAAGAGCCTAGTTAAACAAAATGTATGTTCTTCTTATCTTTAAGCTGTGACTATTGCTATGAAATAAAAAAAAAACTATAAAAGAAAGTGCCTTATCACGAGGGTTATAATTCTTTAATGTTCCCCAGAGGCTGTGTCTGTGCTGGAATCAGACCCTTGGGACCACTTTCCAAACCCCACTCAAGTAATTTTCTTGCAGACAGATGATCTTTCCTTATCACACGTTGTCGTGGCAATAAAAAAAGTCTCTTTCTTGAGATGCATGTTTAGACTGAGCTTGGTGGAAAAAAGAAAAAAAAAAAAAGGAAAGGAAAAGAAGGGGCAGCTAAACTGGTCTTAATTCTGATGCTTGCCTGAAAGTAAACAATGAGCTCCAGGGGCAATCTTCATTAGACCCTCCTGGGCCTGGAAGTGTGGCATGGAAAGCAGATGTGGCAAGAAGCCTTCAGACAGCCATGCTGGAGCCCAGCACTGAGCTGGTCGGAGCGCCGCGACTAATCAGAGCCTCTTATCACATTTACTGGGAGATGGGTGATGCCCATAAAACCAAGTCAGGCTGAGTGCACTTAGCGGAGCCCAAAAGCTGATTGTTAATAGATGCCTGCAGCACAGAGCTGGGGATGGCCAGGTGGCCCCTCTGCTCCTGTCTTGGTCCCACATTTGGGTTGTTTCCTTTGGGACACTGTCGATCCCAAGATGTGCTAGGAAGGATGCGCAGGACACATCCCATCTGATTGGTACTCAACCAGGTTATGGGGTGTACAGGTGCCCTGGTTGAGGTCAAGACCTTATGGACAGAGCAGCAGTCCAGCCACCCCGCTGACTCCCAAGGGCAGCAATAAAATCAAGCCGGTGCTTTGCACTAGGGGCACGCTGAACCCTGGATTTCCTAAGCATGGAAAACTGAAATGTGTCATTTATAATGGTGATGGGTTGCATTTATACTTCCTTCCTCCAAACTGAAAATAGAGGCTGTGAAAAAAGATGAGAGCAAGGTGAACTTGTAGTGATTTTCTGTGCTACAATCCATCCTCCTCTAGAAAACACCACACGGAGGGTATCCAGAACAAGAATTGATATCATTGTGTTTAAATCCTCATCTTCAACAATTTTTCCCCTTCAAATGTCAGCGTACCCAAAACCTTGTCTGCTTCATGCATCCCTACCCAGTGGTTTCACACTGCAACGTTCACCTTCTGTCCTGGCAACCTCACAGCTTAACGAGCTAGTTGTCTTTTAATTTCTGGCTAATTTAAGCTACCTGCTTGGATCGATCAATACAGAGAGCCTTACAAACTAGCACCAAAGCTGCAGGACCCAAATGCAGGTGTCAGGTAAAGTTTGCCAGCTGCAGCTTGCAGCAAACTTCTCCCACATCCCTGCAGACATCATTCTATCATCTGCTCCTGAGGAACTTCCCACCCCCATGTCCAGCAGCTTCAAAGACCCTTTGCTGAGCCTGTGTGAAGGCGAGCATGCAAAGAGCCCTAGGATCCAGCTGCATCCCTCCTTGATTCCTGTCCACCAGAGGCACCGGGTGAGAAAGGCTTTCCTGATCCTCCTGGTGTTCACCACAGAGGGACAGAGAGCAGAGATCTCCATTTCTCCAAGCAACTACCAGTCTCTGAGGGTAAGGGCAGTGATTCTGAGAGGCAGTCATACTTATTGATAGATGCTTTCTCCTTGCCTTGTCAAAGCTGCAGTATCTGAACCCATGTGATGTCCTGATATCACAGGGCATGCAACAAGCAAGAAGAGACTCTTTACAGTCATTCCTGGAGACAAATACACCAGAGAAGGAGGCCAGCAAGTTTTGCAGACTTGTTTCCCATCACTCTCCCATCTTTCAGCTCATTACAAGGTCCAAAATCTGGTACCCACACGCAGACAGCTTGAGGCATCCATCTGCAGAAAGGAGGCCAGAAAGTGGCTCATGGAGATGGTAAATGGGCTGTGAGCATATGGCTATGAAGGGGCACGTCTGCAGGTGTGCAAATACAGCTTGTCCCTGGCATCTGCTGGGAACGCAGGGAGCCGAAGCCTTTATCTCTTGACCTCTCACTCCCCTGCCCCAGGGATCCCAATGCTACGGCTCCCAAATGCATCCCAGCACCGGGTCCCACCCTACTGCCCAAGTGTTTGCAAGGAGGAATGATGCATTCCCACTTGGGATCCCTAGCATGGGGTGCTGCTTCCAAAAACCATACCCTCTGCATCTTTCTGAACCCACCTCGGGGTCTTGTGGCAGCACAGCCACGTCGTTCAGCCTCACATCTGCCCAACAATGGGCAGCTTGAAGCTACTGCTCACAGGGGCTAAGCTGCCTTTATGGCAGGTCACACACCCTCTCCAACAGCAATGGATTTAGATGCCATAAAACCCCTGTGTTAGCACAGCCTGGGAACCTCCCATTGCCCTGCATTTCTTACAGCAGCATCCCCCATCGTCATGCTGGAACTGTGTGCCATCAGCCCACGGGCTGCTCTTGTCCCCATGCCATTCACGTGGGTCTCTTCTGCAGCCAGCTTACTTTAATTTCCTGGCAATGGAGGCAAAAAAAAAAAAAAAAAAAAAAGCTCATGTGAAAATTATTTATTTTGTATTAATAGCTCAGAGTCAAAGCCTCAGCAGACACTTGAAATAAACAGGATCACTCAAAATACAGTTGTTTGAAATCAGAGCTTTTCTCTGACCCTGGAGTTTCTTGCCAAAGCCAGAAAAACTGTATATATAGAATCCCTTAATTATTTTTCCCCTGTTAATCCACAGTACAACAAGCCATGGCTGCAGCCAAAGGACTTTGACCAGGATGATTAAACCAACATTTCATTTAGGCAGTTGCATGTGGTTGTATAGGTGGTCGAGATGTAAAATAATCCTCCCTATCTGACAAATAACCCCCTTTGCACTTCCAATCCCATTTGTGCTCGAGCACTTCCCACTTCTCCTCTGCCACTCTTCTCCTTCCATCATTCTCCCTCTCAAAAAACATATATTTTTCAATGGGGCATCTCTCAAGTGAAAAACTATGTTTTGGAAGAAGTTGCCTGGACTGCTTTCCTTGAGAAAGAAGGAGCAAAACACAGCACTTTTGTTTTCACTTTTCCTTCCTCTTCTGTTTTCTTTTACTCCCTGTCCTGCACAGCCTGTTTTGCAGCCAGATAAAAGGATGGAAAGAAGGGAAAGAAAACAACAAGGGAGTTTATATTTTTCATCTCTCTTCAGTGTAGATTTCTTCTCTGCACTTTCCACTGAACAACAGGAATATTCCCAGCTGGGAAATTGAGCGCCTGAGCTCACTGAAATTACTGTGCATCTAGCAACGCATCTCTTAATGAATGCAGCTCTTTAATTACAGTGACTCCATGCACTTAACCCTGAGTTACTACTGTGGTTAAGGCACAAAGAGTGATTTGTTCTTAAACTGAGAACCTTGGATTCATGACCACAACCTCTTCTGCTGAATCTCCATCACTGATACATCTCCTTTTTGTCCCATTTCTTGGCAAAATGGGAACAGCAGCAGAGCATTTGCAGAAAACAAATGCACAGGATCCACTGCAAGGTCCTACACCGTGGTGCTGCAGAATGATTGCACATGGAGAAGGAGACAACCAAGCAGAGACAGAGCCCTGATAACACTACCCCAAACATTTCCCTATTGCAAAACTTGATTATTCCCCATTTGGGCTGCAATTAAAAGGCCTTCAAGGGGTGAGCACTATGTTTGCAGCATCCCCTATGGAGCAGCTCAAGCTGTGGAGCGCTCACACTTGCTGGGGCTCTTGGAAAAAACCTCAACTAGCTGCACCCCTTCTCCCTGCTGTCTGTCAGGATCATTGCTCCCAGTTGCTGCCTAGCCATTTGCAGCACTTGGAAAATGTCAAATGTGGGAGTCCGGCAGCCTTAGGTTAGAGTAAAAACTCCCAAACATAGTTGGAGGGCTGCCAGCGCCTTGCAAGCCCTCTGCAGACCCAGATAAGCGGTGACCTTGCAGGCAGCGGGCTAGGCCAGGAGTTTATTAAATCCTCTGCTTGCTTGGGTTAAGCTCTCTCGATATTTTGATCATCCCATTCCCTTCCGTCGTCACCTGGTGCCCCTGGGTGGGAAAATACGGTGTGAAAACATCAGTGGCCTTGGAGACCTTCATGGAGACATCTGGAGGTCAACGTGGAGGAGATGCAAAGTCTGGAGACAGTGGGGAAAAGGCTCCTGTGCGTGGAGGCACACTGGGAACGGGTCTGTTGCAGCCGAGTGAACAAACCCTGTGCTTGGCTTTGGTGCCTGGAGGTTATGGATGTTGGCCCCAAATTGCTTTGGGTTTGTGGCAACACCAGTCTTGAAAGCACAGTTGGGGAAGGATGGCAACGCTGCTTCACGGGGAGGGGGAGGAAGGGAGGAAGGGTTGAGTTTGGGCTTCGTGTTGAACCGAAACGAAATCTAAACATTTTGAAATTCTTCCCCAAATGACAAATAATGTCAAATAGTGAGATAGCACCGGGCTGGATTTGAGCCGCGAGGCACCTTCTTATATTCCTAACTTCTGATAAAAAGGATGGAACACAGTCAGGAAAACTTTCCTCTCCTTCCCCTTGTTATTTTTTCTTAAAGAAAGAAAGAAAAAAAAAAAAAAAGAATTGACAACCCCAATGAAATCAGCAACGTCTCCTGAAACGTTCCAGTGTGCATGGAAGAGCTTTGTGCCACAGGAAACATTTCCCTCTGAGTTTTCCTGGCCGGCAGCACGTCCCCGACCCAGTGCCGCCGCTGGGACAGGCATCGACCCCCCCAAATCCATCACTGGAGGGGGTCTGTTTGCACTTTGCTCGCTTTCTTTCTGCAAACATGGCTGTTTTCTCTCCGGGTCAAAGAAGTGGTGTGGATATGTCAGGGTGTGAATTACCTGTGAACTATTTACCTCTTGCTGGGAAGCTCTGAGCTTTCTGGTGGTCACCTGCGTAGCCCAGCTACCCCAAATGCCAAAAACTGAGTTTTCTGACAGAAAAAAGCAGCCAGGAGTGCTGTCATTGGCTTTCATATTTGTAACAAGTTTAGAGGCTGTTTTCACAGAAAAATTCATGGCTCCCAGATTTGCTCTGGGATGAATAATGCTCATTGGTTTTATGGATAAAAAAGGATCTGAGCCATCAAGTGCCGTAACCCCAAGGTGCTCCCATCCTGGGGTCATGACTCAGACTGAGCACGCGGCCCCAAGGCTGGAATTTGGAATTTAGTTCCCTGCGTGCTGCCTGGGTTGGGATTGGCAAAGCCAACCTCAGGCTGGGTAGGCATGGAGGCTCTCCAGACCCAAGGACACAGCAGACCCCATCTCCTCCCCTTGGTACAAAGCAGCCTCGGGTCCCCCCTTTATTTTCTCTCCCTTTTTTTTCACACCTTCTCTCTTCCCTCCCTTCCCGGCCAGCGTGGAGTTCAGCAGTTAATATCCTTCTGCCTCCAATTGTGCTTTAAGAGGTGTAGCATTTGATAAGCCCCATTTAACTTGGCTGTATTACATTGTTTAAATAATTCAAATACAGATTGGCCCTTTAGAAGGATTTCTGCTCTATTGACCCTGCTGGTCATGAGTTACCAGGAAGTCAGGGAGGGGCCCAGCCTGAGCTTCTAGGGCTGAAAGCCGGAAAATCAATTCCAGCTCTTTAGTGCCCCAATCACACCCCATTATTCCCAGGTAATTGCAGACCTGCTTTGGCGTTAACTCTTTGGGAACAATGCTGCCTTTGACAAGAAGAGGGAAACCAAGGAGGGCTTTCTTCTCCATCGGGGTCCTAATCGGCACAGAGTGTCATGGGCTTATCGCTGGGGTTTGGATGAGTAATTATTTACAGGTGGAAGTGTCAGATTGCTTGGGTGTTGGTTTGTTTTTTTTTTTTTTCCCCCCTCCCTTCTTAATACCTGCCTTGCTGGATATTGGTTGGGCTGCTGCATTAATAGCGCTTTTCTTCTCCTGTTGGCATCTCTCTCTCTCTTTGCAAGATTGATTCGTGAGGAATAAAGACCAGGATCCTGAAAGAGAGTCCTAACTAGTTCTTGCCTTTCATGCTCAGACCACATTCAGTCCCTTTTCCTTGAATGCTCTCCAGACATGCGGCAAGTCCTCTATGAAAGGTTGCAGAAGAACAAGAAGAAATGATTCATTTCTACGTCATCCGTAGAGATGGTCACAGTAAACAGACAGCTTGTCTTGAGCACATGGTGTCCACACTCCCCACTGCTCACATTTCATTAGGGGATATTCTGGCCTAGCTCTGCTCTGGTCCCATAGAAAACCAGAGCCGCTATCAGCTCTAGTGCATCTTTGGGGTTGGTTTCATCCAAAAAGAACCCAGTGTTTTAAACTCTGCTGGATCTTAGGAGGAATTTTTCAAGGCTCAACACAGCCTGGGGAGCGACAATGGAGTCAACTCCAGGAAACATGCTATGTTTTTTGACAGCTAGAAAAAAATACACAAGTTTTTGCACAACTGAAATGCTTGTTCAGAACAGCATCCTTTGTCTCCTTCATTGTCCTTAACAGGTGAAAGCTGTCCTAATAACAGAATCAGAGAATTGTAGAGTCATTTGAGTTGGAAGGCCATCTGTCACACTCCATGCACTGAACAGGGACACCCACATCTCCATCAGTGCTCACAGCCCATCCAGCCTGACCTTGGCTAAGAAGGATGCTGATATCTTGGCACCTTTGGCTTCTGAGACCATGGCAGTCACATCAGAGATTTTTTTGTGAATTAGGTTGGGGACAAAATGCAGGTGGAAATACCCCAAATTTCACCTGTAAGATTGCTGCCTTCTTTTTTCATTCTGAGTGCCTTCTTCGGTTCTTTCTTCTCTGATACAAAGCAAACTGGACAGGATCCAGGGATAAAGACTTCTCAAGGTATAACACACACAAAAATCTGTCCTTTCTCTTCCTGGTGTGTGAAGGCTAAAAGTCACCTACCTTGTCATCCTGCCTGACCTGGTCTTGTGGCAAAAGCCACAGCCTCACCCTATCACCCAACATGAACCCAGGGCTATTGGTGACATTTGGAGAGGAGGTGCTAACCTGGATGGAAAACGTTGGGTGATGGGCAGCTGACAACACTTTGTGCCACTGAATCCCCACCCCTTTTCCAAATGGGCACCTTATCACTGCCCACTGTTTATCCAGGAACACAGGGCAGAGGACAGGGAGGAGCAGCATCAGCCTCTGCTCCAGGTCACTGTGCTATAAACTTCTCAGAGTCCATCTCTGGATTGGGTCAGTTTCTCATCCCATCTGTTCCTCCTGTGAGACAGCCTCACTCCTGTGTAGGTTAAAAGCAATCCCCTAATGCCTGGTTGACATACAGAGCATCCCTGGTGCCTTTCTGAGGTGTCCCTTCGGTGTCCACGTTTGATGGACCTGTTGATACAGCCTCAGAGCAACCTCCTTCTGGATTTCAGGGTGGTGGCAGAGATGAGGTGATACCTCAGGGTAACCACTGAAGGGATGTGTACGCTGGTCAGCCTGCAAGATTTAATTTGGCATGTGATGTCCTGTGGTTTCTGTTACTGGGGTCTTCTGGGGACGATACAAAACAGAAGCATAACTCTGATGGGCTACACTGTCCTCAGAAAGAGCCACCATCACTTCCTTTGCAACAGGTGGTCTAAAGAGATTTTCTGGTTTATTTTGCTGGCTAAATAAATGCTAACAAATCAAAAGCCTGAGAACCTTCCTCAAGCTCATGCTTTGGGACAGGAACATGCAGTGATGAGGCTAAAACTCTCAGCAGCTGTATGAGAAGCTGGCTGGTCTTAGCAAGGAGAAAAAAGGTTAGGCTACAACATGTAGTGGAGCCATTCATGCATGACATTTTGTGTTGCCATGTGAAAGATGGGGAGAAGGAGTGTGTCCAATTAGTTCAGACTGGACATGGTCCCAGAGCAGTGAGCACAAAGGAGCTGACACCATGGGCTGCCTGGTGAAACTCATCAACAACCACTGCTGAATGCATGCAAACTGTGCATGATGTTTGAATAGGGTGAAGAGGAAGTAAACTATGACAACTTTCAAGGGCCAATAATAGGTGTTTTCAAGGGTTTCTGTGGCAGTTAGATGCTTAGCTCCCACTGGGAAGGGGTGCCTTCAAAAGCAGGTGCCAAACTCAGTTGAAGAGCTTGAGAGATGCCATTTCTGAAAAGCTCTGGATGCAGAGCAGGGAGATGATAGCTTCCCACAGGAGACTTTCCCCATCTCCAGCTACTTGTAGAGACTTTTGATGTCCTGATTTTAGACAAAGCATTGCTGTGCTCACCTCCCCCTCCTCTCTGTCCCGCAAAGGGTTAAAGGGTGGGAGAGCCGTTTGATTAATAGATGTCGTGTGAACATGCACATTTGCCTATGACTGCATTCCTGGGGCTTTCGGCTGGGCGATAAGCTGCGACCAAAGTCCTCCAGCTCTGGGCAAGGAGAGCAAACAGGGCCCCAATGGAGCAGTTATTAATTCCAGCCCTGCGTCTCTCAGGTCTGTCTCTCAGCAACGGGGCTCCCGAGAGGCCTTTCACACACCAATCAATACAGCTCACCTCTCCCCTGCTCTCTCCATCCCAATTCTGCTCTTTAGGATACTCACCCCTTCCTATTGCTGTGCCAGGGGCTCAGGATCCAGGATCCTTTCCCATCAGCAGCATGGCAAGGAGAGGGTGATATTACCATTGGGGTGGTGGGAACATCCCCCAGTGCCCAAACTGCTGCTGTAGCTCTGCCATCTGACCGTGCCCACCGTGCCGTGCTTTTCTTCAAAGGAAATGGGAAAAAAAAAAATAATAATGATACAAAGCACACTTCACTTTGAATTTCCTTGGCTGCACGTTTTCCTTGTCCCTCCAAGTGGTTTCAGATTGAATCAGGCCACAGGTTCTCTTTCTGACCCCCAGATTTGACATAAGGACATAGGTTGAAAATGAAACTCCTTTCCCTCCTTGAAAAGCAAAACAAACCCAAGCAACCTGGACCTTTCAACTTGTTTGTCTTCAGATAGGACATTGCCATGCTTACTCACAAGCCAGTTTTCACAAGGGTGTGTATTTAGTGGCAATGATTGCTATGTGGAAGATTTCTCCTCTCCTTGGGTTGGTTTGAGCAGGAAGTGTGAAGGCAGGTGTATCAGGATGTAACGTGGTATTCTGCTTCCAGATGTGTGCCTCCTAATGCCACTTCTGCTCTCAGGAGATGAGCAGTGTTGGTGCTCAGAGTGGGATTTGACTTGTAGAATCATAAAGTTATGGAATCATAGAGTCATAGAATCACAGAACGGTTGGGTGGGAAGGGATCTTAAAGCCCATCCAGCCCCAACCCCTGCCATGGGCTGGCTGTCCCCACCAGCTCAGGCTGCCAAGGTCCATCCATGGCCTTGGGCACCTCCAGGGATGGGGCACCCACAGCTCCCCAGACTCCTTCAGGAAAATCTGTTCTTTGAGATGGACCAAGGCTTTCACTAATGGTTGGGGGAAGATTTCGCTCCAGCCACTCTGCAGGAGTTGAATTTCAACTCAGTGCTGGAGAAAGAGCTGTATGGAAGTCAGATGCCTTGAAGATACTTCAAGCACTGCAGAGCTGAAGGGTGCCCTAAATGTTCACTTCTGAGCTATATTTAACGCCTGGAGGATAGAAGTTGTGATCACAACACATTTTGTGCTCCAAGGAACAGCTGTCCTGCCTTTCCATGGCTCCTGCAGAGGACGTGGCATTGCATAGGATACCAGGATCCCTCAGCTATGAAAGGTGTGGGGCACGGAGCCAGGTTGCTTGGATAAGTGGCTGCAAGGCTAAAAGCCTGACACAGTTTTCAGGTGGGAAAGCTACTCTTTAGCCATTTCATCACAAAGCAGTAGAAATCTTCTGCCTAGCTGTGTGTAGCTATGGAGAAAGATTAAAACACAATGTCCAAAGAGTAAAAGGAAATCCCTGTGCTAAGAAACTGAGAATTAAATCCTTGCCTTGGGCTGTAAAGGTCTTGAAATTTCTGAGGTGGTCAATGTGACCATTTTGACCAGAAATTCCACCTATAACTGAAAATTCTTACAGGATTCACTGAAATAAACACATTTCCATATAGAAGTGTTAGCTGAAACAATGTTTTTCTCAACTGAAAAAAAAAAGAAAAGTAATAATAAAAATAGTAGTTATAGTAGTTTTGTCCAAAAATTCCCAGTGAGCTCAAGTTAGGCCCATGTCTGTGGTAGAAGATATGAAAAAGGCATATTGAGGTCATCTAATCCAGAAGCTGGAAATCTTTCGAGCACTGAGTGCCAGACTGTATTTTTCTTTCCCAGCTGAAATTCAGCAGTCTCTCTCTCTCTCTGTTGAAAAAGGTTGAGTTGATGGGTTGATGGGATCCAATTTTCAGTCAGCCCTGAGGATCCTCTCTTAAATCCCCAGTTGCTGGACCAGAATGGCATTAATTACCAGTATTTCTTTTGCCTTCTAACCTGCATCTTGTCTGCAGTCTTCAGTGAGGACAACTATTTTAAGCCCTTCTTTTAGGTTCCTGACTCTTTCAACTGAATCCCGTCCAAAATCTTTGTGAGAGGATAAGCATAACACATTTCTCTGAAGATAAAGAAGATCTCCCCATAGGTTTTGTTACATATGAGTTAAAGGGTTTTCTACAAGAGCACAGTACCCTCACAGTCACAACGATAAGGAAATCCCATTGATTCAAAAGATCTTTGAGTTTCTGGTCTGGGAGCTTTTGTGTTTCACAACTTTTCTTACCGAGGCATTTCCAAAACACAACACTGAGCATCTGCAAGAAGCTGAGACCAGACCCAAGCTGTTCTATTTCCTGAAACCAGAATGTACCCCACAACCCACAACCCTGTTCCTCAGCCTTCAACCACATTTGCATTAACACAGTGCAGTTTTTACCTTCCAGAGCCAGATCTAAAGATCACTGAGGTCAGGGAAGGGAAACAGCTCAGCACTGGGCTTAATCAAACTGTATTTTGAGACCTCAGGCAAAAAAGATGTGTTGCAGGGAATGCTTTCCTCTTCTTTTGGGCATCAGCTTGGCACTGCGTTATTCCCAATTCTTTGAGTGGCCTCATAGCAAATGTGGCATGGCATCACCTGGAAAAGAGATAGCGAGGTTCTCCCAAGGATCATGCTTGTCAGGAGCAGTGATGGTCTTCATTGTGTGGATCATTCCACATAATTAAGTACATCAAGGAGGATATGAAGTTCTAAGGAAGCGTGTATCTACCTCCAAAATACGACTTCATCTTGATGGATTCAGAAGAAGCCTTTGGCATTTTGGAAACTCTTTCTGGAAATTTGCCCGAGGAGGTTGTGGATGCCCCATCCCTGCAGGCATTCAAGGCCAGGCTGGATGTGGCTCTGGGCAGCCTGGTCTGCTGGCTGGTGACCTGCACATAGCAGAAAGTTGAAACTAGATCGTCATTGTGGACCTTTGCAACCCAGGCCATTCTACGATTCAATGATTCTATGAAATTTGCCTTTGTCCTTCACAAGAGCATCTCTACAAGCCAATGCAACCCCAGCAGTCCTAAAGAGTAAGGGGATGCTTGAGTCTCCATCCCTCTCTTTTACAAATAGAGAGGACTTTCTGTCCTTCCTTCTGGGCCAAGGAACCAAGGCCAGGCACTATGACAACAAACCTCCAGTTTGTTTAATTTTCAGCAAAAGTCTCCACTTTTGGTGAAGAAGAAGGGAAATCTGTGAAGATTTCCAGCCAAATATGATCCTCCATCACCAGAGCTTCAGTTCTTTTACCCCTGTAGCAGACCATGACCCTGTTGCTCTGCTCTGCCTCAAAGGGCTTGGGTGAAGTGTGAGCAGGAGAACCAGGAAAACCAGCTGGGTTCCAGCTGTCTGGCTCAGTTTGTCACCAGGACACAACGTCTCCACTGCAAAAAGTTTCTGCACTGGCCAATGAGTGCAGCGCCGGCACTAAAAAAAGCTTCACAACTGAAAGCCAGGCCAGCACGTCCGCTGGAAAAATGACATAACCCTGTCACGTAATCTGGAGTTCCTCCTTTGGGGCAGCCTCACAGGCTGGGGTTGTGTGAGAAAAGATCAAAGGACAGGACAGGAAAATGAGAGTGGAGCCCAGAGAGGGAAAAACACCCTCACCCGATGGCTGAGGGACTAATCATGGCCATCGGCTGGGAGTTCCCTTTCACAGGAGGGACGGAGACAGACATCCTCCTCTGGCTCCGGGCACCCAGGAGGGTGTGGGCATGGTGTCTTTCTCCATGCCTCTCCCACCTTATCATTTGGATTTGTGTGAGCTAGTGGCTTGAACTGAGATCCATCCGCTCTTGTGCTATTCAAAGCCCATAGAAGAAGTGATCCTGATCCAGAAGAGTTAGGAGACTGTAATTATCCAGGGCAGGGCAGTCAGCATCCCATCCCCTGCATATCTCTAGATGTCTTGCCTTCCTCTGTGACTCCAGAGCGCTTGGAGAAACCAGATTGAGACGAGTGGGGTAGAGGGATGGAGGTGGAACAGCAAGAAAAAAGAGCTATAATAAATAGGTCCATGCCAGGACTGGTGGTGCTGAGGGACCTGCACAGGGTATGTCCTTGCACACAGAGTCCAGAGCAACCTGAAGCCTTGTCATCCTTCTGCATCACCACTGCAGCCAAGAGGGATTTGCACCCTACCTGTGCCTCCCACCGCTTCCTCCTCCCCCCTCCAGCTCCAGCTGCCCACTGGTGCCAGCTCTGGGGCATTTGCATTGCCCAGGTCCTGTGGTTTCTGACCCCTGACTTGCCCGTTGCCACTGGAATTCCCTATCGCTCCGTGACTCAGCTGACAGAAAGGGAGACAATGGCATTTTACATCAGCCCAGGCTATCAGGAGCCTGCCTTATCTGAGCTGTGTTTTTCTATTAGTCTAACACTCCATTGTGCATCCCTTTATCAGCTGCAATGTTGATGTAATGCTGGCTTGGAAGTGGTTTCTGCATCCTAGCACTAAGACAGCTCACTTTTATTTCGGGGGGGAAGGGGAGGGCACGAGAGGAGGCTTTATCAGGATTCTCAGGAGATAGGAGCCCTTCTCCAGCACAGAGCAGGGAGGAGGGTGGCTGGGGACAGAGGGGGGCTGCCAGCCAGAGCTGAGCAAACTGTTTGCAGCCAGCACTTTATTGAACATGATTTCTGCCTCCCTGGACAGTATTTGTAAGTGATGTGTTTGCTTGTCAGGATTAATGTGCTGTCTGATTCCTTTTGAAGCCCCAGATGATGCAGACCTGGGCTGGTCCAGCAGGGTGAGCCCAGATTTGTCCTGCACAACTCCCGCTGTGGCTTCTGCCTCCATTTCTTCCATTCATCTAGACATCTATTTCCACAAAACAAAAAATTGTTGGGGCAAACAGAAGCTACACACGTGAAGTAATAAAATGACAGGGTGACCTCGCAGGCTTTGTTTCCTACAGTTAATAAACTTCAGAACCTACTCCTGGTGCAACAACGGGCAGGAAGAGTCACTTCTGGGAAGAGTGGTTCACAGAATATGTGCTAATACAGCAAGATGGGATATATGAGCAGGTAGAAGTAAGCTTGCTCAGTTTAGCCTGTCCAGCAATGGTAAGAGCTGCTAGGAGGATATCAACCCAGGGCACAGCCCCTGAGTGCTGTGGCCTGCTTTCCCTTGGCTGTCCCATCACCTTTGGACAACATCCTTTGGCCAAACTCAGAAGCACTGCTATATTGAAGCTGTTTTGGAGTGTTCTCTGGTGGGAGATGGTGTGAGACGTTCTCTGCTTGCCCCCTGATGGGATTTTGTGCTTATCCTTTCCTATTAACTCTGTGTGTGGGGTTCAGATCAGAAGATATCTGCAGGCAGATGTGCCAGCTTGGGTGTCCGCTGCTTACAATGAACCTGCTCACTTCCTATTTTACCCAGTAGCCTGGTAAAGAAACTGCAGCCAGGATATGTCCCCATAAAGTTTGTATATCCAGTAGTCACTTGCAGAAGCTATGAAATAATTAATGTGTAATTAATAAGCTGCTATGAATCACACCGCAGCTATTTCACAGGTGCCTGGTCTTGCAGTGCCACCAAAGAGAGGGCAGCATCAATTTTGGACCTTGGGTTCAGCTCCTAAGAGCCTCACCCTGGGTGAGGGAATGTGTTCTTGGCTCTAGAGAGGTGTCTGCTGCTCATCCATCACACCGCAGCTCTGCAGCCCCGCTGCTGGCTCAGCTGGCTGGTTTGATGTGGAAGGATAAGCAATCACGTGTCGTGCTGCCGGCTCTCCACTCCTGTTTAATAGCTCGAGTCAAGGCTGTTCCGTGATGCATAGGAAGAGGCTGTGGAACTGTTTCTACTCTGTCAGTTTATCCTTGAGAGGAGAGGAACTCAAATGAACTGGAAATGCCAACCCCAGGCAAACTGCATGCACGTGAGAACTGTCCTTTGGGACACTGAGTGGAATGGAGCTAGGAGTGCTTCTGCCCCATGATTTCCTCAGGGAAGGGAGCAAGGGGTATAAATCAAGTGGTAAGACAGGGATCTCCTAGAAAGAGTCCAGCAGAGGGCTACAAAGATGATGAAGGGCCTGGAGCATCTCCTATATGAGGAAAGGCTGAGTAACCTGGGTCTGTTCAGCCTGGGGAAAAGAAGACTGAGAGGGGATCTGATCAGTGTTTACAAATATCTTAAGGGAGGTGGGAGGCAAATGGATGAGGTCAGGCTCTTCTTGGTGGTGTGTAGCAGTAGGAAAAGGAGCAATGGCCTGAAACTTGGACATAGGAAGTTCATACTAATATGCAGAAGAACTTTCTTATGGTAAGGGTGACAGAGCGCTGGCACAGGCTGCCCAGAGAGATGGTGGAGTCTCCTTCTATGGAGATATTCAAGGCACATGTGGACACCGACATGTGTGACCTATTGTAGGGAACTGCTTTAGCAGGGGCTTTGGACTTAATATTCCCTTGAAGTCCCTTCCAACCCCTGAGATTCTGTGACTCTATATTCATTTTGCACTTTTTTTTGAGGTCTTTTGTTGGAGATTACCTCTGACACAGTAGTGAGTCCTAACTGAGACATGAACAAGGACAACTTTCATGCATACCAAATGGGCTTCAGCATGGGACTTTGGCATTTGCCTACTAGTACTTTTGCATCTGTGTTTGCATACCCTGGATGCCTACATTTGCATGTTGGCCCTTGGAGACGTGTGAAGACTACAGCATGTTCTAATTGCAATAGAAAAGCCAAAATAGGTCTTTTGGAGAAGACTCTCCAAGTTAGCATGATTTATTGCTACTTTGTACAGGACAGCATCTATCAGATTAGAGGGAAACCCACCGTGATGTGGGCTCAGGAGACCCAGTGCTCATAAGGTAGTTCCCAAAGTACTGGTGAAAGGAAAGCAAGAGCCATGACGGGCAGAAACAGTCATGGTGAGAGTTATTTACCCTCTCCAGACATATTAATGGTCTGAATTTGCTACCGAGTCTCCAGACCCCAGCTGAAAACGTGCAAGCACTCATGCAGCAATCCTGGAAGTTCTCAGCTCTCAGAGGTCTCATATGAGCTCACCGCAGGGTGCAGCTCATGCATCAGAGCTGCTTGCGCTTTGCATCTTCCTCTCCAGTCTCCGCCTGCCCGCAGTGGAGCCAGCCTCTCTCTCTGCCTGGCGAGTGGCCGCGGTTTCGTCTCAGTCATCATTTCTATTGTTATCTGCCCACTATCTGATCCTCTCCCAGACTGGGCCAGGAAACATCCTCCAGGCTCCGTCTTCAACGGCGCTCCATCCTCTTCCTCCTCGGAGAAGACAAAAGCCAAACAAGCGCATAATGAATCAGACGTTTCCCTTCTCACTTTGCCCCTTACTTCCCCCTCTCATTTTTTACCCGGACCCATTTCTGCCTTTCCCCTCCTGTTTATTGGGAGCCCAGCCTGCTCAGTTCCCCTGCACTCAGCATCCCGGGGAGTCTGGCCGGCTCCTGGCGGTGTCAGCAGGAGTTCAGCGGCGGGTAGGGCTGATAGGGCCGCGCTGCCCCCACCGCCTCTTCCACCTCACGCCTGCGAGAGGGTTGGCCTTGTGACACCAGGGCATGGGATCAAACCCGGCGAGCTGAACTCCAGCCCAGCTAGAGGTTCATACGGGTTCAGGAAAGCAAGCGGACAGTGAAGTAGAAGAAAAACAGTCTATCGACGGCCATTAGTATGAAATCAGCTCATCCAGCTCAAGACGTTACGTGAGTGCAACTCGCTAGAGGCTGGGAAAGAGTATTGAAAAAGCATTGCTCTGCTTTTATGTTCTTTCTTTGGCATTGCTGGACATGGACTCATAGAATCACAGATTCATAGACTCATTAAGTTTGGAAAAGACCACTAAGATCATCTTGTTCAACCGCTGAGCCATCGCCGCTGTGCCCATGTGAGGTGGGATGCTCTTTCTTGTGACAAGGGGGAATGGTTTTAAACTGAGACAGGGAGGTTTAGGTTGTATATCAGGAGGAAGTTTTTCACTCAGAGGGTGGTGAGGCACTGGAACAGGTTGCCCAAGGAGGCTGTGGATGCCCCATCCCTGCAGGCATTCAAGGCCAGGCTGGATGTGACTCTGGGCAGCCTGGTCTGCTGGTTGGTGACCCTGCACATAGTAGGGGTTGGAACTGGATGAGCATTGTGGGCCTTTGCAACCAAGGCCATTCTATGATTCTATCATTCTCCTACCCATCAGTGCTACAGTTTTGTTCTTCTGTTAATTAGCCAACAATTAGCAGTTCAGGGTCAATACCACTAGGGCCAGGAAATCCCTGCAGATCATGTCTTCCAGGTAGGACTTCAGACTTTGGATGCTCAGCCATTTCTTGAGATGCCTTGCAGCTGGTAGGTGAAGGGCAAAGGCTATGGCAAAGTGTTGGTGACTGTGGGTTGGTGCCATTTGGTGCTTACAGCCCTATTTCCTTGGCATGTATAGCTAGGAAAGAAGAAATAAAAATACAGAAAGTGTTCCAATTTCTGAAAATTTTCCACTTTTTTTTCCAGAAATTGGAAGTGAATATGAGTACCCCCCCCAGATATATGAATATAATCAAAAGCAGGCCCTATAGTCAAATTTTTATTATGATTTTTAATTGAAAACAAGTAGGAATGAAAGAAAATATGAAGAAAAAGAAAGGAAAAAGGAAAGAGGAAAGCATCCCAATTTCTCTGCCTTTATAAAACTTATTGGCTCTTTTTCTGTCATGTCAGGAGAGGCCACGTAACTTAAACCAGAAAAGCATTCTCCCTGCAAATACAGAGATAGGCTATTAGACAATGAAAGAGACACATTGCTGCTTGAAAGAAGACACTGAAAAATGAGAAAGGGCATGGAAAAAAAGGGCTACAGAAATTATCTGAAGAGTGAAGAGAAAGCCTCAGACAGACAGGTTCAGAAAGCTTGTTCTGGTTGGCTTATCAGGAAAGGAGACGGAGAGGTGACCGGAGAAGAATTGCTTTGGGAGAAAAGTGCCTGATGCAAAAGGTCTCTTTAATCCAGTAAAAACTGCTTCCTGGGGCTGCGAAGCAGAGCCAAACCACCCAGGTTTGTGGTTATGCTGAGGGTAAATAGTCAATAGGCTACCCAGGTTCTTCATCCCTGGATACCTTTAAATTAAGAGCAGATGCCTTTCTGGAAGTGGTGTTTTAGCCAAGTGCAAGCTGTTGAGTCACGGTAGGGAGCTATATCTGAATATCATTCTTACAGGGGTGAAGTATAATGGCTGCACTTTATGGGAGGTGACACCACGGAGGCCTTGAATGCCACGATTCATGAAAAGTGAAGGGGGATTTAGGAAAAGGATGTGGGCAAGTCTTTTTTCTTACCCAGCTGATGGATGGGGATTCCAGCTGAATGCACTTCAGCACACCTGGGAGTGCTGCTAAAGGAGATTTGTCACCTACTCACGGTCCAGTCAGGGAAACGCATGTTGGAGCAGTGAGATTTCCTCCCACTGTGAGGGCACAGCCCTCATCCATGGTCACGGTGCTTCTGCTCGAGGGAGGGTTTGGGGCTCAGCAAATTGAGGCGATGGAGAAACCAGAGTGAGAATTTCCACAGGAAAACTTCAGAGTAATCCAGGAAATGTTTTCTTTAGCTTTTGTACTGGTGTCCTTGCAGTGCTGGTCCTGCTGGGTTGGCAGCTCATAACCAGACAGGATGGCTGTGTGATATAATACCACACCTCCGCAGAACAGACTCATCCTCTCTTTATTACACATTTTCTTCCTTTTTTTGTTGTTGTTTTTCTTTAAAGGCAGCTTTCACTCAGTCCCATACATTTCATTCTCTGAATGTGTTTCTTGGAAAATACATTTCTTGAGCTCTTCCTGCCATTCTGAGAGCTCCCCATCTTCACGGGGAGAGCTGCCAGCAGCTATATGAAGTCCAAAAGCTCCATTAAGGCCATGGGCTGAAAGGTCTGACAACCAGGAGGGAGACTTGAGCTGATCTTGAACAAATTTGCAACAATAAGATAATAAAAAGAGAACAGGCCTGAAGGGTGCTGCAGCAGGTAGGGGCCCTTGAGAACTGAGCTAGTCCAAACACTCCTCCCTTGGCTGGATTAGCCCTCATAACCTTTCCTCCCTGTGTAGCCTGTCCTTGTAAACCACAGGTGATGGAGACGTTGTTTTCTCTCTCCGCTCTCTCCCTAGACAGTGAGGGAAATGAGGGACATATCACATTTACCCTATGCTTTATCTTCCAGCTAAACACTCCTTGTCCTTCAACTGTTCCTCACTGGCTGTTTTCCAGTCCCTTGGAACCATTCAGGTTGGAAAAGACCACAAAGATCACCCAGTCCAACCCCAACCCATCCCACCATGCCCACTGACCAAGTCCCCCAGTGCCACATCCCCACGGTTCCTGAAAACACCTCCATGAACAGTGTGACTCTACCACCTCCCTTGCTCCTCCTTGCTGCACATCTGCATTCCCTCCAGTCATTCCCATACTCTCATGTGATGCCCCAAGCTTGTCCCTGTGCTCCAGAACCAAGCAGCTTATATCCCACATTCTAAATCTGTGTGAAGACCCAACCAGTCTGCATCTCCTGTGCACCTGTCCTCAGCTTCTGTTCTGCAACCAGCCCCTCTCCATCTCCTGATGATCGACTGCCTTCTGGTTGGCCTTCACCAATCCAAACTTGCTGTGTGCAGGATTTCTTTTTTAGTCTCCTTTTTCCACGACCCTTCTATCAGTGAATGTTGCCCCCTATTCTTACAGAATGTGTCTCTCAGCACAGATTTTCTACACCGAGATGCCAGTGGAAATACTGTTCTTTCTTTATACTAACACCAGCAGGACCAACCGTGCTCCAGATCCTTTGGAAATTGGGCTGTCCATTCCCATAAGCAGTGGAGATGGGCTTACAGCCCTGGGAAGCATGGAGTGCTTTTCAATCTGTTTACACACAGATTGGATAGTGATAGGGTAGTGGTAGGACAAGGGGGAATGGTTTTAAACTGAGACAGGGGAGGTTTAGGTTGGATATGAGGAGGAAGTTTTTCAGCCAGAGGGTGGTGAGGCACTGGAACAGGTTGCCCAAGGAGGCTGTGGATGCCCCATCCCTGCAGGCATTCAAGGCCAGGCTGGATGTGGCTCTGGGCAGCCTGGTCTGCTGGTTGGTGACCTGCACATAGCAGGGGGTTGGAACTGGATGAGCATTGTGGGCCTTTTCAACCCAGGCTGTTCTACGATTCTGTCATTCTATGATACACAGCCTTTGGCATGTCAGGAGGGACTGCAGGCTCTTGCATATAGAGGGGCCCCAGTACCTTTCATTACATGGCTGAAGAAAAGAAAAGAAAAGAAAAGAAAAGAAAAGAAAAGAAAAGAAAAGAAAAGAAAAGAAAAGAAAAGAAAAGAAAAGAAAAGAAAAGAAAAGAAAAGAAAAGAAAAGAAAAGAAAAGAAAAGAAAAGAAAAGAAAAGAAAAGAAAAGAAAAGAAAAGAAAAGAAAAGAAAAGAAAAGAAAAGAAAAGAAAAGAAAAGAAAAGAAGAAAAGAAAAGAAAAGAAAAGAAAAGAAAAGAAAAGAAAAGAAAAGAAAAGAAAAGAAAAGAAAAGAAAAGAAAAGAAAAGAAAAGAAAAGAAAAGAAAAGAAAAGAAAAGAAAAGAAAAGAAAAGAAAAGAAAAGAAAAGAAAAGAAAAGAAAAGAAAAGAAAAGAAAAGAAAAGAAAACCCCTTCATTCAGTCCCTCAGAGCAGGTTTTCCAGCCCCTCCCATCTTGACCCTGATTGCTTATCGTGGGATATGTTTATCCTAAATCTTTCTTTTCTCGTTTCTGCGTCTCCCCCTCCACCTCTTCCCTTCCTGACATTTCTCCCACCGTTTCTCCCTCTCAGCAGCCCACGTGCACAATCCCTGTGCATGGCCAGGGCTGAGCCTGCAGAGGAGTGGAGCTTCAGACTAAACTTTTAATTTGCACGCTCCATCCTTCAAGGGCACAAAACGTTGTTGTTCTCCACCGCAGGACTGGGAGGCTCTGGTTTGTGCCACTGTCGATCGAGACAGCAGTGGAGTAATCACAGCGTGTTCCCTCCCTCTGGAATTTAGCAGAGACCAGCTCCTTTTATAGCCTGGCTGGAGCCCCTCTGAGGGAGCAATCCTGTGCCTCTGACAGTGCTGCAGCACTGACCTCAAGGGCCTTTGAGTGGTTCCTAGAAACCCCACTTGGTATGTTGCCCACTGAGGTGTGCTCACAGCTCTGCCCAGGCTTTGGCAAAGCCCTCACCACTGCAGACACTGCACAGAGATCAGGTCGTCAACACGCTGATGTTACAGAGGCTCTGGTATGACCCCCCTAGCTATGCACATCTCCAGAAGCTCAGCATGGCCACTACTTCTAGGATAATTTGTGAGCCCTTTTCCTTTCTTGTCTCCATACCGTCACACAGGAATGCAGGGAGTGGGACTGATGGCCCTTAAGAGTCCCTTCCAACTCAAACGATTCTGATTGTATGAACTCTGGGCCTCTCTGACATCTGATAGGTGTCTGCAGTGGTGTCCCTATGGTCATGCTGATTAAATAAGAAGAAAGGAGATATTGAGACCCCGCTAAAGCCAACCCTTCAAACTCAGCTCTCATCCCAAATCACATAGAACTGACAAGGTGTAAATGAGCATCTTCTCTCCGTGGAGCTCTGACTTGTGCCTTTTCACCTTCTCTCTTTCCAAGCACCCTTATCTCCTGTTGTCCCCCTACCTCATGTGTGCTGCTTATTTTCTACACATCCAGCTATTGAACAGCATTAGTAGAAAGTCAAAGAATGGTTTGAGTTGGAAGGAACCATTCAAGGCCATCTGTCCCACTCCCTGCACTGAACAGGGACACCCACAACTCCATCAGTGCTCACAGCCCATCCAGCCTGACCTTGGCTGTCTGCAGGAATGGGGCACCACTGCCTCTCTGTGCAACCTGTGCCAGTGCCTCACAGCCCTTATTGTAAATAACTTCTTCCTTATATCTAGTTTAAATCTCCCCTCTTTTGGTTTGAAAACATTTCCTCTTGCCCTATCCCAACAGACCCTGCTAAAGAGTGTCCCCTTCTCCTACTCTGTTGGCCTTGAGAAAACTGGGACCTCTGCTCGATGGACAGCACAAGCTGTGCCCTGCACCTGTCTCAAAGCTGCCCTGAGATCCATTTGGTTTAAATCCAATCTAAATTTTCCCTCCTTTATTCTGAAACCATTTTCCCTTGTCCAGGCATACAACTTCTTCCCAACAGAAGTTTCACAAAAGGGGTGAGGGAATTCTCTAGATTCTTTCTATAAACTCTTTCTTGCCCTGCCAGTAAGGATAGTCTTACAGTGAAAACATCCTTCGAACTTTCCCTCTAGACTCCCAGAATCTGGATATTGCAAATAATTATGACTGGGTGGAAATCAAGCAGCCTTGTTCTCCTGAACTGCTTGGATGCTTTGGCTTTCTTCATCACAGGGTCCATGAAACAGAGACAGAACATTTTAGGATTACTGCAGTGTCCCTGGGACTCCCAGTAACTGAGATAGCCAAGAATGGCAGTTAGTTATCCAGTGGGTGGAGATCTGGTTTGGAAAGTGAAATTGAGCTTAAGAGTCTTAATGGGCAAGCATATGTCTTCCCATTGTAAATCACAGACAGGAAGTGGATGGGATGAAAAGAGCTCATCGCTGTCATGAATAACAAGAATGACTGAGCAAGACTTTCTAATCCTCACAATGAGATGAATTTTCCATTAGAGGACACAAACCTACTAATTAAACAGAACCACCTGGGGGTTGACTGTCTGTATCACTGGTGAGATGCTTGGCACAGTTTTGGCCCAAACCAACTGGTGTCAGCCTTAACCATCCTAAATCTGCATGGGGCAGTGCCCTTATGTCCCCAGTACAGCAGTGCTGCTTCACCCCATGAGGTTCAGGTGGACCCCGTTTTTGGGATACCCCATCTGAACACCTCTGGATGCAGGGAGCATGTGGCCACAGCGTGGCTGAGCCTGTGGATGCATCTCTTCTCTTGCACTGCTTCTTAAGCCCTTTATATAAACATCTGCTAGTGGTCAGGGTTGGGAAAGAGCATGCAAGCAGATGGAGCTCTGGTCTCACTCACTGCTCAGATGTTTTTGCCCTTCTTTTCATGCAGATGAGCTCAGACCATGGCAGAGGTCAAACCAGCATATGCTATCTTTAAAAAGCCCAGAAATAAACCAGAGAGTTCTTCCCCAAACCCTTCCTGTAAAGTGCTTTCGTCCTCTTGGCCTAACCATGTGCCAGTGTTTCTGTTTGGCGCACATAGAAAACGTAGTGAGTGCACATCAAAAATGTTGAGGAAGGGTGACCAACAAAAGAAACAAGCAGATAGCACAGAGTAGTTCTTGTTTATCTCACACTTGGCTGAGGAAGAGATCTCCACGAGCTCCGTTGCCTTCATTGCCCATGTGAAATCTTTCTCCCCACATTGCCGCCCCATTCCTCCAATGCTGCCTCTTGCCCCCATCCCCATTAGGGCCCAGTGGGCTGTCGGAAGCGTAATGGAAGAGAGAGCTTTCATCCATCATAGACCTTGAAGAGTTCAGCGAGGCAGAGCCATCAGAGAGGAGAAACATTCCTCCGTGAATCCCCTCTTGTCTCTCGGGTGGGAAGGGGGAGGAGGAGGGAGAGATAAGGCCAAACTAATTTGTCTTTTTTAATTGGCTCAGAATACTTGAACGAAAGCTGGTTTGTTATCCTTGGCTTTGCTCTGGCAGGCGTCCAGGATGTAGGGCAGAGACGGAGGCTTCTGAAGAGTTAACCTCTTCTAAATATCCTATTAGGATCCTCTCCATTTAATGTAAGGACAATGTAAGCACAGACAGAGTGGGAGGGCCTCCTCTTCTCTCTTTTTTTTCCCCTGTTCCTACAAGGAACTCAGCCTTGGAAGGGACACAGGGACATGCAGAATAGCAAAGACCCAAGGGTGAGATTCTTCTGGTCAAATTCTGCCGTGCGCGTTGTAAACATCCAGAGCTGAGCTAATCACCCGGGGCTCCCTTTGTAGTCAGCGCAGAGAGGCAGGCACTTCTAAGGCATGGCTCGTCTCAGCCTTGGGCAGGCATCTTGGAGAGGTCAAATGGTTCATGTCTGCAAGGGGCTGCAGTGACTGGAGAGGGAGCCTGGAGTCATTAGCTTGAGCAGAGACATCCATTTAGCTGTGTGCACTTGGTGTCCTCTGAGATGTTCTTGTGCTGCTGAGATGTCCGTGCAGGATAGAGGGATGTGACACCAGGTCTGTGGGAGTCCCCTGTGAGTCCTGGAGAGCAGCTGGAGGCTGTGGGCAACAAAAATCATAGAGTCATAGAATAACAGAGTCATTCGGGTTGGAAGAGACCTCTAAGGTCACCGAGTCCAACTGTCCACCTACCACCAATATTACCCACTGCCCACATCCCTCAGTGCCACATCTCCACAGCTGTGGAACACCTCCATGGACGGTGACATCCCCACTTCCCTGGGCAGCTGTGCCACTGCATCACTGCTCTTTCTGAGAAGAAATTTTTCCTGATATCCAACCTGAAATGTGAATTGATGCTTACTTGTGGTGAATCACACTTCTCAAGTCAAAGCTTATTGCTTGGGCTCTGAACGCGTGCGCAACTGGGGAAGAAGAGGCTCCAAAGAAAGACTTGAGGCCAGACAGACCAGCAAGCCATGACTTCTGCTTCTGTGCTCCAAGTGGCTGCTGAGTGAGCCACTGGTGCTGAAGAGAGATCACCAAAATGCACAAAAAGTCAAACTCAGATCATTTAGATATGAACTGCACCGCATGCACTCACCATCAGCCCTTGTGGTTGTGATGTCAGGCAGACAAAATAGTCAAACATGTTTCCTTGAAGGGTCCCAAGTCTGCCTTTGTGAGTACAGAGGATGCATACAGGATTCAGGACTACATGTGCATGGGCTGGTGGGTTTTGGAACAAGCCTGGGATTTCCATGGGGTTCTTCACACACAGAGCTCCGGCGCGGTGTAGAGACAGCAGAAAGCAAGCAATGCTACTAGCTTTGGTTTCCCCTCATGCTCAGATGCATGGACTCTTTGCAGTTAGTTACAGTCACAGGTCAAGGCCCATGCCCTCAACACGCCTTGGAGCATCAGATTTGCTTTGGTTTCTGACAGCATTACTGCAAAGTAATTTCTCTCTTCAGGACACGCAGCTCTACCAAGGCAGTGTTCAGCAGCATGACATACAGCTTGCAGGCCTAGGGTTAATTCTGTGCTCAATTATAAATTTCTCTATGTAGAGTTGGCAGGCCTAATTGATTTAGGTGCCAAGTTCCCATTTCTCAACAAAAAAAAAAAAAAAAAGAAAGAAAAAGAAAAAGAAAAAGAAAAAGAGGATTTATCTGAATTTGTAAAAACTGTAGCTTTCTTTCAGCCCTGAAATGGGAGAATTTACATCCCTTCTAGATGGTATGTCATCTTAAATCATGTTAGTTAACAATGTCATTTAATTCATATATATGTCTGATTCCTTTTTTTGAAACCCATGTGCCTACCAAAGGCCATCATTTGTGCTGTTCAGTTGTGTTCAGAATCATGGAATCACAGAACCATGGAATGGTTTGAGTTGGAAGGGATCTGAAAGATGATCTAGTTCTGGTGCCTTATACAAAGGATGGTGAAGAACGTAGATTTCAGGGTGGTTACTTTGACTCTTTTAAGTAAAAGCCTACAATGTGAGAAGTGGAAGAATACTTTGGAGAAACATGGAACAGCCTGGAATAGGACAGTCAGAGCTGGAAATCCCTGCCCCACGCTGTCACTGACAAAAGCCTGTTAGAGCTCACCCAGTGTGACCCAAGCAATGGCACCAAAAGACAGCCCCAATCCCTGGGTTTTGCTCTTCTCAGATTTCCTAATCCACTTGTTTGACAGATCCAGGCAGATACAGAGGGTGACCCTGCAGCCAGACGTGCTGTGGGTGCCCGTGGAGCTGGGTTGTGTCCCTTGCTCCTCCCCAAAAGCCCTGAGACATCTGGGGTGAGTCACATCAGATGGCAGCTGCCATAGGGTTGGGCGCTGTGGAAGAGGACATTGCAATGGAGACTCTCAAATGCATTTTTCCGAGCTGTCTTTGTCCCTGCAATCAGAAGGCCCCTTCCTTCCCTCCCCTGTCCCACCTTTCATGTATCTGAAGGAACATCTCCCCCCGAGTGTCTCAGCAGGCTAACCAACGCTTCCTCCTTAATCTGTTCTTTCTATTCCTTTAGTTGTCATTCTCTTTGCCTTTAGGTTGTGTGTTTTTTTCTTTTTTTTTTTGGGTTGTCCCCAGTTTGACCCCTTTTTCCCTTGCAGCCCCCAGGAGGGGGCCCAGTCATCCCAGCACCAAGGAGATAACTCCAGAGCTAACCTCAGAGATAATGCCAGGACCCCTCAGAGCTCCCCAAAGGCTCAGACACTTCCCAGCCTCCGTGAGGACTGGGAAGAGCATTTCCCTTTAAAAATGGAGCCTGGGAATGGCTGTCAGTGTGCAGAGGTGGGACATCCACATTTTGGGGTCCACAAGTTCCAACTGTCAAGCCTAGGTCTCTGCAACTGCACCAGATCCAGTCAGTACTGGGGTGGGATTTGGTTGTCATAGGGGTGGTTAAAGAGGATTTAGGCATAGCTAGGGATCCTGCTTTGGGAGGGGTGTGAGTCCTGTGCCATATCTGCTGGACCTGTGTTGATACAACAGCATCTGTGATGTTTTTGGACTTCTCCTGTGCCTTTGTTCATCCAGCTGAATGCAGCATAGGGAGTCACTGGCATAGGATGCCCTGGGAAGTGATGGGGTGACCATCCCTGGAGGGGTTCAAGAACTGTGTAGATGTGGCAGTGAGGGACATGGTCAGTGGGCAGTATTGCTGTTAGATACACAGCTGCACTGCATGATTTTGGAGGTCATTTCCAACCTTAACAATTCTATGATTCTAAAGCTATTATGAAGAGAATTTAGACACTCAGCTCAGAAGAACACATTGTTTTGGAGACATATATCAGCCTTAATCCAAACCTGAATATTGACTTAGCATGACAAGTCTCCTACGCAGCTCCACAGCCTCCCCTGCTCTGTTTTCACACCTGCATTCTCTATTTCCGCCTCTTCTCCTCGTGAAATCAGAATCATTCAGGTTGAAAAAGACCTCTAAGATCACCCAGTCCAATCCCAGCCCACCCCATCATGCCCACATCCCTCAGTGCCACATCCTCACGGTTCTGGAACATCTCCAGGGAAGGTGACACCCCCCCCCCCCACCTCCCTGGGCAGCTGTGCCACTGCATTACTGCTCCTTCTGAAAAGAAATTTTTCTGAATATCCAACACATCCCATGCAGAGACTCCCCTTGCCCTGCTCAGTGGAGGCACTGCAGGACCCCAACTCACTTATGCCCCTGAGCATCCCTTGGGATCAGGTCACTGAGCCCCCTCCCACCCTCAGACCTCAGAAGAACCTCCACATCTGGGCACTGGGGCTGTGGAAACAACTTCCCTCATCGTTATTAGCGCTGCACCAAGCAGAGCCCATGGCTCTTCCAGACCCCCCTTCCCCTTCTACATCTGGCAGGGCCGGGCACCCCCAGCCCCCCGAGGGCTCTGACAGTAACCATGCCACAGGGGCTGTCACTCACTGCAACGTTGGCCAGTGTCAGCCACAGTTCGCCGTAATCTCCCAGTGCCAGAAGTGACAGCTACCTTTATCCACATCCCGGGGATATAAACAATATTGTGAAATAATGACAGGGGGAGCATAAGCATCAATATCCTTCAGCTGCTTCAGCCCCCCCCCCCTTTCTGCCCGGAGTAAGTTCCTGAAAAGCCTTGTTTCCTAATACCTGAGGTTTTTTTTTTTTGCTTATTAGCCTTATCTACTGGAGCAAAGTACCTCGGTGAAAGACATTTTTGGGGGCTGGTCTTTTTTTTTTTTTTTTTTTTTTGAATGTTTTTGTAATCCTTGCATTTATAGGCAAAGACAAGGAGATCAAAGGCGCCCGGGGTTTATAAAGCATGTCAGGCTGAAAGTTGGACATCAATTACAGTGATATACACATTGTCCGGATTTATGAGAAAACACTGATTTTGCCCCATCCCCTGCCCCTAAGTTGGTGAGACTCAGTGCAGTGGCTTGCAATTCCTGGTAAGTGGCTGGGGATATACAAGCAAAGGGAAGGGGATGTGTTGGCGACTTTCAAGTCCTGGCCACACGTGCACTGAGTTTCTTGGTCTCTGCTACATCCGTGCACCCAGCCATGTGAAACAGTAATTCAGAGCGAAGAAATAATTGAGAATTTTTTTTGCTTGAGGTGTTTTTTGGAAAGCAGATGGGGATGCAGTACTGGAATTCAATTTTCCCCGTGCTTTTTGGGAGGCGAAACGCCCCTATTTTGCAGCATAAATTGTTTTGTTGTGAGCAGAAGGAGCGATCAAGTGTTGTAAATGGCTTGCAAGTGGACAAATTTCTCCTTGACTTCCTAGTGAGAGTGGTTTGGATTCCCAACCCCAGCAGGATCCCAAATACTGTCCCATAGTGGAAAGTCCATTTGTGGCACTTCATGGAAGGGGCAATAGAGCTCTGTGGCTGGGTGGCCTGGGAGAGGAGATTTCAGTTCACCACTCTTCTTAACCTCAGGAAATGGAAACCAAAATCATTTGTTTCTCAGGAAGGAGCTGTGACCCCCACCTCCAACCTTCTTGCTGGACTTGAACAACTGGATATATTAAAGAGGAAAAGTGACTTCTAGACTATAAGGATAGCCAAGGGAAGGGAAGGCTGGCTGTGCATTTCATCTTTGTGGCACTGGCAATCCCTGATCTAAAGGCACAGATTCCTTCTCTCTCTGGTCTTCTGTAATTTCATAGAACCAGAGAATCACTACAGTTGGAAAAGACCTCTGAGATCATCCAGTCCAACCCCAGCCCACTCCCACTGACCACATCCCTCAGTGCCACATCTCCACCTCCCTGTGCCAATGCATCACCACTCTTTTGGAGAAGAGGTCTCATGGTGAGGGATGCTGGATGCACATCTCTGTGGTATGGATTTCCTTCACGTCTTGTTTCCGACCAGGCTGTAAATCATGCAGGATCATTCAGGTGACTGGAGTAAATATGAAAACAATCCTGAATATCTGAGACCCTAATAAAAAATTCTGGATCTAAATATGGCCAAAGGGAAGGCAAGGGTGTGAGGATAATGAATGCAAATTGGATGATTCATTCCTAAATTAGGTCCTGCTTTCATCTCGCTTCCCCTGCTGTGATTCAGATATCCTCCAAGTGTTTCCTGGCAATCCCTCTGCATTTTTAACATCATCATTTCATTCATTTACCCCAGCGTTCAGTGCTCTTCCTGTGTCTTGTGACCGATGGTTGATTGCAATGAAAGTTATTCTTCAAGAACAGAACAGGAGCCAATTGTCCCTTTAACCCTCCTGGAAACAAAACCATCCAAACCAAGAAATACTCCAAAATCATCTATGAAAAGTAGTGTCACAACCTTCCAGGAGCTGCCTTGAAGGGATGTTGTCTGTTGCAGATTTGCTGCAAACTCCCTGTTGGCTTGCCTTTCTAGGAACCCCCCAGATTGCAGCACAAGATGGAGACTCTCCATTTACAACTTCAAAAGTTGTTAGTCCTCACTTTTTTTTGGAGACAAATTGAAATCCTCCAGGGAGGGGAAGATAACTGAAAGTCAGCATTGTTTTTCATAGAATCACAGGATGGCTTCGGTTGGAAAGGACCTTCCAGTCTCTTAGAGGTTTTTACAAGCTTATGGGTTTTGTGCAGCCTGTGCCAATGCATTGCCACTCTTTGGGAGAAGTTTTTCCTAATATCCAACCTGAAAGCCAGTTTGAGGATATCTGACCCTTGTGGTGTACCCCAGGTCCATGTGCTAGCCTTCCAAACCTACAGATACTCTGATGATGAAACTTCTACTGCTGTACCAGGTTATCTTTGGGGTTAGTATGAAAGAAAATGGAAAATAAAGGGGTATAACCTGATTTCAAAACAATAGGATGAGAGCCTTCGCTTCCCCTCTGTTTTCTATATACTTTTCCTTGACCCAACTAACCAGCTTTCCAATCAGAGAAAATGTCATCTAGGCCTATGTAAGACATGGAACAGATCCTTCTCTGGATAGACATGTGCATGGGGACCTGGTGGATCAAAGTGGAGAACATCATGGAAAAAGTGGGCTTTCAGCATCTGCTAGGAGCTTCCTTAAATTACCCTAGAAGGTGTGGGGTTTGATTATCAAAACTAAGGTCCCTATGACTCAGCAGAAGTCTTAGTTTTTGCTCAGACTACAGGGTTTAGGGGCTGTTGAAGCAAGATGTGTTGTGAGGAATGGACTGGGAGATGTGTGCTGTGATGTTTAGCTTTGAACACAAGGAGAAGTGAGAGCAGAGTGATCTGTGATGAGGAATTAACGTCCATTGTGGGAAGCTTGGCTTTTATCTCCATGTTGCCACAACCTGCTCAGCTGCTCTGTGCCACAACTGTGCAGTGAACACAGCAGCTTCTATCAGCCCTGCAGATGTTCCATTTCCTCCAGCTTAAACCCAAGGCAGTGAGACTCCTCCTACGTGTTTCAACACTTCCTCAAGATCAGAATCCAATCTAAGGACAATATCTAATCATTTATAGCCTTTGCATTGAAAAACATGGTGGCAAAGCACTTTTTCAACTCTCCTTTGTTCACAGTGTGCCTTACTACTGCAGGCAGTGGAGATGAGATCGAAGAGCATGGAGGGATTCAGGTTGTGCTGAATGTCCACCTGAACTGCCCTCCATGCTCCACCAGTTGTACTGTAGGAGGAAGCACCAAACTCAACATTTCTGCACCAAACAGACAATGGAAGGCTTGCTACTATTGAAATGCTAGGATGAAAACAAGCCAGAAGTCCCCATGGGAGACCCTCTGCTGCCTTTTTGTTACTATGTGCAGCTAGCAGAGGTCCAAGGGTGTGCAGATTTCCTCAAAAGGCAGACAATGTCAGTGGGCATTTGGCTTGGGGAGCAAATCCCTTACTCCTCCCCCTGTCAAACAAAAATCAACAAAGATCCTTCTTTTCAGGTGAAAAAGAAATAATGCCAAATATTTCATTTTCTCTTCTTTTATTACTTAATCTCCAAGGAGCTGAATAAAGGATGCACAACTCCTTTCTAAGGCACAACCACTGCACAACAAAAGGCAACAATATACCCTTTGCAACTCAGGGCAAACTGCTTCCAAGTTTTCCCAATTTCCTTTTTTTTTTTTTTTTTTTTTTTTGGCTGAAAATGCCTTGCCAAAACTGACCTGAACTCACAAAGACCGGATCTGCCAAGAAACTGCATTTTTCAGTGAATTAATGATTGTCATGAAAAATTTCAGCGAGCTCAGACAAAGCCCAGAGCAGTTTTGAAGAGATAAAGTTAAAATGGTGCAAAAGTCTTCCCAGACAAGGCTTTATGGCGAGCTCCTTAAAGGAATGCGTGTACCCAACTCCCTCTCAGATCGTGGAGAGGCAGCACTTAATTCCTGGATGGCATTTCGTGCCTGGATGGTGACGACAGCTTCTGACAGCAGAAGGGACCGAAGCAGTGACCACAGACAGCAGAAAGCCCCATCCAATGGCATGCACACTTTTCCTCGTGGTGCACCAGCCAGTGTTAGCAGATCTGTCCCGCGCAGTTTGGCCTTTCTCCCTAGGAGCAGATTTCTGCACGTGGCAGCTTGCTTTAGCTATAAAATGCACATTCTGCTGAAAACCCCCAGGAACCAGCTCTTCTCTTTGACCTTGCTTCATTTTCAAAGCAAAGAACAGCCCCAGCATCCTCCCTCATCCTCCCTTCTATTTCCCTCTTGGCAAAACAGAAGCACATATATTTTTCCTAGGATGCTGGTATCTCTGCCCAGAACATGCCACGGTGTTATTTTTAACTCTATTTTCTTTTCCTCGTTTTTCTTCATGGAAGAGCTTTGAAAGCCTTCTTTTTTTTTTTTCATCTGCATCCACATCTGCTTTGCCCTTTCCTTCCCTTCCTCACTCTTTGATAAAAATCCCTGGTCTGATTCCAGCAAGCTGCCAAATGCACGGAGTTGGGCAGAAATACCTTGGCCCATTAAATCACCCTTTTTAAATAGCTCGAGCAGCGAATGTCAGCTCTCCCTGCCAAACGATTCCTTGCCTACCCATATCCGTCCAACTGTGCCACAGCCAACCTCCCTGCTGTTGTCACTCTTGTTCTTGACTTGTGCTGAGAAAAAGCAGCTCCAAAGCCAGCTAGATATGTAGATGTCCCCTGCAACAATAGGAGGAGGTGCAAGGGAATAGAGAGATGCCAGGGGAGGTTCAGGTTGGGTAGTAGGAAAAACTTCTCCTGAAGGTCCCAAAGGTCACCAGCCCTGGAGGAGTTCAGTGTGGAGATGTGGCACTGAGAGATGTGGTCAGTGGACGTGGCGGGGGTGAGCTGGTCTTGGGCTTGGGGATCTTAGAGGTCTTTTCCAACCTGAAGGATTCCACGATTCTGTGATTCATGATTGTTGGGCATATTGGGATATATTTCATCAACATGCTGAGCGTGGGCTGCGTGCCATGTTCAGGATCTTATTAGGGGATGGATTGTTTATTTGTGGTGTGCCTGGGGGCTCCTCTCCTCCCAGTCGGACTGGATGACCTTAGAGGTCTTTTCCAACTTTAATGATTCTCTGAGGTCTCAGTTTCCTCACCCACACAACTGTAGACAACTCACAGTAAGGCAACTCTGCCATGATGAGTCTTCAACTCATTTCCTCTTTCCATATCTCTCTACTATGGAGACAGAAGGGAAGAATGTGGCTTTAATTTTCCAGTCTCCATTGGAAATAGATCTGAGTGAGCTACAGACGGAGCACTGCGTGGGGAAACAGGTGGTAAGTGCCACAAACCAGGGGGAATCCTTTCCACCAGAAGTCACAGGGGCTCGGATCACAGCGGGTTCATAGTCTGTATGAAAACAAAGTGGGTGCTTATTTGGACAGCAAGAAAATGCAGTGTTATACCAGTAAGACCATGCTTTGTAAGGCACACAATGCCTTATGTCTGAAGGGAGTAGACAATGTCTAGAAAAAATACACCCACAGAACTGCTAATCTTGATGCTGGCACCTTCCTTGGACACAACAGCTCCATGGAAGCTGGTAGCTGGGACAGGGGGCTCCAACCCATAGCATCCACCCCCCCCCAACCCCCCAGCAGCCCTCCGGTCTGAACGCACAGCACTGTCCTTCCCGCTGCCAGCCAGAATCCAAGGTCCCAGAGGCAGGAGGGCCTGACGCAGGCATCCCCCCCTTATGCCTGGGTACAGAACATTCCCGTGGGGGGGTCTGGGTGCAGATGCGTGCCTCCTGTTACCTTGAGCTCCGGGGAACGGCTCCGGAGCGAGCGGGGGATACGCTCGGCTTGTTTTGCAGTCCTCCTCCGGGCAGGGGAGGAGGAGGAGAGGGGACGCCAACAAGGATTGCATGGGAGACTGCGTTGGAAAGAGGAGGCACAGCTGGGCTCTGTCCTGTGGCCTTCACCTCGCCGCTTTGCTGGGGGAAAAGGAAAGGGGAGGACTTGGCCGGGGAGCGCTTTGATTTCTCCTTCAGACTTTGTTCTTTCCCAGGTGGAGGAGAATGGGAACACAGCACTCACTCCAGCAAATCGAGCATTCTCTGGTCTCAAATACACGCGGGTCAGAATGAGTTGAATCCATCCTGTTAAGCTCACTTCATCTTCAGAAAGAAGTGGCTACGTTTGAACTGACTGTGTGGATTTGATAACCCCCAAATCATGCCTGGGACTCACCTGGGTCAGCGTTAATAGAGCCAGACCTGTGCCAGCCTCAGCACAATGGTCAAGACAACGTCTCAGAGTATTTTCTGTGTGTTTCAGCATGAGATAACACAGTGGAATGAGCTGCAGTGTGGTGGTCCTCTTTCCCTCTGTCCATCTTTGTGAGCTCTCCCTGCTTCAGAGGGGACAGTGGTCGGGCTGTCCCTTGTGCTGAGCAATCCTGACACCCAGTCCTTCTGCACCCAAGGGGCACAAGGCTGTGAGAAACCCCTGAACGGAACACAGCCCATTTCCAGTGCTCAGACCTTCCATACTGTGTACACTGAGTTGAGACTGGGATGCAGACAGCATGATTTGCCCATTAGCCTGAATTACTTCTGCCTCAACAGATAGCTCCAGGTTTGCAGGTCTCTCCTTGTGACTGGGGTAGTGTAGGTACAAGGTGAAGGATTTAAAGTATCCCACTTTTTTAGATCAAATACTTAAGAAAGGAACTGTGTCAATGCAGAAATCAACCTGCTGACTTTCACTTCTTTTGGGAGTATATCCCAGCAGATCTGGGACTTGATTTTTGCTTCATTAGGGCTTCTTTCCACTGATATCCCCTGCAGACAACCCCAGAACTGTCATATTTCTTGAAGGATGGAGAGATCTCTCATTTTCTGGGCTCTTTACCACACGTGCAAGGCCGTGCATATAAAGCAGACATGCACACATCAATGCTCCCACCCCTTCAGCTTGCATTGACTCCCCAACCTACCACAGCTGAGCTGCTCTTAGCGATTTCAGCTCCAAGCATGCATCTCTCTCAGGCTTCCAATGCTGTGTGAGTGAAAAGAGGGATGCAAGATCGGGGGGAAGGGTGTAAATTGCTCACTGAGGATGCTATCACATCAAGCTCAGTGTTTACAAGCTGCTGCCAGGTTATTGAAGATCAGAGAGTCGCTGGCTCTAAACACAGCTACTCCTGGAGTGCAGCATGTCGAAGCTGGTTGATACATGTCCACTCACTGCCCTGGGGTTGACCTTTCAGACCCCAGAGTTATCAGAGGGAAGCGACCATGCGGTGGGGCTGGAGGACCACCTATGGTGCGACGTGAGCTGTGCAGCGATCTTGTCCAGCTCAGGGAGACAGGATCTGGAGATACAGTCAGCACAGGCCCACAGAGATCCAGGGATGGGGACCTATATGAGCACTTAAACACCTGGGAAAAATGGTTCTCAACATAGAGGTGACAGAGGTGCTTTGTCCCAGTCTGTCCAGTGGGCTGAGTAACCACCTCTGCAGTGCTGGCACATAGATTGTGGTGACTCAGTTCACCAGATGGAAGACAACATTGGTGACTTCCAGCATTGGTTTATCTATAGCAGTCAACTCAGTACAGCTGGCAATTGGATCATCCATGCTGTTAAGTTGTTTGCACGCTCCCATCATCAGCTTGGCCCAAGTCAACAAGCTCTGATCTGAACAATCCTTGGGAATGAGTTTGGAGACAGCACACACCAGGCACCATTGCCAAAACATATTTTGGATGTGTCCACTCTGTTCCTGAGGCTGAGAGCTTTTAATAGTATAGACATGACCAAACCAGACCAGCTGGCCTCAGGGTCAGAGGACGAGCCCAGTACTTTTTCTGTTTACCAGCACGGCCATAATGAGTGTGCTCAAAAGTTCAATGTACAGAAGAGTCATCACCACTCAGAACAACCTTAATGGGGTTTGTCCTGCAGAGGGGAGGCCATCAAGGTCTTTGGTTGACGATGGCGAGGGTAGAGGTCATTAGATGAAATTTGCAAAGGCAAATTCCTGGTGGAGGTAGAAGGTTGGATCATACGTGATGTGCAGCAGGTTCCAGTTTCCAAAGTAGGAAGGCTTGTTGTGGCGCTCATATCTGACCTCCTGGATACCACAGGCCAGTTGTTCTGCAGGATAGGTCTGGAGAAGAAAATGTGGGGCAAAGGCTCTCACACTTCCCTCTTCAGAGCAGCTGAACATCCCTCAGTTTGCAAGAGCACATGCTGCAAAATTTACCCCTATGTCCTGGAGCTACTCTATGTTCTGCCTTTCTTCCTTGCAAGGGCACACCAAGGTGACTATGTTCCCTCAGCTCCCATTTCCAGGCAAACAAACCCACATGTGCTGACCCACATCTATGTGCACCAAACCTTCCTCAAAGAATGACCCTCCGTGTTGCATTTGTTGTTTGCCTCACTCTGACTTCACTGCTAGCTGGGAACCACAGCCCACCTCCTTGTTACTGCCTGCTGAGCCTTTGTGGAGACGTGGCATCACAGTGCCTAAATCCAGAAGCAGCAAAGGTTCAGACCCTCCTGCAGGGCATCTCCTGCAGGCTGAACTTCAGCTTCCGTGGCATCTGACAGGGACTGTATTCATGCCACAGTCTTTCTCTCAGAGAGGACATCCACGGGCTCTCTCTTCTCCACTGACCATTTCCTTGAAGGTCAGAGGAAACTCAGCACATCTCCACCTTTCTGGCAAGGCACACCATAACAGTCAGGCAGCGTGGGTGAGGTTCAGCTGTGCTGCCAGAAGGACAAGGGCTGGGAGGGATGGTGCCCCCAGAGCCCTGCTGTCCAGACTCAGTTGATGGTGCTCTGCTCTTTCAGAGCTGCTCTTCCCAGCCTTTTACTAGTCACAGAGACATCTCTTATTTTTGAAGAATCTCCTCTTAAGCACTGCTGTCACAGAAATTTTCATTTACAGCTGCCCAATGCAAAAGTGAACCCACCATGCTCGTTCATTTCTCATATCTAAGGACACATGATTTCCTAGAATCACAGAGTCATTAAGGTTGGAGAAAACCTCGAATACCATCCAGTCTAACCAGCCAGTATTTCCCACTCAACCATGTCCCTAACTGCCCTAAGTGCCATCACTCTGTTGCCCACATCAACTACCAGTGGCTCATGCACTGATATTTGAGTTCAGGGCTGAGTTTAGCCTGCAAGAGATGCCCTGGCTTGTACATTAGGGAAACAAAGATGCTCTACTTCCCCGGGACCAGATTTTATTGCAAGAAGGACAAGAAACCTGATGGTTCCCGCTGCAAGGGCAGATGTTTCCTTGGGGTGAGTAGTAAGGTAGGGTCAAGGTTATGACTTCATTTACCAGCCAAGCTCTTTGCTGTCAGACCAAGCATCACATCCCTGAGCATCCCCAACCCAGGGCAGAGATCTGACCACCCCACTGCCCATGGCTGCCTTTCTGCTATCTCCACCCTGTGGCTTCAGCCTGCCCTGGAAAATATATAAATAAATGAAGAGAAAAAAAAAGATAAGGAGACCAGGAAGAGGGATCAGGTGAGGACGAGTTAAATATAGATTTGAAAAGCTGAGGGAACTCTCTTGCTATCACAGAGACAATTAGGATGAGTGAAATGCCTGGCGTGGGTACAAGTGGGGTGACAACTTGCATGCAGAAGATGGTGGTGTGAACCAGAGGATGCTCCAGGAACACCCTCCTTCCTCCTGCTTTGCTCTGGAGCACGGTCTTATGTCTGAGAGGTTGGCTGTGACTCCTTATGAACAAAAACACATAGGCTGGATGGGAAGCTGGATGCCCTGGTGCCAACTCCCAGCACCACAAGCTCACCCTCAGGCTCGTGCTGGAGCAGGCTGTGGGAAGTTGGCTGGCCTTTCTCGCTTATGCTGAACAAGCTGCTAATTTTAACTGGGAGTCACCTTGAGCTGATTGTTGGGAAGGAAACTTTGGAGAAGGGATGTCTGGCAGCACCCTTGGTGGGTCACAGCAAAGCTTGTCTCCAGGGCTGGGTGAGTGTGGATGCCATGAGAAGAACAGAGAAAGGGTGCAGGAAGAGTCCTGGGAGAAAAGAATAAGGAAATTGGTGACATAGGGTCCTGAGTGTAAAGAAGAGTGCTCCCCCCAGGACCTTTTCCTGATGTTCTTCCTCACTGAGGCTGTTTCTGGGTGTTTGTGGAGCTGGAGAAGCATTTCCTTGGGCAGATTTTTGGGGGATCCAGCCTCAGCTTTGCATCAGTACCACATTTCTACTCTCACCTAAATGGCCTGGCAATGCCACATGGCCTCCCCTCTCCTTTGGTTAGAGAGTGCTGAGGGATGGCCACCTACATCTTTCAGATCCAGCCCTGAGCATCACCAGCCCTGGGGGATGCTCTGAACTGAGTCTTCTTGGGGAAGCAAGCCAGATGAGGTCTTTGGGCTGTAAGCACTGGGCTTACAGCTGAGTGGGCCCTCCTGGGAATTAAAAAGGTAAATATTCCCTTTAGTGGAGCAGTACAGAGACCAAGGCACAGTCTAGCAAGGCATTAATGCCCTTGCTTGCTCTGCACTGCTTATTGGGAGATATCTGCTCCATCCTGAGTGGGTGGAGGTAAAACAGAGTGAAGTGAGGGTTCCCCACCACCTTCCTTCTTGACGACCCTGCCTCACTGTTTGGAAGCAGTGTGGCATTCTCTGATCACCAGCAAAGCTTGGATTTTCAGGGTACTGCTCCTTTGTCACCCTGGGAGAGGTCCTTCTTTCCCTCATCTTCCTTCTCCCTCCTCTGCTTGTCCATTTCTGCTAACCTCCTTTCTGTCCTGCTCTGCCAAACCCCTGTGTCAGGGGGGTTGAAACTAGATGATCTTTAGGTCCTTTTCAACCCTTGCCATTCTATGATTCTGTGATTCTATGATTCTTACTCAGCTTCCTAAAGACTTTTGGGAAAGACTACAGTGTGTGCTGAGCTTAATCTTTCATCAGACATCAGAAAATCCACCTTGCTGTGAATGCCTGGGTTATGGGAAAGGCTTCATCTGAAGCTTGCAGCTTATTAGACATCAGGGAAGCCACCTGATTCCGTATGTCCTGTGCAGCCCTGCCCTCCCACTGGCTCTCCTTCGCTGTCTCTCTTTCTCCCACCTCTCCCCTTTGGGCACCTGCTGATTTTTCCATGTCTTTCTCAGCCCTGGCCCAGGCTCCAAGTTTCCAGATGCACTTTCCACTTTGCTAACCTGTCCCAGCACACAGCTGTCACCTGGAGAAGGTGCTACACTTTGGCCAGGGGAATATTTCCACATTTACAAGGTGGACAACTGAAAAACACCAGAAACTTTCCATCCAGAGCCTCCAACCGCTTGTAGGCAGGGAGATAATGAACACCTCCACACCAGTATAAGAGCTGCACAGGTGGAATTTTTAGGTCAAGGATGTGGATGAAGAGATGGGGCCGAGACTGTGTAGGGTAGAAATAGCACAGACAGGTAATGGAGGTGTGGGTCTTTCTGAATGAGAATGGAAAGGCCATTTCAAGGGTCTTCACAAAGACTGGTTGGCATGTGGGGAAGAAATTAAAGGACCCTCCTGGTTGTCCTGTGAAATATATATCATTAAGTACCTCTTTAAGTCCTTGTCTGGGCCATTCAGAGAGCTCATACTCTGTCTAAGGCAAGGATTACCTCCTATCTCGTAAAACACCTTGCAGAACCCGATACCTGCACAAAATAAACAGCTCTCGCCGGGAAGCTTCACTGCCTCCTCGAAAGTGAGGTGTTTGGGTAGCAATACCAGTGCTGCAGATCAGCAAAGGATCACAGAGTGTGAGATCCCCAATCACTTGCACACCTTTGCTGCCCATGGGGCTCCAGGTCTCTCTCAGGGCTATGGAGACACCCAAGCCCCATTTGCCTTAAGGAAGGAAGCACTGCAAGTTGTTTCTTCCCCCGGCTTTTTGTGGCAGAAGCACCTGGAACTGTGAAGCCAGGTGAGTGTCTGCCTTTTCCATTTGTCACAGGTGTGGCAGGGAACAAATTCAACATATGAATAATAGAGGCCATGATGTCCAGTGCAAAGGAAGTGCAACTTTCTGCCTCTACTTTGTTATGTTCACCCTGGGCTTGGCCACGTGTTGTTACTGGCCATAAAAATACCCAGTTCCTTTCTAAATTGAGCTACAATACTTGACTCTTTGGCCTTGGGTGATAATGAAATGCACAAGTGTTTAGCAGATACCCTGGAACTCTCCTTCCCTGTTTGTTCCAGCATAAAAGATCCACAGGAGCCGTTTCTATTTCAGCTGTATTTATTTGCACGGTGCCTTATCATTAATAAAAACAAGTGGACCAAGCCTGTTTAATCCCAAGTTAGCTCTAGGATCTGCTCACACAGGGCTCAGGAGGCCCAGCAACAAGGCTGTGAAGATGGAGATGGTGGGATGTGGTTTGCTGGACTGGGCAATGTAACCATAGTTGTCTGCTACCAGTAATGCTGATTTGGAGGGTTACTTCTGATGTCTTAGCAAAACTGCATCTTCCTCCATGAGGGGCAAAGCTTCCTGTGGTTCTGCTGTGAAAGGCAGTGGCAGAGCATGTATGTGATAAAGAAACAGCTGAGACACCAGGGGTTGTTTCACCTCCAGATTTGGACACCTGGGAGAATCCCACAGCCCAACCATCGGTGTCTAATGCTCTTTTCTGCACTCTGTGCTTTCCCATCCAGCTGCAGTTGCAGTGGTAGAGGGGTGTAGGTCTCCCACAGACCCCTGCCCATCAGTCCTGGGGCAGGATGTGGAGATGTCCTATAGCACGAATCACCGGTGATGTACCAAGAGCTTTGCAAAGCAGGAAGAGTGAGGGAGGATACTATTCTATTCTATTATTTTTATTTTATTTTGTTCCATTTTGTTTTATTTTGGACATTTCTGCATCATTTTCTCCCCCTCCCCGCTGTGCTCGGAGCCCTCAGATTCACGGGGAAGTGGGGACATCTGGTGGCCACACCACGAACCTCTCCCCTTCTCCTCGGGCTGGGAGGATGAATAGCAATCATCAAGGTTGGAAAGGTCAATCAGATCACCCAAACCAACCATCAACCAATGCCTGTGCCCACTCTAGACCGTGTCCCTCAGTGCCACATCCATCCTTTTCTGGGGCACCCCCAAGGACGGTGACCCCACCACTCCCTCAGCAGTTATGCCACTGCATCACTGCTCTTTTGGAGAAGAAATGTTTCCTAACATCCAACCTGACCCTCCCCTGGCACAGTGTGAGGCCATCACCTCTTGTCCTGTCGCTGTTACCTGGGAGCAGAGCACAACCACCTCTCCGGGAGCTGGGAAATGGGAATGGGAAATGCAGGAGCACGCTGCCATCCTGACAGAAGAATGAAATAATGGAAAATGGTCTCTCTGGTTCTTTATTAAGGATTCAGGGTTGGCACACCTGGCAGGGACGACTCCAGAGTTTGGAGGCCTGATGAGGCCCCAGGAGGTGCAGAGAGGACACCTCCCTGTGATGTGGAGGGGACAGTGGCATTGCATGCAGCCCCATGCCACCCTCCAGGCAGTGTTCCCCTCTTCCTGGGGGAAGCTGGGGAGCTGTGACACCATCCACTTCCCTCACGTCCATCCTTTCTCCCCATCCCCAAATCCATCGTGGCAGCACACAGGAGAAAGGGAGATCCTGACAAGAGCCATCACCAACCTGTGCAGGATGGTGGCTTTCCTCTGTCCCCAGCTGCTGGTGGCTTATGGCTGAGGCTCTGCCTCATACTGCTTCTCTGTGGCCGTGTAAAAGTCCTCAAGGACGGACTGCAGGTACTCAAAGGTCGGGCGTTCCTCGGGTTTGTTTCGCCAGCATCTCAGGATGATGCTGTAGAGCTCAGCTGGACACATATCCGGGCAGGGCATGCGGTAACCCTGTTCCAGGTTGCGAATCACCTCAGGGTTGGTCATCCCTAGAGAAGAAGACAGCCCAGCATGGGTTATTCAGCATTGTGGGGATGTGGGGATAAGGGAAGACCAGATGCTGGGCTACATTTGAGCATCACCCCCATCTGCAGTCCCTCATCCATCCAACCAACCCACCCCCAACTCCCTTCTGCAGGCTTTGGCTGGATTGGAAGTACCCATCTGCACTGTCTCCAGGCATAAAGCACCCAAAACCCTCATTAGATGCTTTGAAGCAATCCCTAGATTCCTTGAAGCCATCAGTAGATGCTTTGAAGACACCACTAGTTTCTTTGAAGGCACCAGTAGATACTTTAAAGCCATCACTAGATGCATTGAAGCCATCAGTACATGCTCTGAAGCAATCAATAGATGCTTTGAAGCCATCACTAAATCGTTTGAAGCTGATGTATGCTCATCCCCTACTCACCGTACCTGGATAAGGGATCCTGCCGTAGGTTATGATTTCAGTTAAGAGGATCCCAAAAGACCACACGTCAGACTTGATGGTGAAAACTCCAAAGTTAATGGCTTCTGGTGCCGTCCATTTGATCGGGAATTTGGCTCCTGCTCAGTGGAAGCAAAGGGAAATATAGGATGTGAAAATGCCCATGGGCATGGCAAGGCATGAGCCCTGGGTTTTGCATGCTGTTGGCTGCACTGAAGAGCTGCAGTGTGACTTATTGAAGGTTATGAAGATGCAGCCAGAGGAAGGCAATAGCTGCTTTCATTAAAAGGTTATTTCTACCTGACCACAGTTTGCAGCAATTTGGTCTTTCCCCAGTAGAATCAAAGCTATTCCAGCTTTAATGATTTTCTGACCTGTACGTGCTCAGAAACACACACACGTCCTGATGCATAGGGACCTGATTTGCTCTGGGTCTTGCTTGCTTGGAACATTTGCCAGCTTCCCCATGTCCAGGTTCATGGCTCCAGCTCCCCTCTGCAGTCCTGCAGTGCAGTGACCGAATTACGCTGCCATTTCCTCCCCTTTGGGCTGACTCACTGTTCACATGTAGTTAGAGGCAGCAGGCTTCATTAGTGGAGGTCAGATTTCTCTAGGAATGCAACCTAAGATTCAGCAGCACTCCTCCAAGCAGTACCCAAAGGCCTTTTCCCCCATTTCCACCTGCAAACCTCACTTGTTTATTTATGTTCCCAAGTGCTGCTGCCTCTCCTGGGAGCTTGGTGCTTTCTGTGCCTGCTGCCTGGGGAATACAAGGGGACTCTGGTACCAGCCCAGCCCTTGGATGCCCTGTGTCTTGGCTTGTTTACATGGTAAGAGGGCTGGAGGTAAGGAAAATTAAACAGTGAGGCAATGCAGGAATGACACCCACCTTCTTGTGCCAAGTATTCATCCTCAATGATCCTGGCCAAGCCAAAATCAGCAATTTTGCAGCACAGTGTCTCTGAGACAAGGATGTTGGCAGCTCTCAAGTCACGGTGGATGGAATTCATTCTCTCAATGTATGCCATTCCCTCTGCCACCTAGGGAAGGAGAAAAGAGCCCATCTTCAGCTTTCACCTTCCCACGGACCACTTCTTAGCATGGTTGCATCTCACCCACCTTTATAGATGCACAACTTGTATGTAGGGTTGCCCAAATGCCTCCATGTGCATGGGATTACATCCTTGGATGGATGGATGGATGGATGGATGGGTGGGTGGGTGGATGGATGGATGGGTGGGTGGGTGGGTGGATGGGTGGATGGATGGATGGATGGATGGATGGATGGATGGATGGATGGATGGATGGATGGATGGATAGATGGGTGGGTGAATGGATGGATGGATGGATGGATGGATGGATGGATGGATGGATGGATGGATGGATGGATGATCAGATAGATCCATAGACAGGTAGATAAACAGGTAGACAGTAACATCTGCACATACACAGATGTTACCCACATATCTATGCATACGTGCAGCTCTACCAGCATTCAGCCAGTCTGTCAAAGCTTTGAACAGCCAAGTCAAAAGGAGCAGAAGCATCACTCTCTGTTTTGCTCAGAAGTTGCGGCTTTGAGTCGTGTCTGTAGTGAGCTGCAGAAAGTTGAAGCTAACCTGAAGCCACATCACTGGATTCCCGATTTCTGCCACAGGACTATCCCTTCTAGTTGGGATTTTAATCATCAATACTACAGATTAAATAAATGAATTAAAAAACAAAACAAAACAAAACAAAAAACCCACTCAGAGAGCTTGTCTGTCTCTCAGTCACAGTACTAAAGTCCAGATCCAGGAGAATTAGAGGCTCTTCAGCAACCTCATCTGCTCTCCTAAGCAGATCTGTTTTAGAGTGAGTTGCAGATCATTGGAGAGCCTTCTACAACACAGATGAGACTCATGTTTTCATCCCTTGGGTTGGATCCAGAATAGGAACAAAGGACACAGCGTAGCTGCCCTCAGATTTCTATGAGATGCAATAGAGAAGAAAAGCCAGCTATGCATAGTAATATGACTGACATAGAGGGTATGTCCCTATGCAGATCCCTTGTCCTGAGAACAAATTGCCTTCTTCAGTCACTTCCATACTTTGGAAGGTTCTTGCACCTGAGATCATCCTTCAGTGTTTAGCTCATTGGAGCAGACATATCTGGTGTGTGATGAACCCCTATAAATGAGGGCAGTGATCTTTTACCACTGAGTGCTGGGTGATGTGGTACGCGGGATTCCAAAAGTACTGTATCAGCCAAGTCCAGATTTGGGCCAGGCATTTTTCAGGACGAGTGGATGCACGCAGCACTGCTAGTAATGGTTAGCACCTATTAAAGCTTTTAAACGCCTGTGGGTGATGGCAGAGCAATTTTCCACCCTGTACAGATTCACATCAGCATCTCAACTTACATGTGGTTTCAAACAGGATACTAACACATACTTTCCAATGCTGCGTTTCTAACTTGTATCAAAACCCTTTCTGTGCATGTGCTGCCTTCTGTAGTGGAAAATGGAAGAATTGATGTCATTTCCTCTCCTGACCTAATGAGATAGAACCCGGTGATAGGCTCGTTCTGGCCCAGAGATCTTTCGAGCTTTCATTCTGAAGAGTGACCACAGGATCAAGTGCATCAGCCCAGTACTTTCTAATTTTAGCCCCAGCAGATGCTAGTGGATCCAAAATTACGTTTGATGGGGCTGGATGCCTGTTGGGTCATCCCAATACCACAGACAGTCATAGATTGCAAAATGTCTCAAGAGACTGCCTTCTTCCTCCCCCTCCTCCTCATCTCAGAGATACTGAGTGTCTGAAGCCAGCCGAGGAGGGAAGGGAATGATGAAATCTTTGAATTGACGCCCACAGCATGAAGGATGGGCAGAATCCTTCTCATGCACTGCAGGCGGCTCATGTGGGGCATCACATTGCTCAGATGTGTGGGTTTTTGCTGTCCTAGTTCTGGAAGCCATAGGCACTTCAGGGTCCTGCAAAGATTATGGAGGGATTCCCAGAAAGGTGCTTCCAGGTGCCCACGGAGAGGGGGCATCCACATGCACTTGCTGAACCCCAGTGTCAGTGCCAACTACATGGGGACTCTTCAGCCTTCTCCACTGCAGTGAACGGGTTTCCAGGCAGCTCAGACCCCAGGTCACATTCAGGGCTCAAACCCCGAGCTCAGAGAAATGTTTAGATGCTCAACTCTGGAAGATGCATTGGAAAAGGTCTCTCTCAAGGTCTCCTGCAAATTCTGTGTTGTCAGACCTATTCAACCCTAGTGCTGGAGACAGGCAAGACTATTGCCTGGAAATTCTCTATCATTCTACATGTTCAATATTGCTCTCCTCTTCCACAGAAATGCATTGAGCCATGTTCTGAGGTGTAAATCTCCTGCCAAATCCAATGGCTTTCCAATAGCAATGGATTTGGATCATTATGCTTATTGTCAGATGTTTGAAACAAACCACAGGCAATATCTTTCAAGAGATCAAATTAAAAAAAAATGAAAAAAGGAAAGGAGATAAGTAGGGAAGGGAAAAGTGAATGAGAGAAGGAAGGAAGAAATTGAGGCAGAAATACTAAATAAGGGGGTTGCAGATGGGTTAAAACAACAAAACTTAAAGGAACAAAACCCTATAAGGGCAAAAAGTAGTTCTCATAAGGAATGGTTATTGCAGTTTTGAGGGCAGAACATCTTTTATGCCCCATCATCAGGAGGGAAGAACTGAGGAAAGCCAGCACGTCTCTACGGTGAAACTCTTTGTTGAGTTTTCTTTCCCTTTTTGTCATAAGAGAAAAAAAACCTTCTTCCTGCTAAGTAAGCCATAAAAATAAAACAAACCAAAAACAAACAGGGGAAACTATAATAATAAAAAATAAGCAAAAAAAAAAAAAAAGTCCTCCAACACTGCATTAAGTTCCCCTGAGGCTGCCCAAAGGCCAGCAGAGCATTGCTGATGTGACATGCACATTAAGATGAAGGCTGAGAGAGGAACCCTCTGACAGCATACCAGGAGGTGCTGTTTTCCTCTGTGACACTCGATGCTGGCACAGACTTACTTCAAACTTGCAAGGATTTCACTGGGACAGAAACAAATGATGGCCTCCAATTCATTGCCAGTGGCTGATCACTAACCTGAGCAGACATATCAATGAGTTTGGGGAGATTCAGTTGGCTTCCTTCTTCTGTCTTCAAATAATCCAGCAAGCACCCTGCAAAAGAGAAGAGACTGCAGTGAGTCTTCTGTTTGTGCATTTGCTTTCTCTGGTGCTTCTCTGAACAGGCAACAAATCTGCCCACATCCTGGAGAGAATCCAAGGGAAGGCAGTGGGTGTCCCCTGCAGCACCTGCTGAAAGTGTTCTGAAAAGCAGCCAAGTTCTTCCCTGCACACACCTCTGCAAAGTGCTGGGCATCCTTCACTCAATGCCTCGCGGTCAAAAGGGGCAAAAGGACAATTTCACCATGAGGAGAACAAACTTCTTCACTTCCAATAGGAATGGGGGAGAACTTGAGATAATCTTCAAATGGAGTGACAGCATTTTGTGAGCTGGCTTATGAAATATGAAACCACGCATTTAATCACTCAGAATCCCTTCCTTTTACAGAAACAGCCTCCTAGATCACTTATTGCTTTTCTTGTCAGTTTGGTACAATGTCCACCCATTACAAATGGGAGTACCAATCAGATCATTGACCTGATTTTGCAAGAAATCCGACAAAAGCATTTGGTAAGGCTCCTTACCATTGGCCATGTACTCTGTCACGATGTAAATTGGCTGCTTTGTGACTACAGCATAGAGCCGGACCAGCTTATTATGCTGGAGCTTCTTCATCAAGTTTGCTTCTGCCAAGAAGGCGTTGGGATCCATGCTGCCCTCCTTCATGGTCTTTACAGCCACCTTGAAGTTGTTCTTGTAGTAGCCTGCAGGGAGATAACGATGCACTGAGGAATTCTGGCCTCTGTGCAGGCTCTGTTGGGCCATGTAAAGAGAAGAAGAGCTTGTGCAGCAGGGAGCAGAAAACCACAGCAAAAGGGAGTGGTAAATCTCAGACCAGTAGGCTCTGAGCAACCAGCAAGTATAGGAGGAGATTGGAGAGGCACATCAGTCACATCTACCCTATGAAGCCCACGTTGAACCACGCAAGTACAACTTGTCTGGTCCTTCCCAGGAGTACAGCATCTACTGCTGCAGGTGTACCCACAAAGTAGCTGTTCATACTTTAGGATCCCCATGCCCAGACCAGTCCTGTCTTGAGGAAAGAGGGTTTTCTGTCTCCTCTGTTTATACATTTCTTTTCTGGAATGGGGTCACTGTACTTACCCATCCACACTTCCCCAAACTGCCCACTGCCAAGCTTCTTCACAAGTTTCAGAGACTCCCGTGGGATCTCCCACTCATCCTGTGCCCAGGGCCTCTGGGGAGCCAGGGATGTGCAGGGAGCTATGAGCCTCTGGCACAGGCCATCTCCCCTCTCTGTGTGAGCAAAAACCATAAGACAGTTCAATGGACAGTTCGACAGCAAACCTTCAGCCCCAGAACTAACCTGCTCCTCCTTGAAGAGGAAAAAGCCAGCTCATGGGACAGCCCCATAACCCCACATTGTTTCAGCCACAGGGATCAGCACAGCCAAGATGCATCCAGTGAAAGGAAGAGGCTCAAAAAGAGTCATAAAGGAGAGCATTCTGTTTAGTAAGTCCCAAACCTTCCCAGACATTCCTCCTTCCCTCCAGTGCTCCGTGACTTCCCAGTTACAAGGTGGTAGGCAGAGCTCACCCTCACATTGCCCAAGGACAAAAGACAGGGCATGGGAGCCCAGTTTGGAGGAGAGTATCTTGCTCATGAGAGTGGATGGAGCAATGGTGGTGGCTAGCAAGCCCACCCTCCCTCTGCCCACCTCCTGCCAGAAGTCAGTAGGGAAGGAAAGCAACTTACGGCTGTAATGATGGATTAGCTCTGGCAGGGTGGCAAAAGTCATCCTTGGGGAGATGTAATAACCTCCACCATCTAAAGAGCGGATCCTGTAGTGTTTGATGATGTCCCCATGAGCAGAATCACTGTCTCTCACAGACAAGGAGTAGGCACCTGGAGGGCAAGCAAGAGAAAGAACTGTGAGGACAAGCAGCAACTCAGAGAGCAGCGACCCTCTCTTTTCTCAGCTGTCTGCAGCTGTAGGCACTTCTCCCAGCCCGTGCTGATTCCTTCTCATCGAGCTCCAAAACTGCTAATTTCCATCTTTCCATCTTTTTTACGTTTGGATTTTGTGTTGAGGGACATGGTTTAGTGAGTACTGTTGGTGATAGGTGGATGGTTGGACTGGATGATCTCAAAGGTCTTTCCCAACCTAGGTTATTCTGTGATTCTGTGATTCAAGGCATGTGAAGAGGGTGAAGTTTCACCAGAGCTTGACGGGCCAGTTGAGGCTTGATTGGGTAAGACTTGTCTATGCGGTGACCAAAAGCCCTATGGAAACCACATGGTCATCAAAAACACATCTTTTTAGGTCATCATAGTCTTTCCACAGCTTCCCTTTTTCATCTGAGTTCTCTCAACCATACCATCTTATCCGGACAAAGCAAGTAACTGCAGACCTGCCAGTTTGTAGAAACAACCCATCAGTACAACCAGAATATTGGTTAACGGGAGAAATAAGGTCAAGAAATGTGTCCCTTCTCGGTGTTATCCAAGCTCTCCATGTCCCTGTCTTTCCCTAAACCCAAACCCAATCCCACACTGATCTGCTGTTTTCTCCTTATAATGGGGTTATAATAATCCAACCCATGGATTTATATATATATATATGTATATATACATAAAATTATTTTTTTCTCACAGAAAGAAACCAAAACAACCAGAACAAGATGTTGCAGCAACTTCACACTTATGTCAGGGTAAATTTCAATACAGCTTAACATTACTTTTTTTCCCCCTTTGTCTGGATCGTATTTCTGGAGAAAGTTTTTATAAACCTGCTGGGCTGTTAAGAGTCCAATACATCAACTGGGTTGATAGGCTGCCTTTTTAACATCTGAAAAGGCAAGGCTATATATGTTAAAAAGCATGTATCTGTCATATAGGATCATAAGCAGAAGTGGGACATTCCATGCTGACTGTGAAACCTTAATCCTCCACAGGAGGGGAAAGTTTGCCAGCACAGAATGCTGCCTGGCTGGTGTTTCTCCATCACAGCACCAGTTCTCACTGCAGTTTCCTGCACTACATCTGGAGACATTCTTTGTGCTGATAATTTTAAAAAAGTAACAATAGAAAATCACTTCTGTGGACATTTGCTCTATTGCTGTTGATTATGAGCCTCGACAAGCAGGATCTGGGAGAGTCTACGAGTTTTCCACGAGCAAACAGTTGCTCTGGGATGAATTCTGTTCCAAACTATGAAATACAGTCACATAATCTTCATGGAAGACCCTCTGGTTTATATGCAGAGCAAGGGAACCCAAGACTGGAAGCGCACCGCTTGGGCATTATGGAGCCCTGCAGCATCCCCAAGAGTGCAACAAAACATTCCAGCAAAGGGCCAAAGAATGGCTCATTTTTCACAGCCCATTTCTTGTTGATTAAGGGCTGCAACTACACAACTAAGAGTGCCTTTCCCAGAGAGACACGTATGGTTCTTGTTGGGTGCAAAGAGGTGATGCCAAAGGGCTTGTGTCCGCAGTGCTTAGCATAAGTTTGGCTAGAATGGATTAACCACATTCATGCAATATTATTATTGTCATTGTTATGATTATTGCTTCTATTATTGTTGCTGTGGCTGCTGGTGATGTTATTTTAATTTCACAGTGACTGAAACAACGCACAGGCCAGGCTACAGCTCAGCAAAGTTGGGCTTATAGGGCATGAATCCAAGAGGGAGTAGCATGCATGGCCATGCCTTAGGGCATGTAGAGGTTTCTGCAGAGCAAGGTCTGCAAAAGGAAGGAGCCAAACATAGTGTGAACACACCTGCAGTGATGACACAGCCCTGCAGAAGGGAGAGCAGGAATTAATGACTATGTGTGCCTGGGGACTGCAAGCCAGCAGAGATCTATTTGTTAGTATGGTTGCACCCAAGGTGTCTGCTCTCTTGCAGGACCTGCTCTCCAGACCCCACGGACCTTCCAAACCTCCTGTATCTTTCAGAGCAGTGATGTGCAGCATGCAGCAGTGACAAGAGCCCCAGGCATCCTCCAGGCCAACATATCACCTGCCTACTATTTGGCTAATCCTTAACCTGTCATTAGTGCTAATGATTACATTTCACCCAAAGCCAGAGTTTGGTTTGCTGGAGTGAGTGCCGTGGAGCTTTTCCTGTCATTCACTGTGGTTGGTTCCTGTTCCCTTGGAAGAAGTGTGTAAATGCAAAGCATAAGAGTTGGAAAGCACCTGTTCTCTCTTCTCTCAGTGAGAGCAGAACATTTAAAATATTACATGGAGCCATGTGGATGGCAGGAGTCTCATCTTCCCTAGTGATAATTAGGATGGCCAAAAGGGGTTACTCCCTCTCAACCACAAGGACTTTCCTTGTCCTACAGTCCTGCATCACATCCCAGAACCAAATCTTGTCCTAAGTCTCAGAGCCTCCTTTTCTGGGTTTGGGATCATCCCACAAGGGCTCTCAGCTCCTTTCTGTTTAAAGAGTAGCAAGTTTGGTATGGGAAAAGCACTGAAGGTACAAAGGATTCTGCTTCAGATCATACCAAGGGCTGTTTAGTCCCCTAAACATGGGTATCACATACCTGTGAGATGTTATGGGACATCTGCATGGGCCTGGCAGATATGTTGCAAAGCTGTATTTTATGGAGCATCTGGATGGCTCTGAGATGTCCACGTTTAGGCAACCAGACCAAGCCCCATTGAATCACAGAATCATAGAACCGTTCTGCTTGGAAAAGACCTCTAAGGTCATCCAGTCCAACCCCAGCCCATCCCCACCATGCCCACTAACCACAACCCTCAGTGCCACATCCTCACAGTTATGGAACACTTCCAGGGGTGGTGAACACACCACCTCCCTGTGTTAAGTATTAATTTACAATAATATCCACTGCCTAACAGATGCAGAGATCTTTCCCCAGTGGTGTGCAGAAGAATCACCATTTAAAAAAATAATAAAATAAATAAATAAATAAAGGGAAAAAAAAGCAAAACAAGAGAGTAATATTTCCTTAGGGAGAAAAGGTAGGGAAAAAAAAAAAAAAAAAAAAAAAAAAAAAGCCTCTAAAGCATTGTTTTGGAAAGTCTTTGCTGCTTATCTCTGTTCCTGCATCTCTGCCACAAGCTGTGGTGATAGGAACCACCCTCACCACAGCCTGATCTATATGAGGAGCATCATGAGGACATCTAATGCAGCCCTGCTGAGCCTGGAAAGCGTGGTTCTGTCCCACAGCAAACTCCAACACTGGCACTGCTGAACCACACAGCTCAGGACTGGAAGGTCCTCCAAGTTGTGCCCGTGCCCAGCAGTTGCTCTGTGGATCTCACCTGTGCTGGTCTCACTCTCTCGAACAAGGAAGGAGCCAATCTTGTTACCAGAAGACAACAGTAGCCGTTCAGCATCTTTTCTGCTCAGAGTTTTAAAAAACCACCTGGGAGACAGAAAAGGTAAAACCGTTTTGGAAAAGGAAAAGCTCAGAATAAGAAAAAGGACATTCTTTCCAGTCGGTTTGTTTTTTTACTATTACACTCTGAAATGGAGGGTTATTTTTATCAGTGAATAGATTTTCATTTGCTGGAAAGTGGCAGTAATGAGATGTTTTTGGTAAATAAACAGCAGATCTCTATCACTCTGGGCTTGCTTCACTGCCTGTTCAAGCAAAGCAGAGAGCAGAGTTTGTTCCAGTGTTGCTATACACAAACCCAGCCAGAGCAGGGACTGACAGCTCACCTGGCAAACCAGTAACCACAGAAAGGCCAAGTGTGAAGCAGATACATGGGCTGGAGGTGCTAACTGCCATTAAAACATATCCCTTGGATACAAAGAGCATCTATGCCTTGATCCCATTTCTGCATGCTGAACTCAGTAATGGCTGGTTCTCCCTAAGAGGCGATTGCCAAGGTGGATCCCAAGGGGGATTGCTGGGGCTAATCCTCTGTAACTGAGTACCATCAAGGAGGATAAAAGATGGGGAAATACCTCTCCTTCTGCTTTGATATAGAAACCCTATTGGATCAAATCTTTCTTTGCAGGGAAGCCTACATCTGGGCTAAAGCGACAGCTGGTGTCAGGATGCTGTTTTGGGAAGGAAAGCCCTGCATCAACCTTCACCCCTCACCAGCTTATGCACTTACTTTTCCTGTTCCAGGCTGTCTACTAGTGCAACGAAGTTGCTGGGGATATAGCCTTTCTTCCCAGTTCGGAGGGATTTGGCCAGCCACCAGTCCCCCTCGCTGCAAAGCAAGAAGAAGAAGTGTCAGTGCCCAGAGGAGGTTTCACAAATGGGTAAGGATTAGAGGACAACTCGGTTTATGGGGTTCTGAGTGCTCTTTAGGGGAGATGTTACTCTACGAGGTCCCTCTCATTCTCTTAGGGTCACCACTTGGCTGAAGGTTGCTGAGAAAAACAGTGTGTGTGGCTTCTCGAGGTGACAGCTTCTTTCCATTGATGCAGAGGAAGCATAGACCCAAACCTCTGCTGTGCACCAAAAGGGAGACGTGGGACATCCAGGTCACCATCACTTAATTTTATCGCTTGCACAGGGACATGGGGACTCCTCCATTCTACTCCTACCTTTATCTACCAGCCATCAGCATTGCTGTCCTACTCAAGCACCAGCCATGACAAAAAGCCATGCCCTTCCAGTGGGACCACTGGTCCCATGCTCCATGCGTCCATTTTGTCCCTTCTGGAGGCCACCTCATGGGATAGCCAAGGACAGAGCAGCCCTCCAATGGCTAAATGGGACCAAAACTCACTCCTGCCCTTTTATGGGTTGGGTAGATGAACAGCTGGCTTCTTCTCTCGTGAGTTTTAAAAGAAGATGAAATGAAATCATTCATCTCCCTGGCTCAACTCTGTCCTTTCCTCTGACTACGCCCAACCCACATCCTTTGCAAAAGCACGATCAGCACAAAATATGCAGTGGGCTACTTTAGTGGTGTTACTCATGCAACTTCTGTACCCATGTGAACTGGCAGGGGAGAAGGTCCCAGCAGCAGCCAGGCAAGGACACAACCTGACCCCAAAGTGCTTGTAACCCCAGGAAAGCAGGATAGTGTCACCTTCCACATCTCCAAAGCTCTGGTGGGCAGCAAATTCATGTCTGATCCCAAAGTCCCCACCTCTACCAGCCTGGTTGTGTTTGTCTTTAAGCATCCCTTACTTGGAGAGGATCTGAAGTTTCTCCCCCTTGACCAGCTCCAGATCACGGTCACTTGAAGCAGCAAAGTCATACAGTGCAATCACAATGATGTCATCTGCAAGAAAAAGCAGCATATTGAATTCAGCTCTTTACTGGGGGGTGATACACACTCAGTGGTGCAGCGGGGCACTTCTCTCCTTTCCCCCATGATCCCAAAGCCAAGATTTCCCCCAGCCCATCTTTCCTGCCAGCCTCAACCTCTGCTCAGAGCTAACTCTATTTTACCCGTGTTTCCTGTGCTTTGCTTTTTAAAACACTCCAGATCCCCACATACACAAAACCCAGCGTGTCAACAAGGAAAAAGTGTTTATGTGGAATAAGAAAAGTCATAAATAATCCGCCAGTGCTTGGCCTCGGTTTTATATGACAGTAAATTAAATCTGCTGTGGCAACATCGCCCAGGGATCTTGACTCAAAAAGAGGAGGTTTTCTTGTCTAGGGAAGATACAGAGACATCTCAGTTCCTGCTAGCAGAGCCCACTGCAAGGGTCTGATTCTCCTTCCAAATGCTCTCAGCACAGCCCATATCTCTGTCCCTTTTACGTGCCATTTCTTGCAGATGTGTCACCACATGTAAGTCATGCTGCTGTCTCCAGCACCCAGCTGCTCACTTTGGCTCAGCTACAATTCCCGTGAGGGCAGTGGTTGCTTCAGCATTTCCTCTCTCCAGACCCCAAAACCAATGCTCTGTGTCTCCCATTTCTCTTCCAACCCACTTGGGCCAAGGCTGTGAGCAGGACTGAGTCCCCATCCCCTACTCTGACACCCTTCTTTAACTACATCCGTGTTGGTCAGGCACTTCTTTTGGCCAAATGAATTTCTGCACTCTGTTGCACACAAGCTGTACTGTGCATGGCACTGCATGTGTGCATGGGCTGGGGGATCTCTATATGGGAGAGGAGCTACTACATGTGCATCCCAGGTCGTGCTGGTGCTGCTTTTGGAGAGGTTGTGTGACCTTTAATGTGCGCTTGCAGCTGCTGAAGCAGAAACGAGCAGCTATTTTGGGGCAGAGCAAAACCTATGAAGGTGATCGGCATAAATGCACAAACACAATCACTGAACCAAAACGTGGTAGAAAAACAAACAAAAAAAAAAAAAAAAAAAGAAAGGGTAAGGAAAAGGGAAGAGAAAAGGGAGAGAGAAAAGGGTAAGGAATAAGCAAAATAACAACAACAACAAAAAAGAGGGATAAAAACATTGAAAAGGAAAGAAAAAAAGAAAAAGAAGAGGAAAAAGAAGAGAAAGAAAAAAGAAGAGAAAAAGGAAAAAGAAGAGGAAAAAGAAGAGAAAGAAAAAAGAAGAGAAAAAGGAAAAAGAAGAGGAAAAAGAAGAGAAAGAAAAAAGAAGAAGAAAAAGAAGAAGAAGAAGAAGAAGAAAAACAAGAAAAAGAAAAAGAAGAAAAAGAAGAAGGAAAAGAAGAAAAAGAAGAGGAAGAAGAAGAAGGAGAAGGAGAAGGAGAAGGAGAAGAAGAAGAAGAAGAAGAAGAAGAAGAAAAAGAAAAAGAAGAAGAAGAAAAGGAAAAAGAAGAAGAAGAAAAAGAAGAAAAAGAAGAAAAAGAAGAAAAAGAAGAAAAAGAAAAAGAAAGACAAAAGAAGAGGAAAAAGATGAAAAATAAAAGGAAAAAGAAGAGGAAAAAGACAATGAAAAATAAAAGGAAAAAGAAGAGGAAAAAAGATGAGAAATAAAAGGAAAAAGGAAAGGAAAAATAAAAGGAAAAGGAAAAGGAAAAAAAAAAAAACAGAAAAAGAAGAGGAAAAAGAAATGAGGAAGAAAAAGAAAAAGGAGAAAAAGAAGAGGAAAAAGAGCAAAACAAAACAGAGACGCTTTGCTGTGGAATGCTTTTAGCTTGTAGGCAGCGCTACCAAATGCACCAAGAGCCAAGGACAGGCTATACATAGTGTTTTTCAAAACAGACTGTCAAGCCACTGTCTCCATGTGACCTTTTCAAATAATGCCACCAGCAAGAGAGCCAGACTGGCCCTTTGTCATCAGCAGATAAGACGTCTCTGGGGCAGCTCGGGCGCTGGACCCGCTGGCGACTGGCGGGCAATGAGGGATGTGGAGGGTCAGCGTGGGAGGGGAGGGAGGAGGGAAATGCAGCTTTGCAAACCAAAGCTGTGAGCAGTTGCAAGGAGGAACTTGGAGGTGCAGGAGAAGTTTCAGCAGAGCTGTGCTCTTTCCTACACGAGGGGAAAAGCGTGGCTGGTCGCAAGGCTTTGAAGTCTTAAAATAGCTTGCAGGGCTGGGAGCTTCCCTTTGAGGGATCTCAGAGCATTTGGCATTAGCAGTGCATCCATCCACTTGCTGCCTCTGCAGGTGTTATCTCAGCTTCTCCAACATGAGAGGTGCCGGGCATGTGCCTGCTGCAAGGTGGCTGGCCAAAGTGCCCTCCGTGTGCACCGTCCCACTCCTCTTGTGAGTGAAATCATGCAGTAGTTCTGCTTTTCCTTCGAAAAGTAGAAGTAAATGTCAAGTATCGAGTGACTGCATGTTCGAATAATTTTAAAAAAAAAGGAAGAAAAGAAAGAAAAAATGTAGTTTTCATCTTTAAGCAACTAAGGGAAGTACAAATAAACAAAACCAGAAGTAAACAACCAAAAAAGAAAAACCAACCAACCCAAACGAGAGAAATCGAGAAAGAAAGGGAATACATTTTGCGAGGACGAGAAAAAGGGTTTGCACGGTGAAAAAATAATGCGACTCCCTCTTATCCCCTTTTCAACGTTCTCAGCATGTCGAGAAACATTGCACGCCGAAGCGAGCCAGAAGAAAAGCGCTCTCTCGGGCCGAGCCAGCAGGACTTGCCGTCTCATGATGAAAGCAGCTCCTTCCCTCTCTGAGTCTGTCACCCTGCTGAGAAACAGCGCCGATAATGCTTTCTTGGCCCATTTGACTGAGTTAGGTCATGAAGCCGTCGGGGCTGCTGGGAGTGACTGCTTTGCAGATAGTGCTAGCAGCACAAGGGCTTTGATTGCGAGCCAAACGCGTCTTGGCTCAGAGCTGCTGTCAGGAAAGTGAGATACCAGCTCAGTTTGCGTAGGCTGAGTGCCAGTTTGATGGCTTAATGGAAATGATTCAACCAGGCTTCCCACCGTTGCCCCGTCATGAATGGAAGGTGTTTGCAAGCATCCCATGGTGGTGGAGCCATGCTATGGTTGTGCCAGTGTCTTACAGAGGATGGTGAATTGGTTTAGAGCTGGCAGTAGGGTTAAAGACAGTTGTGAGGTGTTGGAACAGGTTGCCCAGAGAGGTGGTGGGTGACCTCGGGTTGGAGACAGCCAGGGTCAGGCTGGATGGGCTGCGAGCACTGTTGGGCTGTGGGTGTCCCCATTCAGTGCAGGGAGTGGGACAGATGGCCTTCAAGAGTCCCTTCCAACTCAAACAATTCCATGATTCTGTGACACTACGTTGGCTCAACCAAGAGATATGCTGTTAAAATTGGGTCCTGTTTCCCAGCCCAGCAAGACATGGGCTGGTTCACCAAGGTCTGCTTGGAAAGTGTGCCTTCAGAACGTAAGCTTGCAGTGAAGGAATGTTTTCTGCCAGATACGTTTCTGCCTTCTGCATCCATGCACCATTTTGACTCAGTGAATGTTTTTGCAGGCAATTTCTGCTTTCCTCATAAAATCATATCAGATTGTAACTTGTAACTTTTTTTATTAGGAAACTGGAACATTCACTCTCATCTTCCTTCCCTCTCTTACTTTTGATTGAGAATGATATTTCTGTGTAAGAGCTCCTCATTTCTCTCCAAGAAATAAGCCTTTTCAGTAGAAGCAATTCCTCTTTTTTTTCCAATTATAGCCACATTCCTGGCAGCATCCTTGTCAAACTCAAACCCATCTTCAGGGAACAATAAGAATGACCAAGAACTTGGATGCTAATTTTGCAGTATTTCAAAGGACTTCAATTTCCAGAGCACACTCAGCTCTCAGCACCTTCTGAAAGTCAGACCTGCTCATGCTCTGGTTAGTGAAAAACAAGCCCCGAGCTTGAAGAAGTTGCAGTTCCTCAACTGGAAGAAACATACTTGTGGAGAAGCTGATTCTTTGTGCACTCTTAGGTTATAATGATGATTGATGAGAAGCATCCAAAACAATCAGTTGTTTCCATCAGTAGTGCTTACACTCAGATGTGAGCAGCTGAAAGGGCAAGGGTGGGTGTTATTCTCCCTATCTGCTACATCTTATCTATCTAATGCAAGCTAAGAGCAGCAGCTCTAGCAATGGAGCTGGTGTGCTTGGACCTGGTCTATGATGTGCTGAGGGTTTTGGAAGTGCAGAATTAAAGGTACGTCTTGACTTCATAGAGTGGAGGGAGGATCCAACACCGACCTTAGAGGCATTGTGAGTGATTAGAGATCTGTGCTAAAATGAATGAGAGGCTCAGATGATGGAATAACCCACAGTAAGTGAAGAGTGGGTTCACAGTGCTATCACAGCTGAACTCAGAGTTATGTACTTCTTGTCTATCTTCATGCTACTTCCATTAAGACAAGAAATGACAGGAGGAATTAGGACTTGTTAGCAAAAAATAAATAATTTCTAAGATGGCAGTGTGAAATCTTGAAGTTGTGAAACAAGATGCACAACAACAAGAGCAGAAGGAGAAAAAAAGTCTTAATGAAAGGAAAGGGAAAGAGAAAGGGAAGGGGGAAACAAGGAAAAATGGGGAAAAGGGGAGGGGAGGGGAGGGGAGGGGAGGGGAGGGGAGGGGAGGGGAGGGGAGGGGAGGGGAGGGGAGGGGAGGGGAGGGGAGGGGAGGGAAGGGAAGGGAAGGGAAGGGAAGGGAAGGGAAGGGAAGGGAAGGGAAGGGAAGGGAAGGGAAGGGAAGGGAAGGGAAGGGAAGGGAAGGGAAGGGAAGGGAAGGGAAGGGAAGGGAAGGGAAGGGAAGGGAAGGGAAGGGAAGGGAAGGGAAGGGAAGGGAAGGGAAGGGAAGGGAAGGGAAGGGAAGGGAAGGGAAGGGAAGGGAAGGGAAGGGAAGGGAAGGGAAGGGAAGGGAAGGGAAGGGAAGGGAAGGGAAGGGAAGGGAAGGGAAGGGAAGGGAAGGGAAGGGAAGGGAAGGGAAGGGAAGGGAAGGGAAGTTGTTTCTCAATTAATATTACTTCTCAAGCATCCATAGTCAACACTTTCACCTTGAAATGCTCTCACAGGATGTAATTCAGATCTTCTGTTTTTGTTATATGATTGAATTGTCTGGAAATTATGTTTTGTTTATCAGTTCACTTGAATCATTCTTTGTCACCAGAATATTTCAACTGTCTCACATGGTTCCTATCAGCTCATGTTGCTATGCAGGATAGAGGCAGACATAGCATCAATTCTGGAAACTTAGGCACCGATAGAGAAAAAAAAGAAGTTCCTGAATTGTCATTGAGAGTATTCCTCCAAAACTGGAACCATACCCAACAAGCCACAATATTTTTGACATCTGCAAATGTCTATCATGGTACTTAACACATTTTTTTTTTTTGCATCTTTCCACTTCTGCCTTCTGGCACGAAGCAGAAGTAAAAGATGTCTCTGAAGACTACTTCTGTCGTGCTTCTAGACAGAGCAAAAAACTTTGCTAAAACAATAAGCACGAAAAAACAGTGATGTCTGCTCAGATGTGGGGTTAGAAGAGCATGACCATTTGGAAATGTGCCATGATAACAATTTCTCCAAAAGAAATACGGTTTCTGGAAAACAAATACTTCCACAGAAATGCACTCAGATTCCCATGGATGGAGAGCTACATATCCCACCACATGCATCAGCACAGGTGTAGGGCTGAATAACACCAAACCACATCATACCAGAACATTTTCATGCTCCCATTCTGACATTCCTCTGGCCACCTCAAAGCAGAGGCATCCAAAAGGACAAGGGGGAATGGTTTTAAACTGAGACAGAGGAGGTTTAGGTTAGATCTTAGGTGGAAGTTTTTCAGCCAGAGGGTGGTGAGGCACTGGAACAGGTTGCCCAAGGAGGTTGTGGATGCCCCATCCCTGCAGGCATTCAAGGCCAGGCTGGATGTGGCTCTGGGCAGCCTGGTCTGCTGGTTGGCGACCCTGCACATAGCAGGGGGTTGGAACTGGATGAGCAGTGTGGGCCTTTGCAACCCAGGCCATTCTATGATAAGACCGTGAAGGCCAGGTCTGCTGTTACACTGATCATATCCATCATCCCTCTTTTTCCTTTCCTCAGCCCTATCTCCCCTTCCCCTTCTGCTCTTCAAAATGTTGTGATTTGCCAAACGCTTCTGTCCAAGCTTTCTCTATATTTTTGCCGCCTTCTTATCATCTCTCTTGGTCTGTAATCTGCAAAATCTCTTTGACACAAATAACTACAAGCTGCTGTTGGAGGCTGGGCAGAGGTAGCAGAGGGCTTCCTGCTGAAAGGCAATCATCGTCAAAATGCCATCTGCAATCTGCTGATAATTGCAGAGGTGGTGGAAGCCAACAACTGGGCTCTGAGCAGGGGCTCTGAGCATCCTTATTTTGTGCTTTTCTTTCTTCTCATTCTCTTTGTAGTCTCTCTCTGCTATTTCCTCTGAAATGTTCAGCCAGCTGGATATTGCATCCACAGGTTCTTATGCTGCAGACAGATGGATTTCATGCAGTTGGTGCCTCGGATCTCACTTTGCTCAGCCAGGGAAGGAGTGCATTTCTCTCTTAATTTCTTCGATGAGTAGGAGAAACTGGCCGCTATCAGCATGTAGTGATTTGAACTCTTTCAAAATGAACCAATAAGCTCCCTTCCTGGCAACACTAAAATTACAAAAACCGCATGGTTGTAACATCACAGCTCATTCTCAAGACCTGCTGATGGAAGACCACCACTTTGCAAAGCCCCACAGGAAGGCGAAGGAAACAGCAATTGAGCTCAGCATCTTACCTTGTGCAGAGGCTTGGTTTAGATGAGAGAGGCTGATAAATTGTCTGCCCTTTGATTGAAACAGAACAAGAAAAGAAGACATAATTACTTTGCCATGTTTGCAGAAGGACCTGCTTTCAGCTTCAGAGATGAGTGGGAGCCCACTGCAGCCAGCCAACAGTCCCCACACCTGGATCCCTATGTGTCGTGATGGTTTTAGTATGTTTTGCTGTGAGGTATTCCTAGATGGATTGACTGTTAGCTTGCATAAACCTTGACTGCCTTGTAAATAAAAATGTAACTTCCTAGCCACTCATTCAGACCCTGCTCTGTCTAGCTCTGATGCCCTGTCTTGGATCAATGGAGGATGAGACGTGAATGGCCCCACTGAGAAACCACTGTTGCAGTATTATTTGAAGCAGAAAACCTGGGATGCTCTTTGCTGTGATTGTCCCAAGGCTTGTGAAATATTTTTTTGCTTGGGGATATGTTTTAAAAAGAGGCAGTGACTCTCTAGTAAACTAAGACCCACTGAAAAGAGCTTTTGAGTGCTGCCAGGGATATTTACACATTTGCCAAAGGAGTGGACTACTGGTAAAGAATTAAAAAACATGCATTGCTTTCAATCCATGCTACTCTTTGACTTCCTGCTTAGCAGCAGTGCGGGGAGGAAGGGAGGGCTGCTCACTCCTAGGTTATGCCTCCCTCCTCTGAGAGCTTGAGACCTGAGATGGTTTTCACATACTATTTGCACCCAGAGTTTCTCTTGTGCTGGCATCTGGCTGCACTGCTGACAAGGGCAGGAAGAGAGAAAACATCTTCATGTTGTCCTCACCGTGAGAGGCGGCTAGATTAAGTGATATCCTGGGCTTATATGCGGAGTTTATTATTTTAGGGCACCAAAATCTGAACCCAATAGCTGACTGATCCGTGCTCATGCAAACATGGGCTGTTTGAGTTCACAGGGAGCTCAGCATTTCTGATTCTCGGCCCAACACAGATTAGCTGCAGACCCTCTTTATCAATTAAGCTCCTTGTCCTCCCTGATGGTAAAGCTTCCTTTGTGGTTTGCATGTGGCAGCTTTGAATCTTAGCTTGAATCTGACCCATCTTTGTGCTGTTTGCAAGTCAGCAACGTGAGCCTGGATTGCAGAGAGCTGAAGGCAGCAGTGTCCAAGTGATGCTCGGCACAACACAGTGCTTCAGAGCACCATCACTGCAAGCACACTCAGAAAATTGACATCCATAACACAAAGAGAAAATGGAATCCACTTTACGGAGAAAAAATCCAGAGCAAGAAGGTGATGATGGAACTGTTCACCCCATATTAAGAAGCTGATGGGGCATAAACATTTGTTTTCCTGCGCTTTGAACTTTTCCCAATTGGTTGACTAAATTTCAGACAATAGAAGTACTCCAGTTCCTACTGGCACACAGAGGTATTGCCTGCATCGCTCCAGACACTACCTGAGCTGCTGAGGACTTCATAAGGACACAAAGCTGGAGACTTACTTTGGGTGGGGCAGGAGGAGGAGGTCTACTCCTGTTTTTCGGATTGTTTCCTGATGTAAATTTCTCACTGGACATCAGCTGGTTTTTGCTCCCGATCAACCCCATCCTGGAAGAAAGACCAGAAAGTATTTTATAATTAAATACTTCTTGGGGAACAATGTAAGCAGTGAGAGACAAAGCAGCCTTCTCACTCATGAAGAAGAAAGTGAAGAAGACATGAATGAGGGGCAATGGGACAGTGGATGGATGAATCTAAAACCACACCATCAATCCTACCTATAAAGTGTGGGCTTAGAGCTTGATTCAGTTGGCCATGTGCAGTGCCCCAGTACTATCTGAGATGCTCTAATGTCTCACAAGGTGTGGGTCTCCTGCACATCATGAATTATGTTTTCCATATAGATAGATGTGGGTTAGAGAATACACGTCCCAGGTGCCTGGAGAAGTGCTAGACACAGGTTAATAAATCTCTTTCCATGAGCTATCTTCTGGTCCACTCTAGGTCTTTCCATACTTGTGCTTGAGGCCTGGTTTAATTTGCAGCCCTGAAATGTAATTTCATCTCTGATCAATAATCCCAGCATAATACTGGGTGTAGGTAGGCAAAATAGCCAAACCACAGCAATCTTAGTCTTCTCAGCTCCCTAAACATGTAGGGAGCAGTTGAGGCTAGCATTTTTGAAAAGCTATTGGCAAAAGCATATAAAGTATCTACATCACTAGATAATCAAATTTTGCCCTGGTCCCTGCTTTGAAAAAAAAAAAAAAAGACATTGAAATATATGGTCGAAACATCAAGGAAAAGACAACAACAACAACAACAACAAATCAAACCCAAACTTCAAATCTTTGTAGCTGGTCAAAGACGCATTGAATTCTGTTTTTGCCAAAATACCTCAAGGTCTGCAACAAATACAAAGGACTAAAGATCCAGGGAACAACGTTAATAATCATCTCCCCCAAATATGAGTCTGATGCTGCATCATGATAGTTAAAATCCAACAGGTGCATTCTAAAAAATTTCCAGCAAATCAGACTCGTGGGAAAAAAATTATTCAAGTAAAAGTGACATTTTGTTTTCCAGTATGGTTCTTATGTTTCAAAATCTGGGACCTTTGGAATGAGAAAGTTTCCAGCAGAGCCATCTCAGTATTTTAAGGTGACCAAGAAAAGTCCTCAGTCCTCGAGAGAGAAGGAGATGGTGGCCCCAAAAAGAAAACCATGGGCTTCAAGAGAGGTGGAGAAGGTGAAGACCCCAAGGAGGAGGAGATCACAAGCTCTGAGATGATGATCTCAAGATGAGCAGAAGATGAGGAGCCTCAAGAGCAGAGAAGTTGGAATACCCCAACTTCTTTTTTGAACTGCCTTCTCCCTTCTGCTAAAATGAAGAAAATGGGTAGACCCACATGTGTCATTTTCCCCAAACAAAAGCTTTACAGCATCCATACATCTCTGGGCTTTTCTCAGACCTGAGCCTTCAGGTGGTCCATGCAGCTATAGACAAACTCAGCATCCCTCTGGGCAGAGACTCAGTGCAGGTTGTCTTTGCCTTAGATACATACCTATAGTCTTTGTACATGTTGTCTAAATACCCATCACAGGATCTTTGATGTACTTTGCTCCTAAATGGGAGATGCTGGCATGACAATTGCTACCATTTCTATGGAGTTAGGGTATAGGAGAAATAACAGAAGTCTGCTGTATTTCAACCATCAGTCATGGGATTGTTTTATGAAAGGACCAACAAACAATATGCAGGATGAGGAATGCACGTTTAGGGGTCTTGAGTCACTCTCAGGGATGGCACTGGTGGAACAGTGTCATGGGAGGGCATGGAGAGGTGTCAGCTACAGCAAGTGCCATCAGATGACGAAGAGCTTTGTGGCCATCCCATCTCTACTGATGATCCCTGCTGTGTCCAGGGGATCATCCTGGTGACAGCTGGGTGTCATAGAATGGCTTGGATTGGAAGGGACCTGGAGGATCATCAAGTTCCAACCCCAATGCTGCAGATAGGGCTGTATCCCACCACGGAGCTTTCTCCCCACATACATACAAGTGTCAAGGACATAGCTGTGCAAAGCCACACCGAGAAGCAAACAACTCGTCCCATCTCAGGCGGGAAACAGAACTGGTGAGAAATCTCCGGTAAAGGTCATCCGCTCCCACCCACATCTTTTCCTGCACTGCACACAGAGATTTGCACAGCTCCGGGTAATCATAACCCCTACAAAACCCAACGTTCACCCTCCCAAGGCCTTCGGTATCCAATGAGACCACGCTTCATGCCAGAAGATCCCAGATAAACGGATAGATAATGCTGCAGACAATCAGTGACCAAAACAGAACGCTGCTTGTCATCCCCCAGCACACTGCTGGTGAAGTTTTCATTTTTTTTTTATTTCTTTCCCCCCCCCCCAAAAAAAAAGGTGGATATGAGGAAGACTATTCAAAGCATTTCTGCTTATGGTTAATTTCTTTTTAAATCTATATCACCCACAAAAAAAGAAAGATCGAGAAAAGTAACTAAAAGTAATTAATAGTTCTCCCGGCGTTTTATTTGTTCTTTTTTGTTGTTGTTTTGTTTGGTTGTTTTGTTAGTTCGTTTTTCCCTAGGGGAAAAGAGCATTGAAGAGAAAATAGTAAGTCAGAAAAACATGAAAACTTCCTCTCATGAATTTTCACCCATTTAAAAATGTCTGTTTATGGGGCTGTGAGCTACCAGGGAGGTGTCCCTGGCTGTAGCAAGGGGTTGGAACTGGATGATCTTAAAGGTCCCTCCCAACCCAAATCATTCCGTGATTTTTAATAACTGAAAGTGAGGAAACCTTTCTTTCTGATAGTCCTTGAGTATAGATAAGAAAACTATTCATCGCATTGCTAATACTTAACTAAAATGCTCTTCTGCGTTCTTTCTTTTACTCATTTCCTCAAGTCTACTCAAGTTCAAAACCAAGAGAATTTATTTTAAGAACATCTCAGCAACCAGAGTTCAAAACTGAATAAAAGTATTTGATGCAATGCAAAATTTTCCCAGCTCGGTTGCTGGCAAATTTTGAGTAAAAATATTCCATACAGAAGTCTCCCCGAGAGAATGCAGCATCCATCTCTGAACAAATGCATGACACACATGCACATCACATATATGTTGGATGCCTCGATGGGGCAGAACATAATTTTATTGGTCGTTAGAGGGGACATTTTGGCTCAGAAGAGCAGGATGCAGGCATAGATGATCCTGCAACAATGGTCCAAAGGGGGTTTCTGAAGATCCCATCAGAGCTCAGCTCAAGCAAAGCTTCCACTGACAACTGGGTGACAGATTTGTGATGGAGAATCAGGGATGTGATTGAAGTTTCTACCAATGCCATCTTTGAAACGGTTTGGAGAACATGCCCTACTGAAACAAATCATCAAGCTGTGCCTGGAGCCCCATTAAGGAGTCCAGTAGAGGTGAACATAAGTCTTTGCTGATCACAGGGTTTAGAGATCTGCCTTATCACAATGCTGGGCCTTCTCAATGCTTTAGGGTGTCTAAAAAAACCCAAGATGGTGACAAAGTGGACCTGCTGGATACACACACCCTGTATTTGTTGCAGCAAGTGGGAGAATAGGATGGAAGTACCTGTTCAAAGCCAGGTGTGGCAAGACCTAATTTTCCCATCCTCGTTATGGTAAGCAATCCTGCATCACAGGCATGCTATCTCCTGCAGTTAGCTTCTTTCTGCTACCCAAACAAATGTTTCTTCTGATGTGAATGCAATAATGTCTTCTGCAATGGGGATGTGGATGACACAGATGAGCAGTCTTGGGATTGCATGGGCGTGCACGGGGAAACAACAAGACCGAATCTTGCAGAAAAGCAGAAGTCTCAACTCGTTATTTGCTTCACCCCCATGAAATTGTGCCATGGAAAAAGAACTTAAGGCCTGAGCAAACCAATAGTGTTTCACTGTGAGGGCAGCTCCAAAAACCCCCAAGAAATCTCAAAATGACCTCCTTTACATTCAGACTTTAGAGGGGGTCCAGCAAAGTGTTTTCGTAGTTGACCAAGATTAGATATTTCACTTCATTTTAAAATTTCAGAAAGTCTTTCTTAAGAAAATGCATTTTAAAGGAAATGGCATTAAAAAAAAATGTGAAACTATAAAGATGTATTCTAAAAATGAAGGGTCTTGACTGCTGAAGTTCTCTTTCTCCAACCAGAAAGGATGAATGAAATTGGCTCACTTTAGACACGACGATTTAGTTATGCCAGATTTGCAGTTGTATAAGTGAGGAGGAAAAAAAGATCAGTTGAAATTTTCCCCCCAGATCTAGGCATGTCCCAGATGCATTAAATACTCCCGAAGCTTTCTTCTATCTCAACAAAATAGTTCATTACATTTCCAAACTAGGCAACCTTGGATTGCTTTGCAAGGCACAGCACCAGAGAATTACAGAAGAGCTTGATTAGATCAGTTACTCAAATGGGAATGAAGAAGCCATCGCTACTGTGACTGCTTTCCAGTTTTGCTGGGGTTTGGTAAAGATGTTTTTAATGCTGTTTAAGTCTGCATGATTAGCGGGTCTGTTGCTAGGAGGTGGTTAGAAGTCAGAATTGAGCAACAATGTGCTGTGCTATAAACAGCACCAATCCCACAGAAGGGGTGTCTCAGAAAGAAGGCAATGCACACAGTATTGTGTCCCTAGCTAAAGTCATGATCACTCCTATGGCCAAAAGCTACTTCTCACATGGAGGGACCAGAGTGTGCATAGAGGAGTTAGAAAAGCAATGTAGAAAGTAGAGCTGGAAAGCACAGAGCAGTGAGCATCATGGCCTTCGTTGGAGAGTGAAGCAGATGGCTATGTTACACGTTGCATCTCTCACTGAAGACCTGGAAGGATCCTATTGGTAATGCTCAAACGTCATCCAGTTCAGGTTGGATATTAGGAAATATTTCTTTTCTGAATTAGTGGTTATGTGCTGGCACAGCTGCCCGGGGACGTGGTGGGGTCACTGTCCCTGGAGGTGCTCCATAACCACGGGGATGTGGCACTGAGAGACGTGGTCAGTGGGTATGATGGTGATAGGTCATACTTCGTGATCTCAGTGGTCTTTTCCAACCTTCATGATTCTGTGAATGCCTTTTGAAGATGCTTTCATCATGGCCTCAGCCCCAATGTTGTGATGGCTGGGTGGGGATGGATCTACAGGAGCTGAGAGCCTGCAGCATGGGGATGGGGACGCACTGGAGAGAGGAAGGAGGAGGACAGGGCCAGGAGAAGCACACACAACTCTTTGGGTGCTGGGAGTATCTCTGGGGCTTACCAAATATGAGCGATGTTACCACAAAGCTGCATCGCTGCATAACAATTTCTGTTGGCATTTCAATCCAAAGCTTGTTCATGGCTTATAGGCAAGTTGGAGCGTGGCAAAGGGAGATCCACTCCACAGGCCAGCTCTGACTGAGGTCTAAATCCTGTGAAAATGGGCACAGCCTGTGCTCTTTAGCCAAAACCTGCAAAGCTCTGTTTTGAAATCCTTTGTGGGCACATTCTGGTGATCTGCAGGGATGTGGAGTGAGCCTGGCCCAGACCAACCTAGCCTTCAGCCATGGGGACATGAGGAAGGGCTGTGCCCTCAGTGATGGGGGCATGAGGAGATGGATGGGGTGCCCCTCCACACCACTACATTTGGTCAGCCATATTTCTGCCCTGGGATAGGCCCCTCCTGTAAGCCCTCCTTCTGGAGTTCAGGTGAGCTCTCACCAGCAAGGGAAGCCTTTTCCATGTGAAATTGATTTTGCAGGATCCATCAGCCCCTTGAGTCAGGCCTTAGTAGGAAAAAAACCCTTCCCACCATGCTCAGATGAGGCCTCAGACCATAGGGAAAGATGTACATCTCCATGGGGAAGGATAGGATCTCCACAGGGAAAGAAGGAATCTATATAGGGAGAGATGTACATCTCTAGCCCCACTTCTGAACACTTCCAATTGCTTGGAAAGCCGGGTCAGAAACAGCTCCTGAGCTCAAGACCCTTCCCCTGCTGATCACAGCAGTGTCCAGCTCCTACCAGCCTCCCCCACACATACACTTTGATCTCTTCCACTGCAGGCCCTAGAGGACAGGGAGGATGGGAGCATCAAGGCACACACACCTGGCACACATTTCTCTCTTTCAGCTGCAAACCAAGGGAAAAGCCTCCTTGAAAACCATCCCTTGGGACCAGATTATAGCTGCTCCAATCTTCACTCTCTGTCCTATGGATCGAAGGGGAAGGAAACAGGGCAGGGAGATATCAAACGAAGAGGGAATGAAAGAGGAAGAAAGTAGAAGAAAGCCTCCCCCACCCTCAGGGAGATGCTCAGAGGGGTGGGATGAGCCCTACTTGCCTGTTTGCTATGAAGCTGCTCCTGGAGACACGACCTGAGGATGGGCGAAGCACTGGTCCAACCCATGACCGATGCTCCATGGGGCTGAGAGTCCTCAGAAAACTTCCCCGTTAGAGATCCCTGGCTCACACCACGTCCCCACCATCCACAGGACTGAAGGCTTTGAATGTGGCACCGCCAGGTTGCAGAAGCAGCCTGATTTTGTGATTGCGTTTAATGGACTTTCTTTTTTTAATCACGTCTCCGTGTCAGAACTGACTCCTTTCTTCCCTCAGAGGACTCCTTGCTCTATTTTAAATATTGGCATGATCCATCCAGGAGGGGGGGCAAGTTGCACTTCCCAGACAATCTGGCCAAAATAGCACTGAGGAAGGCGAGAAACTCAGAGAGAAGCCAGGCACAAAACCCATCAAAACCCACAGGCTACTAACAGCCGTCATTAAAATAAACTATGACGACTGTGAATGGGTTGTGTTTCCACTATGCAAACCACCAAGCTTTAGGAAACAGCTGAACAAACTGTTCACTTTGCAGTGATTAAATACAAAACGAAAAATAATAAAAAGACTTTTGCAGATGAAATGCATTTTGTTCCAGGGAGCCCCAACCCTCTATGAACCTACTCAACCATAGCATTGAAGGGGCAAGACTGTCTAATGACAAAGACCTGAACAGAGACTTGTGGGTGACTCTGAAGAAGTGACTTTCTCATTCTACCTCAGCACACTCAATAGGAAGGCTGCAATTTGTCTGTCTCAGGAGACGAATGTTGTATAAGGAGCAAAATTTGTTCCCACTGACTCCCGAGGCTTCCCATAGGGTGCCTACAGGGATTTTTTCTCCGGGGTATTTTCATTGTGTTTGTGGAGCAGACCTGCTGGGATGCTGTTTGTTGTCTTTAAGCTGTTGGAAGGACAGAGTCCCTCCCCCAAAAAAACACTGAGTGACCTCTGTGGGTTGTTTCATGCTGTGGTTTTGTAACATATGGGTCAGCAGGAGGGAAGGGACGCTGGGTCTCAGTGCTCTTGAGGTTGGAGAGACCTCATGCTTTGTTGTTCAGCCGCTCTCGCAGGGAAGACAAACGTAAGCCGACATCCGCTCAGTGCAGTGCACAGCCCCAAAGTCACCCACGTTCTGGTGGCGTTGTTGGCAGAGGAAAGGCTTTGTGGGGCAGCGCTGAGGTCAAAGCAAAGAACCCCAAATGGCCATAAGACCCAAGGACAGGACAGGGTTGGCTGAGGGCACTATGCTGTGCACGTGGAGATGTCAGTCCAGGATGCAGGTGCCCACTGCCCCAGCGCTGCTTGTGGGCATCACCTCTGCAAGTGCTCTGTGCTCCTGGCAAAAGGAGAAAATCCCATGGAGGGCTGCAAGACTGCAGGACCTTAGGCTGGGCCTTAAATAGGAATCTGTGGGTACTTTATCTTCTCTGGGGCCGTTCCATGCCCCTCAACCGATAGGTGGCAGAGGCCAAGGTCAACACGGGTTCTCCCTGCAGACAACCAGGGCGGACACCAACTCAACTGCCCCCAGCCAGGCGTGTGCAGAACCAGGCTAGCTGTTTGCATACCGAGGAGATACAGAAATGAGGAAGCCCTTGCAGATTTGTCAGACCTCTCCCTCACCAGCTTGCATTCTGCCGTCCCCGCTCTCTTCCAGCTAAGGGCAGAGGAGAGGATGCAGAGCCAGAGGGGGCCAGGTTGGGGCTGGGGAAGGGGATGGCAGTGTCAGGGCTAGCTGGAGCACTTTGAGCTTTTGGGAAGGGCTTTACCCTTTGGCAGAGAGCTCATCTGATGTACCTGACTGCTCTTTGCTAAGTGAGCTTCACTTCCTACTCCTACAAAAAAGGAAGTTGCTTTTTTAGAAGGCAGCTTGCCATCCACCACAGAGGTAGGAAGGAGAAGCTGCCATGAGGTGCAGCAAAGGCTTAGAAATAAGACTGCCAAGTCATTTTGGGAAACAGGGTGACCTGCTTCTGATCTGAGACACATTTCCAATTCTGGCAATGGGGAAACCCAACAGCCACAGCCAGGCTGCTGTGCAGACCCTTCCAGTCATGGACACATTTAAAGCAACTCAAAGAGAGAAATTTAAATAAGCAGAATAGGTAAATCTATTGCATTCCAAGGAGATTTTTTGCTTCTGAAGGTATCCTGGCTGTGACACTGGCTGTTACCTGCAGGTTAGTCCTTCAGCTATTGCTTCCAGGTGCAAATCTCATGGCCCTGAGATGAGATCCAGGGTCCTGGAGTCCACACAAGTGAATCCCTTCTGCAGTTTGCTTACTTAGAAGTGATGAAGCATCAGCCTAAAGGTGTCTTTTGAAAATAACTGGTAGGAAATCACTCAGAAAGCATACAAAAAGGGCACTAAAAAAAAGAAAATGTCTTGTATGCAGTCCCCAGGTCACTCCAGATGGATTCCACCTGCCCCAAATTTCTCTATCCTGAAAATGCAGGCTGTTATCTCACCCTCCCAAGTAGGGGGATGGCAGTTCAGCAGTCCCTAGATGTTCTCCAGGAGCAGTGTGCAGTTCCACAGCTGCTTGCTCTCTGCTGCCTTTTATAGTCCCCCAAAAGCCATGCGTGGATCCCAGAGATCCAGCCTATGAGCTAAATCATAGGTTCATAGAATCATGAAGGTTGGAAAAGATCATTAAGATCGCCAAGTCCAAGCCCAACCCACCCCCACCATGCCCACTGAGCATATCCTTCACCTCCATGGTTCTTGAACAGCTCCAGGGGCAGTGACTCCACCACCTCCATGGCTCTTAGGTGCCTGTAAGAAAGACCTACCACTCCACAGGGATAATTTAGCCTAATTTATCATCTGAACCTTCCAGTTTCCACTCCCCTGGCAGATTAAAAGCTAATTTAAGGCAACACAGTGCTTCTTGATGAGGATGCTGATAAACAACTCTCCATCCTCCATTTTCATAGGAACTGTAGGATAGGAACCAAGTTGAAAGGGACTCACAAGGATCACTGAGTATAACTCTTGGTTCCACACAGCACCACCCAAAATCCAAACCATATGTCTGAGATGCCCAAATGCTCCTTGAGCTCCAGCAGCTCAGGGCTGTGACCACTTACACTTTCTGACGTCTGAAGGCAGCACCTCCAGTGGTAAAATAGTAAAATCTTTCACCTTTCAAAATATGGTGGCTGCTGGCAAACTCCTTGTTAGGACTTTTCAGGGCTCTCCCTTGTTTAACCTGTTGAATAATCATGTGGGAACTGCATGGCTACCCCAAGGGACGGGGATGAAAGCACAGCAGTGGCTTTGGCAGAATCTGTTCTCCTTGCACCCAGGAGCCTGCCCATGTGGAACAAGCTCTCTTCCCCAGCCCTCCCTGCCAGGCTGCTCACATCATGCCTATTCTGGTTATTTGCGTCAGTTGAGACCCTGACTGACTGGTATTCTCCCTCTGGTGCTGGAAACAAATGAGAATTTCTGATGCGTGTTTGCTGCAGTCATGTCTCAAAGAGCTGCACACTTCTTCCTCTGCCTCTCAAATGCTGAAGGCCAAATACGTAAGAGATATCTGGGAAAAAACTCTGACATAAATGTCAAGTAAAAGCTTTTATATCAATTTCTCCTTTTGTTTAACATGGCCTCGGATCTCTCTCCATCCATCACGATGCCTTAATGTTTCCATCGATCTCATTTAACCTGTATTCAAAGCCCATTTATTGCCATAGAATGGCTCGGGTTGGAAGGGATCTCAAAGATCATCCAGCTCCAACCCCATTTTGAGCTGTGCTGCCCCTAATATTCTTGGTTTCAAGCCATTCACTGTGAGCAATTATTCACGTAAATACAGAAGCCATTGTGGCTCAGGTTCTGGATAGGACCAACCTGACCTGAGGTAGGTCCTACAACATCTTAGCTCCTCTGCCCACAGAAGGGTTTCCCTTTTCCCCACTCCCTCACTGAGAAGGGGGGTACCCTCTTATGGAAGCAACCTGTGAGATCTGATGGTCCTTCACCACTTGTCACCATTACCTGGGGAAGTACAGGGGTCTGAGAAAAGAGCAAGCTACGACCTTAAGTGCACTAGGATACATCATAGTGCAGGAAACGGGGACCCTGGTGATTTGGACAGTTAATTGCCTCATTTTCCTCTTGGCCATAAAGACCTTTATACAAATAACACCAGGAGTTTGTGCATCCAGCCTTTAACCTCCAAGATTTGCACATCCAACCTGAAGCGGCCCAGATGCCCCAGACAAACAAGTAATTTTTCACTCTTCTTCTCTCATCAGAGAAGCAAAGGGCTCATTTGTATTTCTGCTCTATCTCCTACGTGCCTGACATGCCAGATCCCGCGCGCTGCTTTTCGATCAGCAACAGATTTCTCTGTTCCCAGAGGAGCAGAATGTGTTCTATCAGATTCTGTCAAATCAGACAAACAATTTCATGAGTAAATACAAGTTTGCAGGGGGTAAACAGTAGAGAGTTTCAAAAAGTTTGCTTTCCTTCAGAAACGATATACGTTTTAAAGGGTTGTAGGTTCTAAAAAACCCGTTCAGCATGGGGTTGGAGATGATTTCCAGAGGGCCCTTCCAACCCCTATGATTCTGTGAAATATAGGACTGATGCCTAAACGGTCATCTAACCTGTCCAGTAGGCCTGTATCATTTCTGAGAGACTGCCTAACTTGTGCTCACAGGCTCTCACTGATGGAAATTCCCACTGCTCCCCAGGCAGTTTGTCCCAGCCCTCCATTTCTTACATCCTTAAGATGATTTCTTATTATCAGCACTAATTACCTTCATTGAAAGCTCCATCTGCTTATCCTGTCCATCACAGACGTGAAGTTTATTCCCTCCTTTTCTGCAGTGCCAACGACACACATCAAACAGCATCGCTTCTTGCAAAAATCCTACATTGTTCACCCTGTCTGCACCTTTGCTCAGCTGTGTGCCTCCGCTTTGGGCATTTTATAATTGGGTTTGGAATCTTGAATAGGCAAAACCACAATGTTTTCCAAGTTAAAACTGACCAACATTAACAAAAGCAAAATTACTCTGCAAAACCCCAGAAACATTGTTCTCCAGCCCGGTTGCAACATTTTCTTGGAAGTGATTATAATTACGAGTCCATTTTTTATTTCGACACGAGGAATTGCTGTCTTTTGGGCTTTGTTTTTTGGGGGGGGGATTTTTTTTGGCTGGCCGGTGGAAGGAATTCAAGTGGGCTTAGTGATATGGAAGAAGGCTGATCTCTGAGAAGCACAGGGCTTGTCCAATATAAAGCACTGGAGGTCTGCTTTATGCTCCCGCCGGGTAAGCTGCGCTTTAACATTTATTTTTAAGCAATAACCATGACCCTGAATATCCTGTTTCACGCAGGGATGTACTTTCTTTTGAGTTCCATGGTGACATTTGACGGTGTAGCTAATTCTTCCACAAGTAGCAGGACCCTGAGGCTGTAATCTCTTGCCAAGACCTCTGGAAAAGGAGAATTCCATCCATCTTTATCCCCTCCGCTACTTCTAATCTCTGCTGTTTGCCATCTGCTGTAACCCTAACACAAAAGCTGACTTGCACCATAGAAGATGAATAAGTGAATGGAAAACTCGGGGTTGCTGATGGCTCCAGCAGGATTTAGCCCCAGAGATCTTGCAAAACATTTGCCTGTGGTTGAACTCTCTGGGTCTGCGGGAAACTATTGACTGTAAGGGAGCTGATCCACACAGAGTCAATGCTTGGTTTCCTCCTGCATTTTGTCAAGCAGGAAGAGCACCAAGAAAACTCCCTTTTTAGCATAGAGAAAATGGAAAGAATGATAGGAAGAAAGGAAGAGAAATAATGATGAATTAACAGTGCTCCCCAATGCTCCTACTCTGCCCAGTGTTGTGCCGTGACTCCCATCTAACTCACAGGACCCGTTTCCAGATGGCATTGCTGGTGAACAACAGCCCCTTTCCAAAAGCCATGTCTGCACTAGAAGACAGCCTAATTAGCCCATTGGACTTTGAAGTGTCCACAGAAGTTCCATGGAGAGTTAAAGACTGAATGCATGGTTAAGAGGAGAATCACAAAGCAGAAATAAAAGAGCTTGTCTGTAAGAGATGCTCAAATTATTCCAAAGCGCACAAATGCTTCAATTTCTTTTAATGCCCAGTTTGAGATATCATGGGCTTATTTAACAGGGGCTGAGGAGCACAACTCCAGGGTAGAAGTGCAAGAAAGAACACCCGAGGTTCTCTTAAGTAAAATATAGGAAGTTGTTACATAAGCAGGAAAAAAAAGAAATTTTGGGGCACCTTGGCGAAATTTTACTTAAATATGTCTTGGGTTCTTTCTCCTCCATCAGAAAACTCAGCCTTCTGCCTTTTAGCTGCAATCAAGGTGCAGTGGCAGTCCTATCTTGGCAAAGCAAATCAAGAATAGGCCGAACAAATTTATTTTTACAGATTTTTGTGCATCAGCATAATGATAGTGCTGCAGAAGGGCTAGGAGAAAATACCTAGAAACCATGTGCAAGAAACCATGCGTTCTGCAGCCCTCAGACCTTCTGACAAAAGATTTAATTAAACCTTCATGTAATGACTGGTGGAGCATATTAATGAGGATGCCTTTGCTGGTCTGCAGCTGTTTTATTCTCCCCCTAATTTCTTGCTGCCTCCTCTCCTCCAGCACAGACCAGACCTGGAGCCATGTGTCAGTGCTATGTGCAGCACCTTCTCCTGGCTCTACCTTTATGAAGATTCATAGTCAATACAGTTTTGCATCATGCTTACAGGATAGGCAACAAGTGCCCCCATTTCACAGGGAGGGTAACTAAAGTGCCATAAGAAAGCTTTAACTTGCCAAACTGGCCATGAAGCCTTAAGCAAACGTCTGCAGAGCTCTGAGATGCAAACACCCCACATCAGTGCAGCTGCTTGTCCCTCATGGAGGTCTCACAGTAAGCACAGTGGTGTCTGAGGTATCCAACCAAGAGTGAAAGGTATGGAGGTTTGTGGAGGCTTTGCATGCATGGGAATGGGAAGTGACCAGGGCCTATAGTTCCTATAACTCCACTGGGGTACTCCAGATTGCCAGGAGCTTTGTCCACAACCAGCATTATTAAACTGCTGTTGGTTGTACAAGACTGACTGGAAGAGGTAGTGAAAGTACAGTTATTACCTGCAAAAAGACAAACAGCTTCAGCACAATCCAACCTATTCGTAGGGCACAACAAAGGAAAGATCCTCAGCCCCCTGCGACCTTCTTGGCAGAAGGGGAATTAAAGCCTCAGCCCTTCTCTGCACCATATGCAGCATCCAAGCACTCACTTCAGCAACCGTCACCAAGAACACAAGCATCAAAATTTTTTACTTCCCTTTGCCATTTTAAGGGCTTTCATCTACTTATAAGTTCTTGGTTTCTTTTTAGGAGAAAGAGATTGATCAGTGCCTGGGTCAGCTTCTGGCTTAGAGCATCACTCCCACCTCAGAGGGTGCCCCGATTCCAGATGCTACACATTATCAGTAGGGAAGGGAGAAATGCACAGCCAATTCCCTTTGACCATCCCACCACACATCCCTAAGGGCTCACTCACCACTTACGCATGGACGATAACCACAAACGGATCGCATTTTAGGTGCTGTAAGAGGATGCACCCAATGGAGAGGTGGGCAAAAAACGGGCAGCAGAACGAAGCAAAGGTTTTGGAAAATTATTTTCCACTTACCTGGCTGCTCCTTGGTCAGATTAAATCATAGCCCGCTTGGTCCAAGTTGTCTACCAGAGTTTAAAAGTCTCTTGTAGGGTGTGAACTTCAGAGCATAAGCTGTCCTTGATAAGCTGTAATCCTTACAGCACGTAGAAAGAGAAACCCTAATTCTTCTTGGTGTTGTCAGTTGGCTGCTGTTAGTGGCTTCCTGTCGACAACAGCTGAATGACAAATCACACAGGTTTTTACACTTGTAGATATTGTAGGACTGGTAGTATAACCACACTGCTCATTTAGTGCTAATGTTAGAAATGTAGCCACCTCAGCAGAACCGTTATCCGCAAAGGCTGCAAAAAAGCATCTAAAAAAGACTGTTCCTCCTCAACAGATGCCCCAAACTGCTCTCATTCAGGCTGATGTGAGTTGAAAGGCACCTGTGAATCCACAGGGCGTTAAAGCTTATCTGTGAAGGGGAGGAGAAATATGGGTCCTTCAGTTTTCTAGATTGGCCCACTCACAGCTCAGAGCACTCTGGGCCAATGGTAGGAGTGGAGATATTTACTGTGCATGCTTAATTTTTCTGAGAGCTTATCAGGTTCTAGCCTGAGCAGTTTCCCATTTTGTGATTATCAAGGTTATGGTGCTGTAATCTCATTCACTTTCCATTTGAGGTTCTGCTTCTGCTTCAAATTTCATCTAAAGAGAACAGTCAGGTTCCTCCTCAGAGCTATGTTGTCATTAGGGCATGGGGAGGAGAGAGATGCAGGAGACAGATGACAGCACGTAATCATATCTCTTTATTGCATGTGTGTAAAGTCTCCTAAGATCTTATAGGGTCTTTGGGCATAGATTGCTTCCAGTGGTGACAGGCAATCATCCTCACTTTCACTCTCATCAGCAGGGTGTCAGATCTCCAGACCCACCTAAAGGCCAGGCGGCTGATGTGCATCTCCTATTGGTTCTGCCAGGTTTTAGATGGAGCCTTTGCCAAGTCAACACAAGCCAGCCCAAGCTTATTGCCAGACATAGGGATCCTACCTGAAGCTGGCTGATTGGTGGGTGTTCACCAAGTTTTGAGATGAGGACTTACAATTTCATCTAACAGAAGACTGAATCTCAGATCCTGCAGCTTCAGGCAGCACTATTGGCTGAGACAACACTGCCAAAGGCAATGTGGGAACTATGGACTACCTCCAAAGAGTGGTCATTGGAAGTTGAGAACTTTCCTTTTTAGGGTTATTCCCTACCCTGGAAAAAACAAAACAAAACAAACAAACAAAAAAAACCCACAAAGCAGAATCTAAAAAGCAATAACATTTCACTTACTATTTTCATTTTAGTGAGTGCCTCCAAAATGGGTCAGTTTTGTTCAGAAACAGCAGTCAAAAAAAAAAAAAAAAAAGGAAAATCAAACTACTGGGTGGAAAAAAAAGTCAAAAACAGCTCTAAACAGCTCTGTCTTTCACTTGTTCTCTGAGCAGAAGCTATTGGTCAGATTCAGTTTGTCATGCCACCAAAGGATGAAGTGAAACTGTTTTTTTGTCTGTCGATCAGATAAAAATCCAGGAAATCTCACCCAGTTCCTGCCATAGGAGCGAGCAGATGCTGATGCAGAGACCAAGAGGGGTGCTAAGGACAGGGATGCTGCAGCCTGCATCTTTGGAGGACGCTGCTGTGCCCCAGGACAGCTTTCTTACAGCTCCTGTTGGTCCCTGCAGATGCTGATGAAATCACTGGGGAATTGAGCTGCCCACGCTGTGCAACCCACCCCATGCTGTGATATTTTGGTTTCACTCAAAATATCATAGTGTGACACTGAGTGTGAACTGAGAAATGGCTGAATCCTAAGGAGCTCATCCACCATCATCATGTGGCCCCTGTTTGTACATGTGGGGCCTCCATGACCTTTGCAGAAGGAGCCAGCAGGTCCTTTGGATGCTGTCCCAGACATACGGGGCACACAGCTCTGAACTGGTGGTATTGATCAGAAACAGGATGACAAATATAGGAAGATGTGGACAGCTGAGATATCTCACGTCTCCAGATCAAGGGTAGTAAGCATAGGAATTCCCTCAGTGCGTACTCCTGGAGGTGCTCAAGGCTGGGTTGGATGGGGCACTGGGCTGCCTGGTCTGGTGGGAGCACCCAGCCCACAGCAGGGGTTGAGACTGGGTGATCTTTATGGTCCTGTTCAAATCAATGATTCTGGAATTCTATCTGAATCTCAGTACTTAACCCAGGATGGACACATAATTCCAGAAGGGAATTCATCCCATCTTAAAGCAGCATCTGAGATAAGCTTTCCTTACCTTTCTCTTCCTTAGATCAGGAAGCCATATAAACAAATTTAGGCCAGACAGAATATTTGAGCTGAAGTCTGGGTGGGTGGTATCCAGCCCAATCCCTCCACTGTCACGTTTTTCAATGAAGATGTCCATCTGCCATTTTACTAAGTAGCCTTACTGGAAAACCAGGTAAGACTGGCAGGGTAATTCTTGGTTCACTAGCACTTCTGGAAAATAATTTACAATGATTTTGGATGAAAGTGTATCATCACACATCCTTTTTTTTTTTTTTTTTTTTCCAGCAAGATAGAGAGGAGTGGAGAAAACTACATCTTGTTCCTGAGATTTTAAATGCTTTTTCTTCTTTAGGCTGCTGCAATGAACTGGGGTTAGCAGATTCTCAGAGGAAAGCAGTTACAAATGAGCTACTTCAAATCCTTGGAAAAGGTTATGATTTTCTTTGGAAATGGTTTTCAGTTCTTCACACCTTAGAGAAGTTTTTGGAGTTGAAGGGAAGAATAATTCGCTACCTTAACACATTTACAAAGTTCTGCAGTCCCCAGATTGATTCTTTTTAAGCTACAAAAAAAAAGAGTTAGTGGGCTCCAACCCTTGCATTGGGGTGGTGAACTGCAGTGAGACATTATGAAGGGGCAAACAGCAATTACCCATAGGTGACACCCAAGCTGATTGAGTCTTCCATGTAGAGGTCCCCAGTTAAGATATTGCTTTTCCATGAGGATGAGCTTAGAATCATAGAATCATAAAATCATGAAGGTTGGAAAAGACCACTAAGATCATCAAGTCAACCCATCACCACCATGCCAACTAAACCATGTTGTACCACTAGGTCATTTCCATCATCCTGGGCATCTCATGGTCCCTCCAGATCCCCCAGTGACCCCTGGCCATGATCAGCCATATGTCCACAACCCCCTGCACACATTCTGTGTTTGCAGTGGTTCCTCTGCAGTGACCAGAGCAGAGCATTAACTGGAGACCTGCTGCCCTCTGTAGGTGCCTCCATCCCATTTCAAGGTTGACAAGCACACAAATGGCTCTCTGTCCATCTCAGAGGACGTTCCTGGTGCAAGTACCTATGCAGTGGTTAGAAGCTGCTGGCAGCTAGGGTAGATCAGTAATGGTATCCTCTCCTCATTCCAGTTCTGGCAGGCTGGGTTTCAGAGACTTTGTCTTGTGAAAAAGGCATTTAGTTGGTGACCAGTTAAGAAGCCACCACTGATGCTCTTCCAAGACACTCCCAGCATGTGATACTACAAAATGGCCAACTTTTGTGCTGGGAGGTCCAGCTCCTCTGTGCTCCACTTTCAGGATGCCTACAGGTAAAACTACCCCAAAGCCAGGGAAAGGAGCAGGTGATTCAAATCCTAGCTGCTGTGAGCAGCTGCCCTTATGAAGGAGGATTGGCCGCTCCTGCCTGTTTCTGGTGACACAAGGGCAGCATGGAGGGTTGGGCAATGATTAGCTGCCTATGGGGCACATCTACCTTGTAACAACATGGCACAAGAGATTTGGGCTCCCAGCAAAGCTTGAAGAGAATTACCTCTGCAGCAAGCAATTGCCAGCTTTAGCTTTGCAAAACCACGTCCCAGCATTGACCCAGACCTTTATCAAGGTGTTTCAAAGGATTCAGGTGTTCTGCTCAGGATACTGAAGGGTGTAGCTCTGAGTGTGAGCAGCTTTTGCAGCTCTGAGTGCAACAGAAAGGCCTCACTGAGCATGAGGAAAAAAAACCTGAGCCATACATATGGACAACATAGGCGCTGTGGAGGTTTATTTTGACTTCTCACACTCAGTCATACAATAGAATCATAGAATGCCTGTGCTGATCATAGAATCACAGAGTCACAGAATGACTTGGGTTGGAAGGGACCTCAAAGATCATCCAGTTCCAATCCCTGTGCAGCGTTGCCAAGCACTAGATCTCAGATGCTAATCTCAGGTGCCCACCACAGGTGGTTGGGGTTAGAGCTTCATCACAGAGAGGGTTTTGGTGGAAGGAGAAGAACAACTCCCAGCCACAGGTCCTTTGAGTGAAGACGATGAAATAAATTCAGGCCAAGAATATTAAAAACCCATGAGAAGACTTCAGAGGGATGAGGCTCCAGCCTTTCACTGGCGTCTTATGGCAGCTCATTTGAAATCCATTACACAACTAAATTAAAAATAAACATTTACAGAAGAGAGAGCGGGTGGCCATGTGTGGTCTGTTACAGCGATGACAGAGATGTCCAGCCTTGGCAGCAACACCTCTGCTCTTAAACTAACCCACACCACAACTTCTCTTCTTCTTTTAGGACAAGGAGGAGTGGTTTTAAACTGAGACAGGGGAGGTTTAGGTTGGATATGAGGAGGAAGTTTTTCAGCCAGAGGGTGGTGAGGCACTGGAACAGGTTGCCCAAGGAGGCTGTGGATGCCCCATCCCTGCAGGCATTCAAGGCCAGGCTGGATGTGGCTCTGGGCAGCCTGGTCTGCTGGTTGGCGACCTGCACACAGCAGGGGGTTGGAACTGGATGAGCATTGTGGTCCTTTGCAACCCAGGCCATTCTATGACTGTATGATTCTCTCCAGCCTTGAGGCCAACTTACCCCCTCTGGCCACATTGTGCAATGAAATGCTCCTATCAAAGCTGGGTGGCTGCATCCAAATTGTCTTCCTCCAAGGAAGGGGCCTTGCTCTTGCTCACTTCTGAACAATGCCACGTCAAAACTACATGTCCTTGGGCATTGTCCATGTCTTGGTAGTCTTTGGTTCATCCAGAGCAACCTGATCCAGTGGTTGGCAACCAGTCCACCACAGGGGGTTGGAACTAGATGGGCTTTAGGTTCCCTTCCAACCCAAGCCATTCTATGATGCTGTGACTCTATGATCAGCACAGACCCAGGATTTTTTCGATGCATGAAATTTGGTGCTAAGACTAGAAATGCAGCTACAGCCCCATATCAGAGGGTTTAAGCAGCAAGGGAGCAGTTCTTGTGTCTCCCCAGTCCCCATTCAGCATCAGCAGCCCCAGGAAGGGTGGGTGTGAGCTGCCAGGTGGCTGGGAGAGCTGATTGCCAGGCTGTTTGCATATGCATATCTGAAAACTGAATAAACAAGAGTGCTGTCCAAGCAAAAAAATAATAATAATAATTGCATTTGCATCAGAAATGTGAAAATGCTATTTTTCACTCTTTGAAGTCTGCATGGTCTTGCAGGGCTGTACCCTATGCTGGAGGGGCTGCAGGGTGTGGGGGAAAGGGGGGGTGGTCAGGATTGCAGCCTGGTGATGGGATTGTGGGGATGCTGGGCTCAGGGAGGGGCTGTAAATCATTCCCCACTGCCCTGGGGGAGAGGAGGGTGGGGAAAAAAAAAAGAAAGGAAGGAGGCTGGCTGTGGGAAGAGGCCGGGGTAATGAGGTGTCTATGGCCAGCACTTAACCCTTCACACCACCGCGTTTGCAGGCGCTGTCCTGAGATGTCAGACGTGCAACAGCTGCATGTGGGGACAGATGTGGGGTTCCTTTCCAGAGGCACCCCCACGTGTTGCAGGTTTAATTCTTAACTCCCGGGGAAGGAAGGAAGACCACGGTCTCGGAGTCACTCAGCAACTGGGCTCGTGCCTCTATGTGTCCCTTCTTGGGAGCAGTTAAAATGGTTTCCAGCCCTGCTGGGTGAGATGTAGTAGAAACAGGGGCTTTCCCAGTACAGCACATGGGCAACAACTGGTTTCTGGGTGGTGCCAGCAAGCAGTGCCCCAAGTTACCCACCCCGGGGCTTCCCAGACACCCACTCAGCCTTGCCAAAATACCCCCATCCCTTTTTTCCTTCTGTATGCATGCTCACCTCTAGGCAAGCATTTGGGAAACATTATCTCTGAGCTCTCCCTAGTGCCAGAGGTCCCCAGCTCTCCGTGGAACGTGATGGGAACAGCCACGGGGATGCCATCCGAGTGTCTCCTGTGGGCTTTTTGGGGTCCCTGCCCTTGCAGCAGCCCTCCATTGCCAGTAGCATCCTTACCCCTCCTGCCTGGAAGGAGGATGTCTAGGACCCGGGCGGTGCGGCTCCTCCCTTTCAGGTCTCTCCAGGGTTATTGCTTGGTGGGAGGTAGGTTCGGGGCTTGGTGGTATGAATGAAAGAGAGACAGGAAATCTGGACTGAAAAGCTCAAACTGGAATAGCTCGCCTGTCTCCAGGCAACAGGCCTGACGCAACCACTGGAAAAAAAAAAAAAAAAAAAAAAAAAAAAAGTCCCTTAAATTTAAAAAAAAAAAAACAACAACAGAGAGAGAGAGATTTCTGAAGCGAGACAGGGAGGAGGATGAGACAGTCTCCTGAAGGCGCTGGTGACATCGCTCTGCAAATACCAAGTTGGAGCCCCGCGGAGGAAGGAGGGAGCCAAGATGTCCGTGCAGCGCTCCTGCTGAGAGCCTCCCCGGTGAGTTGGGGTTGGGAGGGGATACCTGGGGTGGGAGCCTTGTGGAAATGGGGCTCGGCAAGGAGCAGGTCCTCAGGGAGAGAGTATTGGGGTGGGGGCAATGCGGACCCCAGCACGGTGATGGTGTCCCTGCCCGCATTCCTGCTGGGGGGCTGGGGACGCATTCCTCTTATTCCAGCTTGGCCAAAATCCCTTGGAAACATCCAGACTGGTTGCACCCCGATGGTTGGGATGGGTGGAAATCACTGCAGGGCTTGCACCCCTCTTTGAAACAGGGATGTTGCTCGCAGCTGGGGAGAGGTGAGGGGCAGTCACCACCTTCCAGGGATGGGGAGGGATTTTTCTCCACGGGTTGGGGTGTAACAGAGAAGAGTCTGTCCCCTGCTCGGGACGATCACCTGTTGCTCCCTCTGTCCCCTCCCGGAGATCTGCAAGAGCCCCGTAGGGGTCTGTGCAGCGCAGACATGATGGGATGGAGCCCGCTGGCCTCGCAGGGCGTCACTACCTGCGGGTTTTGAGGCACGGCGCTGAGCAGGGTGGGTTTCCACCTGCTGAGGGCTGACCAGATCAGACTGAGAAAAAAAAAAAAAAAAAAGAAAACAACCCAAAAAATCACCCAGAACTTCTACAGAGCCCTCTATAACAGTACGGGGCTAATTGCTAAAATGAACGATCAGCCTGCACCCCTACCAGCAGCGGCACAAAAGCACCCTGCTCCCAGCCCCTGTGCAGAGCTGGAGGACCCCTCCCTATTTCCCCACCATGCTCCCTGCATTATTCACCACTGCTTTGCCCCTCGGAGCTCTCCCACATTGGGAACCTCGGTGGAAAGAGGGGAAGAATGAATGAAAACCGAGCGCCTTGTTGGTAGTGAGGGGCTGTGTCCGGCTTTGTCTGCCTAAATCTGATGGATTCCCCACTTCTCAGTGGGAACGAGACGTGGGTTTCCCTCCCCCAGCCATCTTTTTGGTTCCATGGCTGTTATTTGCATGCTGTGTCCCCTCCGCATCCCTGTGCCCATTCCGGGGGATCTGAATGGTGCATAAATAAAACAGAAAGGGAAGGAGCTCACAACAGCCCCGCAGCCATTCAGGTTTGAAAAATGTAGCAGAAACACTGCAGGAAAAAAAAAAAATATATATATATATATGTATGTATATCTTTATAAAAATCAGCCTGAGAGTAATTCATCCTTTTGGAGGGGAGGGAGCAGGGGTCTGTTTGTGAGCAACCTGCCTTAAATGAGATATTGAACAGTAATGTGGGGATCAGCGCTGGTAATGCTGGGGAGGAGCAGGTCTGAGAGCAGTGCTCCTTGGCTGCTGAGGCGGTAATTGGATGGGACAGGCGGCATGTAGAGGGGATTAGGGGGTCGTGGGGGCTGATCCTGCCCCTGATCACTTTAATTTGGAGCTGGAAGTGGCGCTTGCTTCTGCAGGGGAAGCTCAGTGCTGGGCAGAATGAAGGCAGGAGAAAGGTTTGTTGTTTCTTACCAGGAATGTACCCTTCTGCTGCTGCCTTCGTGCTGCATTAAGGGAAAAATAACTCCCTGTGGCAGCCCCCTGGGAAGGGAGCATTTCTCAGCCTGATCCAACTCGTTCCCAAGGAGTCCTGGCTGCGCTGGCACAGAGGTCCCTGCCCTGCTCTTTTCGTGGGTGAAATCCAGCAGGGTAAGGGAGTAGTGGGGAAAATGAAGGAAGGAAGGGGCTCTGCCAAATTACTGGTCCTTTGGTGGACCCCCTGGGGAGCCAGGGTGAGATCCCAAACCCTGCTGGGACCTTGGGGCAGTGCCTGGAGGAGCAATGCTTGCCCAGTGCTTGCAAGAAGATGGCTGTTGTGGATGGAGTATTTTCACCAAGGGGATGCAAAGTTGCTTTTTCTTCTGCAGCCTAACCCCTTCTAATAACAATTATACCTTGCTTTATGCGGTGGGCTGAGAGGAAACATTGCCCTGCATCCACTTTCTATAAAGCTTTCCTGGTCTCCCACTCATCACCAGAAGAATTCCTGGTTTGCAGGAATGCCAAACATCTGGCAAAGCCTGGACCGTTTTCATGCTGGGTTTCCACCCAACCACTGGAAATCTGCTGATGGAGGGGAACTGGGCTGCTGAGAAGATGGGGCTGCCAGGACCCAACAGAGGCAGTCTCCATCCTGCTGCCTCAAAAGCAGCTGGCTGTGACTTGTGCAAGGAATGGGCTCAGGGGTAGATGGGTATGAAGGAAGAGATGTACTTCTTGAAGCAGGTTCTGACACTACCACTGAGGCTGGAGAGAAACACCAGAGGGAGAAGTGGTCCCCTCTTCTTATTTTTGTCCATTTGTCAGGATTGGCTGCAGTCCTCCACTGCTCTCTCTCTTCTATTGCACCTGGGGGCTGTTTAAGCAGAAGGAGGTGTCGGGGTGAATCCTCACCCTACTTAGGGCCACACGTGACTGGGAAAGCCCAGTCCTTCCCTCTTGCCCCCATGTATTTGCCAATGCCACGACTGCACCCTAAAGGCTGAAGGAGCAGGATGGGCTGCTGTCCTGAACATATGAGCTACCTCAGAGGCTTTGGGGGCATCGTTCACAGACATAAATGCATGGGAACATCCAGTGTACTCAGAACCCTATTAAGCCAGTATCCCAGGCACAGCATGATGTAACTCTGAGATCACATCTCTCAACCCTCAGTCAGCCCAGGGTCAGAAAGCTGCTCAACTCCCTGAGCTTCTGTCATGCATTAGGTTAGAGGTGGGTCCATGTGTGAGAAGGGACACAGGTAACGCTGCTATCCCTGCAAGTATGGGGGATTCACCAGACCTGGAAGTGTGCTCATGCTCATGATGCCCAGCTTGGCCATTTTCTGGCTTCAGGATCAGAATGATCTTTGGGCTGCAGGCATCTTCTGCTGGGAGGAGGGTGGCTGAAGGTCGCTTCAGGACAGGAAAGGAAGGCATCCTCTTCACCATTCCACTGCCAATCTGCTGCGGGCCACAGGGAGGTCAGCCATCCCCATCCCCATCCCCATCCCCATCCCCATCCATCTTTTTGCTGTACCCCAACAGCTGGCTCTGCCCCCCTCCTCCTGCTCTATTCTTCATGAAGTTTCATCACCCACCAAGGATGGTGTTGGTTGGTACAATTTCTACATAAGGTTTTCTTTCATAGGGTGAAGGGCCGGGTGTGTGGCTCATAAAGTGAAACCCATACAAACTCCAAGAGTAAATGGCTGCCAGTGGTCTGGGGAACCTCATCCTAAACACCATGGGTCATACAGGGCATCCCTGCTCTGATAACAGTCAGAATATGGACACCCAGATGGGAACGAGACACCTGAAGATGCTCTGTATATCCCTGAAGATCCTCAGAGTTTGGCTCCTGAAGGCCAGCTGTGTGAGCTGCCTAACCACTGAGAGGGAAACTGAAGCATAAAAGGGGCTAAAGTGATTTTTGATGGTCATTAATAGTCCAAGCCCTGTTTGCCACATGCCAGAAGTGTTATCCGTGGTCCCTGATGGCACTTCTTCATCCAGCTAAAGGACTTCTCTCGGCATGAGCTTTGTCACACACTGAGCTGTGTTTTTATTCTCAAAGGAGATAAGCAGAGTAATGTAGACTCTTCAAATCACTGCTGCTCCTCTGCAATAAAAAATGGTATTACTGCAAGTTGATGTCCATCAGGAGTAGTGAAAGGAGCAGAATAATTTTTCCCCATACCTATTGTAACTGATGGCTTTATTTATTCTGCTTTTTTTTTCTTTCAATTTTTATCCTGAGTATTTCTCCTTTTTCTTCTTTCTTCCCCTAGACCTCTTGCTCCCTGACATGTGACCTTCCAAAGCACTGCATGCCCTTATTTATGGCCCTAAATTGAGCAGGCTGTAAATGCGCAAGAAATGCTGCTTCCTGAAAGCCCCACATTCAGAGCAGAGCAGAGCAGGGCACAGAGAACTGATGGGAAGGCAGAGATGTATAAAATTTTTCAGGCACATAAATCTCCCACAGGGTGTAGCATCATTTTATGATACCAGCATCACTGTGTACAGTTTCCCTTTTGACCATGAACAGCACCTGAATTGTGTCTTTACGGAGAGAGTGGTGAGGTACTGGAACAGGCTGCCCAGGGAGGTTGTGGATGCCCCGTCCCTGGAGGTGTTCAAAGCCAGATTGGATGGGGCCCTGGGCAGTCTGGTCTAGCATTAGGTGGAATGGTGGTGGCCCTGCATGTGGCAGGGGGGTTGGAGATTCATGATCCTTGAGGTCCCTTCCAACCCTGGCAATTCTGTGATTCTGTGATTCTGTGTTGTTATCCACCACCAGTGAGATAAAGCAAAGATCTTCTCCCATCCCACTCCACCTCCTACTGCTTACCTGATCTCACCAAGGCTCTCCCGATGGATGGGTATAAGGATGCCTAAGAGTGTGTGGTGGGAACAGGTCTGCATCTGCTTCAGGGGTGGAGGAAGTTCTGCAGTGGGACATCATGGTGGCCAATGGTGCTACTGGACTTGTAAATGACTGTTTACATGGGTGGATAGTAATAGCACAAGGGGGAATGGTTTTAAATTGATACAGAGGAGGTTTAGTTAGATATTAGGAGGAAGTTTTTCAGCCAGAGGATGGTGAGGCACTGGAACAGATTGCCCAAGGAGGCTGTGGATGCCCCATCCCTGCAGGCATTCAAGGCCAGGCTGGATGTGGCTCTGGGCAGCCTGGTCTGCTGGTTGGTGACCTGCACATAGCAGGGGGTTGGAACTGGATGAGCATTGTGGTCCTTTTCAACCCAGACCATTCTATGATTGTATGATTCTGTGACTTGGCTTCTTAGAGTACAGGACTCCCCAAGGACTTCACGAGGTGTGTCAGGTGTGGGAGAGAGAATGGTTTGCTCTGCTGACTTGCAAAGGTGTAAAAGCCAAGCCTGAAGGCATGCTTGCTCAGTGAGTCTTGGCATGATGGGATTTCACACCCCATCCAGATGACAGTCCTGTTATTTCTCCATCCAGTTTGCACACTACTGCTAATCCCTTTGCACTGCTGCTTGCCAAATGGGTCAATGAAGCTGACTTTTCCATAGAAGCCTGACCCAACAAGGAAATGAAAGGCATTCTGTTGACCTGGTGAACTGATGTGTCCTGTACGATCAGGACTGATAGCTTTAATGAAAGGAAAGGGGAAAACCTGTTGGGTTTTGATCACCATTTCGGTGCCAACCTCTTGTTAGCCCTAATTTGGTACAGCATGAACCAACAGAGAGCAGTTGTGATAAAGAAGACAAATCAAGGGTTAACCACTTCAGTTCTTTTCCTTGTGAGGAAAGTGAGCCTGGAGGCTGGGTTTGTTCCTGGGAATTACTATCTCTGGGGCAGCAGGCAGGTTTGGATTACACACAGACATTTTTCACACGTACCAATTTCAGAGCTCTCTTTCTGCAGCAGGTCTTTCACAAGTCTGAGATATCAATATGAAATTTGAGGCAGCTCCTTTCTACCTATTCTCAGTTTGGAGAAGCTGGAGGACAGATGTGCCTGTCTGGGGTTTGTCCACTGAATTATGAGAGGTTCATATTGCACATGGGAGGTGCAGGGTGGGCTGAAATGGTGCATGAGTATCCAACCCCTCAGCAGGCAACACTGGTTTGTACTGGAGATACAAGATGAAAGAGTTTGTGGAGCCTCTACTTTGATGTTGTGATGTTTGACAATGTCAGCCTTCCAGTAAGAATATTATCTCTGTTAAGGAGCACCAAATCCAGCAGCCTGGCATGTTCAGCTTTTGGACAGCTGGATTCAGCCACAGCTAGCAGTCACCAACCCACCAGAGGGAAAAACACTTGGTTACTTAATGGAATCATAGAAGCATAGAATGGCTTGAGCTGGAAGGGAATCCAAAGATCATGAAGCTCCAACCCCCTGCCACATGCAGGGCCACCCACCTCCACATTTAATAGTAGGCCAGGCTGCCCAGGACCCCATCCAACCTGCTTAAGGTCTCTGAACTCATTAGGTGCTATCCTTTATTGACTTTGGTGGGCTAGAATGCAGTGCTGGAGCAAAATTTGTCAGTGCACAAGCTAGTGCATGTCCTGACTCTCTGAATGGGCAGCCCTCTTCTTGCTCCTCCTTGCAATTTATTTTTCAGCAGAAGAAAGAAAATTGTGCTGCTCCAGGCATGAGAGCTCTTGGCTTCAAACTGGTGTAGTATCTGGGCTTGCTCCCACTCACCGTAAAACCCTCATTAACATAAATAGGAGCAGGAACAAGACCACAACATGAGTAATTCTCCACCCCCAGACTGTCTGTGTGTATATTATCAACTACTCATTCAGCCCATGTGCCTCCACACAATTGTGGGATAAATCTTGCTCACTGTCGGTGTTTATTTTAAATTGAATCTTCTTTCTGAAAAGGTTCGAGAGGCATAATTATGGTCTGGGTTTCAGAGCTGCACACGTCTTTGTGGGCACACATAGCAGGGAGGAGAATGGCTGAGTTAACTCATATCGCTGTGTTTTAGTGCATCCAGCTAGAAACTGCTATGTCCTGGCTGGTCTTTCTGGGCACGTTACCAGGCAGGCAGAAAGTATTTTGTTTTGTGTTTGACATGTAGACGAGAGCTCTGGATCTATTCCTAGCTCAGCTGCAGATGAATATATGACCTTGAGAATGTCTCTTATCTGATCCCACCTGAAATGTATGCAGCAGCTGCCTGAGCTTAACTCCCACAGAGGTATTCAAGTCCTGGCTTTGGCCCAAGCTAGCTGACCCTCTCCCAGACACTACAGAGTTGCAGTCCAGAAGTTAGCACTGGTGATGGACCATTTCCAATTGGTATACTGGGGATAGTCAGAGATGGAAACCACAAGTCCAGATTTCCATGAGGGTAAGCATCTGAGCCCAACCACACCAGTGTCCCAGTTACTCCCAAAACTGGCCAGGGGCCATGCTCCTGCCCCAGGCTCAGTGGATGGGTGGAATCTGATCCCCATGGCTGGAGGCTGGTGTAATAGCAAGCCTAAATCTAAACCCAAATCTGTGAAACTGGGCGAGAAAATAAATAAATAAACAAACACATAAACGAGTGAAGACATTTTTCCAGCTCTCCTTTTGGCTCAAACTCCTGGGAGAAGTTTACATTGCCTTACTTTAGCTGCCCCTATGAGCAGGACACCCCATCACCCAGCAATAGCCACTGCTGCCTCCAGAGGACATTGGGCAGTATGATTTGTCCTTAGGAGGGTGTGTGAATGTGACCTGGCCTCATTGGCAACCTTTTCACAGCCCCTTAAAGATTGGAGATGTAGGTAACCAGAGCTCGACTAAAGGTTGGAGCCTGTCTGTTCCTGCCCCTGAAGCAGACAGCTGAGATGAGGTAACACACCTTGGCACTGTGCCTTTCTCAAAGCAAATGCTCTGCAAGAGTTCTCTCTCCCTTCTTCCTCCCTTTTCCTTTGAAAAGTGGAAAACAATCCTCTGCTTTTCTTCTAGGTGTTCACCCAGGTTTGGCGTGGGGCTTGAGCAGGAGCTGTTATCCAAGACCTGGCCATCAGTGCATCCTACCCCACCTCCCACCCTTGGGATCCCACCACATGCCGTTTGACCCCCAGGGAGAATGTCCCTACCTAAAATCCAGATAGAAGAGGCCCTGGACAGAACGGATGCTGGCACTGGAAGTGCTGTTCCTCCTGATGATCACCTAAGGAGCCTCAAAGCCCTGACTGAGAAGCTGAGGTTGGAAACAAGACGCCCATCCTACTTGGAGTGGAAGGCAAAGCTGGAAGAGCAGGCATGGAAGAGCCCCCAACCCGTTGGGGATGAGGAGGGGAACGAGGCCAAAAAGGGCACAGAGGACACTGCCCCTCTGAGAAATGTGCAGCTGCACCTCAATGGGAGCCCTGCCCAGGACAAGGTGACACTTAGCTCAGGGAAAATAGGCGACTTTGAGAGCATCGATGAAGCTTTGACGTGGCTCAGGAAGGAACTGGTAAGTGGTTTCCTGTCCCAGATAGATAGCACTCTTTTTCAAGAGAAAAATGAAGGAAATGAGTAGCTCCTCGTTCCCACCTGCCTTCAGTACCTGGTGGAAAGGCAACCATTAGTCACTGCAACTGCTGTGGGGGGCTGTGGGAAGGGAAATGTGAATGACAGCATCTATTGCCTCAGAGAAGAAGCTGGGCCAACCTCAGTGTACCTGCTGGGATCCCAAATGCTCAGGGAATACTGTAGCTTTTATTAGTTGAGATTTTCAGCAGTTTGCTTCTTCTGCTTCTCTAATCACACATCAACACTCATATGAATACAGAAGGTATGACGCATGGATGTAGCTGCTGCAATAGCCCTTCTCTGGTGGGGTTCAGGAAGGGATGTTACACCAAGGCTGTAGAAAGGAATGTGCCTAGCTGGATCTGTCCCCTAGATTTACCCTTGCTTCTTGAGGCTGTCTGTATCCTCAGTGGGATACTATCTGCAGAATGCTGCATTTGACAAGCATCTGCTAATGTAATCTTCAAATGATTGCCTATTTCCCTCTTTTTTGCTCTTTTCCTTTTTTTTTTTTTTCAACTCATAACCTCCTATAAGGTTTTGGGGTTACCTACTTCCCCCAGGTTATTTCTGCCCTGCCCTCAGTGCTTCTTTTTGTGTCACATTACTGTGTAACATCTAAGAAAGCGTATTTTCCTTCCCCTGCTGCATGTGCAATGTCAGAGCCTGATCTCAGACCCCTCCTCAGCCAACTCTTACAAGTTTGTCTCCTTCATTAGGCTCTGGTTGATGTTTCTGTCAGCCCCTCATATCAGACAAGCACACCATCTTACATAAATCCTTGTTTATGGTAGTTAAGAACTAATAGATTGAAGGACTGGAGACCTTCTACCTCGCCAAAGCAAGGAGGTGGCCAGTGGCTTTCTGAGGGGACATGGCCAACACAAGGGCCAGATCCCTACAGCCTTCACTACCCTGGCTCCATGCAGTTCAAGGGCAATCAAAAATGCTGTTAACCATGATTCAAGGAGAAGAAAACAAGACATAAATGCTACATATACGCTAGGAAAATAAACAGAGCTAGGGCACAGACACTAGAACAAGCTCAACTTTGACGTGTTGCGTTGCTGATATGATTTTTATAGCCCTGCCCCAAGCTGCTCCCTGCCCAGTTTGGGAATCTGAGGACATTTCCCAGGAAGAAGCATAGATGCATCCTTCATGGAGGCCAGGGGAGGTCAATAGGATAGACAGCCAAACTAGAGCAGCCAGTTTTCAGGCTGGAGAATAGACACGAGGGCCCTTCACACATGTAGGAGCAAGAGGCTGAGACTTCACTTCCCACGATCCTTCCCTTCTAGAATGAAAATGAAAATAGGATGAAATTATTTGGCTCATATAACTGGAAACTGGCTATAATGGGTATCACGTGACTCTGTTGCCTAATTAGATGTTTGCCTGTGATTGCTAATAGCGTTTGCAGCTGTTTGGACAGCAGCAATTTTTGCAGCATAGTCCCCAAGGACTGGGAAAGCATGTGGGCTTCAGATCACAGAATCACAGAATCACCAAGGTTGGAAAAGACCTACAAGATCATCCAGTCCAACCATCCACCTATCACCAATAGTTCTCACTACACCACGTCCCTCAACACAACATCCAGACGTTCCTTGAGCACCTCCAGGGTCGGTGACTTCACCACCTCCCTGGGCAGCCCATTCCAGCACCTGGCCACTCTTTCAGAGAAGTAGTATTTCCTAACGTCCAGCCTGAATTTCCCCTGATGAAACTTGAGGCCAGATGCACCTGGGGACATGTTCCTGCCCGAGGGCTCTGCTTTTGATGAACACTGCAAGTCTCTGAAGAAAACTTCCCATGCAAAACATGCAAAACACATCTGTGAGTTCTACTCCAACGAATGTTTATTTGACAGATTTTTGTTGCTCTCGCTGTTTTTGCCAAGATCTCTAAAGTAGTTACTGACAGAAGTGGTCCTGGATATCAATTTTGGTGGTCGAGATGTTTCTCAGGACCGTGGCTTTTGGAAGACAAAAGAAGAACTTCAGGAATCCTGGAATATAACAAAGTGTTCTGAGTCGATCTCATTGTTTTAGGATGAGAGGTGATGGCCTTAAGTTGCACAAGGGAAAGAGTGGTGCTTCATTGGCACAGGCTGCCCAGAGAGGTGGTGGGTCACCATCCTTGGAAGTGTTCAAGAAGTACAGAGATGTGGCACTGAGGGATGTGGTCAGTGGGCATGGTGGGTATGGGTTGAGATTGGACTGGATGATCTTAGATATCTTTTCCAACCTGGATGATTCTATGGTTCTATGATTCCCACTCAGTGCTCTGGAGAGAAATCAGCTCCTAATCTCAGCCCTGAACCCAGGTCCATGTTTGCATCTGTGACGAATTCTGACATTCACAGAGGACTAGGTGTAAAAACCAGGTCTCAAAATGCCTGAAGACAGAAAGGGACAGATTTCTCCTTCTTAGAGCCACAGTTTTTAAAGAGTTTGCTTTGTTCTTTGCTCTTCTGCCAAAAGTATAAATTGTCTTAGAGTCCAATTCTACCCTTTGGACTGGGGTGTGTCATCTGATGAAAATCTAAAGTTTAAATTAAGGAAGAAAAAGGGCAAAGTAAACCCTATTTTTTCCTCACTTTCCATTTTCCTCTGTCTTAATTATACCAGTCTTTGCTGGATTTGGACGTGACTCATGTAATTTAGAACAGTTTCCCCAGAAGAGAGAGCATGTATTTGACTGACCACATAGTTGAACAGCTATGTTGGAGGCAGTGTTGTTGGTCAGAGCTGCCAGCAAGGCTGTCGTTTCACAGAGTGCTGGAACAAAAAGACACCAAAAAGACACATTTCACATTACATCTCAACAGTGAAAAGAATTAAAGAATTTCTTCTTTTTTTTTTTTTCTTTTCTTTTCTTTTTATTTTTTTTTTTTTTGTAAATTAACAAGCTTCCATTCATCACAACCAGGATTTTTCCTTGCTTTACCACCATTTCATGATAGTAAAGCAAACAGGAAGGTTCAGAGCAAGATATGGTTGTTCGAGTTTCTATATCTACTTAAGGCAGGATCATGGAATCCTAGAATCACAGAATCCTAAAATCATAAAATCAGAGTGTCATAGAATGGCTTGGCTTGGAAGGAACCTCAAAGATCATCTAATTCCAAGCCCCTGCTGTGGGCAGAGTTGCCAACCACTAGATCAGGGATTAGGATCCAACACCAGAAAGACCAGGAAGGGCTCCAGTACCCATCCATTTGTTATGGTTACCCCTCATGGGAAATAAATCCTTCCAGTCTTCCTTAATGTAAGAGATGAAAGATGAAGGAAGCAAGGGCTCAGTGCCTGTGCTGTGCTCTGGCCTTCCTTGCTCTACCATTACAGACACAGCCCACGTGAATATCTGGGCAGCTTTTTGAAGAGCATCCAAAAATGATCCAGTAGTCCTTGCTGGGGTGAAATCTGCTTCTGCCATGCTGCCTTCCATCACAGGATGAATTCTTCCCATTTTATGCAGTCCTCCAACAGAAGGCAAATCAGTGTATGTAGGATTCATCTGCCTAACGGAAGGGCAAAAGCTGCTGCACGTCCAGGAAACAAGTGGACCACCAGCCTGTGCTCTTAATGGAATGCAGCAGTGCAGGATGTACATCTCCATCGCTCACACTGTGCAATCCTGTCACAGCTACAAGCACATTTAGGCAGGGTTGGTTCATTAGCATGGCCCCAGCATGGTTCTGGCTTGTACCAGTTAGCACCCTGCCAAACAGCTAGAGCTTCAGGAGTTTGCACATGCTCCCAGTAAGCAGTTTGTATTAGATCACCCAGTTCTGGAAGCAAAGTGAATTTAATGTGTCTATTCCCAGATTTCCACTTAGGCCATAAGAATAGGCCATACGAATTAAAGCTACCTGCTGAATCTGAAGCATTACTCCCAGTTCACAAAATGAGGCTCACCCCATGCTGCAGGGAATTTGCATCCATGTGTCCAGAATCTGTTCAGGTTCAGCCAGGTTCAGTTCCTCCCATTCAGGAGCAAAGTGAGGGACAAAACCAAGGTCTTACTGAGCATCTGCTGCTCTTGGTCTTTCTCCCCAGGTGACCCCCATCTCAGTGCCCGATTCTGCCATTTGCACATGAAGATCTGGCCCTGGTATATAGGACTGAATATGCACACTGAGCTCCAGCCAGCCCCATCAGCTGGCACCTGCTGGGAATCTGGCCCTGAGAAGCTGATTTACTCGGACATGCAAATTCCTGCTCTTGTTTTTGTGCTGAGAGGCTCTGTGTAGGTGTATGAGCAAATTGCAGTACTCAGCATGTGTTGAACTGCCTGAAGGCTGGAACAGTTCCCTTCCTGCCTTCTGTCTCTTCTTTGCCCTCTTTGCCTTTCTCATGTCAAATGTGGCTGCTTTTCATCAATGCTGAAATAGTTTCAAACTAAAGGAGGGGAGATTTATATTGGATATAAGGAAGAAGTAATTTACAATAAGGGCAGTGAGGTGCTGGCACAGGTTGCACAGAGATGAGATGGATGCCCCATCCCTGCAGACAGCCAAGGTCAGGCTGGATGGGCTCTGAGCACTGATGGAGCTGTGGCTGTCCCTGTTCAGTGCAGGGAGTGGGACAGATGGCCTTTAAGTGTCCCTTCCAACTCAAACCATTCTATGACCCATATCTTGGTCAGACATACAGAAAAGCCATTTTGGTGTGCAGAGGTGACTGGATGACTAAACCTGAGAGTGACTGAATTCCCAACAGATTTCTACCAATGGATTGAGCAAATGTTATTTGATCCTAATAAAACAGCCAACAAGGATGGCAAAGACCTTAACGACTGTCAGGGTCTCCACTTTAGAACAATTTGCTTTCCCCATCAGGAGCAACATGACTTGTCAGCGTGGTCCAGATATTATTCTGAGTTTTGACATCAAAATTAGTTGAACAAGAGCTTTTAAACAACAGGGTGACACCAAAAGTGTCATCATGAGCTTCGTTGCTGAAGCAATGATTAGGTGCCTTGTTTCAGACTGTGGGTTGCACCACAAGGGCGTGAGCATCCAAAATTAGCCACAGCAGGGTGTCATCTGAGCACCTTTGAAGATGAAGCCTCAAATCTAAACATAGACCTAACCAATTTCTCTGAAGTGTTTTGGCAAGGGTCTAATGACTGGCCTGTGCTCAAATCCAAGCGGTTGCACCCAGTTGGGAAGGCACCACTTCACCTTTCATTTTCTTTTGATCTTTTGGATCCATGGAAGCAAACACTTCTCCACTGATCACTACCCTGAGCTCCATGGACCACAGGTTGGGGACCTGTCCATGGGACACTTCTGTCTTGGGAAGAGGTGCCAAGGAGCATCCCATGCCCTGGGATGGTCTCTGATGCTATTTCCCTCCATAGCAGCACAGCAGGAGGTGGACTAATAGCAGTGGGAACACTGATAGTGTGACTGCGACCATACAGACAGCCCATGGTTAGAGACAAACTTGGAAACAAACCTAGGCTGCATCCTGAGCTACATCTGAATATTTGGGACAAGCCACCTAGACTGGACAAAAGGCAAAGACGCATCCAAAATATTCCTTCCCTCCCTCATTTTAAACATTCCTGGAAGACTCAGAGGCCCAACCCAAACAGAAAATCCTTCCTAAGACTTGCTCATTCAGACATCTGTGGTTTTGGGATTCAATTTGCTGGTTGCAGCCGGTCCTCTGCCAGGAAGGACTTGGGTTTGGTTCCCTTTCCCAGACCCACACAGCTCTTTGCCTGCTGGAGCTGAGCTAGAAAGAGGCAGGGGACATTGTTAAAAAGTGGTTTGTGCAAGCAAGACATACGTGAGATTGCTTCTGCACTTGGCATGCAAGACTTGGCTGCTGCTGGGTCTGCCCTGCGGATTCCTATGGGACACTGCAGAGTGTGTGGGATCTGCTGTCGTCCCATTGAGTTGCATTATAGTAGCTGTCCCTGTGGGTGAGCTGCGTAAACCAAAAACCCACAGCTAGCTGTGATGCAGCCCCTGTAATCCCATAAGTCTTTCCAGGAAGCTTTTGGAGCTTGCTGATCTAGCAGTTTTCCTCTTTGAAAGAGGATTTCTAGTGATGGTTTGGTCCTCGGTGAGGGACATCTTATATTTCTCTAGTACTCATGAGAAGCTTGTAGGAAGAGGAAGGAGAAATGGGATTTCTGGGTTCTGATCCAGATCCTGCTAAGATTTTGGGTGTTTATGAACAAAGCACATAACTTTCCTGTGGACTGCCCAGTCCTGTCCATCATCACCTCCTCAGACAAGGCAAATCCTCTATCTCCTATATATCTAAGGGTCGTAACCCTTTATTAAGTTGTTACAAGACATTGTTCCTCATCCATCCTCCTTGCTTTCCTGGAGGGCAAAAAAGGACTTTTTCTCCCTGGGAAAGCAACATATCTGACATCTTTTGCCCTGCTTCCCCGCTGACCCCCAGAACATAGCAAGGGCTGTGTGTAGGACCAGAAATGATCAGTGTAGGTGAGTGCAGATTTTGCCCCACACAGCGCAACCCCTCCTATACAGGAGGACTTGTGGTTGGCATGGCAGTGGGAGATGCCATTTCCACAAACACCAGGGTCACTGGGTATGGTGGGGGAAGTGAATGAAGACTGCAGATGGAGCACTGGAGGACAAAACTGGAATGCAACACCAACGGCCCAAGCAGCTTTGTCTGTGAACTTGCATAAAAGCAAAATGTTTTCTTAGAGAAGCAGAGAAAGAACTGGTCAGAAAGATGGTTTGAAGGGAGGAAATAGCATTTTTCATTTATGCCTTTCCATAAAGGCCTCCTGATTAATTTTTAAACCCTTTTCATATTTTTTTATCCCACATTCATCAAAACCTCTCGTGAAAGCATTTGTTGACGTTCCTTACGTAGCTTGATCAACTGACAAGAAATACTGACCAAAGGTTAGTTCAGTAACATCCGTGATCACCTTCCTGATAAAATGTCAAGTTGCAGAGCTCGTTGTGAAACAGGGGAAAATATCATGAATGTGAACATTTTTTCATTGCAACTCACGTGGGGGAAGAAAAGCTCCCTGAGTGGCGTTGCTCTGCTCAGTGCAAGGGAATAGTGGTTTTCAGAGGACAATAAATTGCCCCAGCCATGCCAACCATTCAAAGGGAAGTTCAGAGTGAGATTTATATGAAAGTAACTGGAACTTCTTCATGCAACAGAGCTGGAGTCCAGTTGCTGGCTGAGAGCACCAGTCGAGGTCTTCCATGCTGTCTCCATGGTGCAGGAGGGAGAAGAGCCTTGCTTGGCTCGGATTAACTTCCATTATTAATGTCACCTCTTGGCTTGAGCTCTGAGCATTGCAGAGGGCTTCCCAACAGCTGCAGAAAACACCTGGAGCAGAGCCAAGCACTTCCCTATGAGCCTCTCAACCTCCTAGAGCTTCACCTTGCTGTGAGACTGGCAGTGCTGCAAAGGCCAATCCTGATCTCTTTGAAGGCATTGCCTGGAGCAGGAGGGATTGTGCCACAAACCAAAGCAATGGCAGTGCTACCCTGGTTGATAGCCTGGTTGCAGCATCCTCCACTTCATGTATTGCAAAGACCTTGTGTGGAAATACCAGGGCCACCCATTGAGCATCCTGATGTGAATTTTACCTCCTCCTTTCCTCTCTGCAGTTTCATGTTCCAGCCACCAACCAGGAATAAATTTACCTCTCACTCCTATCATCTGTACCCATAAACTAAACAGCTTATTTTCATACCTGAGGGCAAATTGGTACAACCTGGCCATGCCCATGCTGTTAGAATCCAGGCAAAGTGGTTGCATCCCAATGCCTACCAAGGATGAATCCCACTATGTCTGCTCCTGAGGAGTGCCTACGGTGAATCACTTAGGGCTGTGTGATAGATTCAGCTCAGAGGATGCCAGGACCTTCCTCACAATCAAGCAGAGAGAAAGACTTTGTTGCCACGCGCAATTTCACGTATTAATGTACTTGTCGTCTGGGTCTATTTCTGAACTTCTCATTCAGACCACGGGGAGCCAAGAAACCAGTGATCCAAAGCTGTCCCAGTGCCTCAGCAACCTTATTGTAAAATTTTCCTTATATCCAATCTAAATTTCTCCTCTTTTAGTTTGAAACCATTTCCCCTGGTCCTGTCACAACAGACCCTGCTAAAGAGTCTGTCCCTTCTTTCTCACAGCCCCCCTCGAGATACTGAAAGGCTGCACAGCATCTCATGCACAGGGATGTTGCTGAGGGCTGCACATATCTATTGGGAGGAAAAAATAAAAGGCAAAACCAGGAGCGTTGGTACCTGAGTGTTTTTTCAGCCTGTAATGCTCCCTCCATGTTTCCAAGAGACTGATTCAAGCCACAGGGTTCACCCTGATCTGTTTGGCTTCTTTCCCAGCACTCCCTTTTCTCTGTGGCTTTTGTGGTTTGTTGCTGTTCTGCGAGGAGGGATGTGGGGTGAGAAGTGGGGTTTGACTTCTTGGCATCGGCTCTGTGACCGCTGCTTCTGCTTTCCAGATGAAGGCTGATGCTCACCGTGAATCTTGCCAGGTGTTCACCTCCTCCCTTTGCCTCTCCCAGTATCCTGTGACAATTTTCTGCTCAGTTATAAGCTGGAATTTAGAGTAATAATAATAATAATAATAAATCCATTTCCTTTCATCACTTCTAAGTCTTCCACCTTTCAGAGTTAGACGCCAGGGGAGGATAAACCCTCTGAAACACTGAGCCCAGTAGCCCGTGGGATAGATATTCTCTTTCCCATGGGAAACATGGAGGCCCCATCCCAAGATCTGTGTGCAATCAGTGAGATGAGCCACAGGGGATGCTGACAGCCATGTTCCCTTCTGCCATGAACCAGCCTGGATTTACACAGGCTGGAAACCTGTGCCAAGTAGTTGGGGATCTGTTCTCTGGGGTTCTTTTAATTGGTCCTTTCCACCTCTAATTGCTACTTTTCACTCTGTGGCTGCTCCCTTGTGAGCAAAATTAATTTGGGCTTTGTTTAAGGTTGAGATGGAGGCTCTGAAGCTTGCACTGACTGATATCCCATTCAACAGCCTTGGCATGGCTGGATTTAACTCCAATTTCCCAGTGCTCCTGGAAATCTGACCAAGCACAGACTGCTAATGCTAAAGATTCATCATCCTGACCTGAGATGCACTGCAGGGAATACCCTAGCCTCCCTCCCAGCTCTTCGCATCTCTATCAAAGCCACATTTCTCATGATTTGCTGCAGCCTCCAGCAAGGACCGCTATGAGGAACGCATTTGCTGTGCCTTTGCTGATACTCTCTTCCCTCCCCCCTCTCTGTCGTGTGTTCCAGGCAGAAATGCGCCTGCAGGACCAGCAGCTGGCCAGGCAGCTGATGCGCCTCCGCAGCGACATCAACAAGCTGAAGATCGAGCAGACCTGCCACCTCCACCAGCGCATGCTCAACGACGCCACGTATGAGCTGGAGGAGAGGGACGAGCTGGCGGATCTCTTCTGTGATTTCCCCCTTGTCAACTCCTTCAGCCTCTCCACGCCTCTCAAGCTCATCGGGGTCACCAAGATGAACATCAACTCGCGCCGGTTCTCGCTGTGCTGAAGAGGGAAGGATGAGGGAGAAAGAGAGAGGTTTGGGCTCTCTCTGCCTAATGGCTGGGCACAAAGAGGCCTCGGAGGGGCAGAGGGATCAGGAGCAAACAGGGAACCCATCGCTGGTCTTGGTGGCAGGGCAAGGCAGCAGAATATGGCACCAGGATGGCTCAGAGATGCCCACTGGGAAGACAGGACCTGCAGGAAGCACAGAGAGCATCTGAGCCCAGCATTTGCTCTTAGCCTGTTCTTTTGCAAAGTCCCTTCTCCCCTTTATCCTTTCCCTGCAGTAACAAAGAGGTGGATGCATCTCCAGTGTGGTTTGTTGTACTCAGAAGTCCAAGGGGAGGTTTAAAGATCAGCCAAAAAGCAAGGGAAAAATCCCCCTCCCCTTTTCTTTTACCTTCTCCCAGGCAAGAGCTGTGGCTTCAGAAAATACCTCTCTCTTCCCTGGATGTTTCCTCAGATCTCCATCTTCTGCCTATGCTGGTCCAGGCAGGAGGTCTTTTCAGGTGGAAAGATGGTTCCCGGTGGAAAGGATTCATCAAGTGAGGGACAGCGGGTTAAATGTATCCCAAAATGCAGTGAGAATGTGCTTTCTGACTTGCTCTGTTGAGTCCAGTGTATTCTACCTTAATTTTGCCTGTGGTATCTATTATGGATGGATTGTGGACACATTTATGTAGCCTTTAGGTGGCCAAGAGTCACTTGCGTGCCCTAGAATTTATACCCAGAGCAATACATGTTCCTGATCTCATTGCCAGCCATGGCCACGAGGCAACCTGTGGCCAGCTCCAAAAGTGGTAAGATAATGGATGTAGTTTACACCGATGAAATCCCATATCAAAGAAGTCACCTTAGGCTGACATTCCCCCAAAAGTAGCACCAGCAAATCCTGGATTCTCTGTAGCAACACACATCCATCAAAGAAAGGACATTCAAGAGGAGAAAAGGGACTTCTACATGATAAGCATCAAAGTGCAACCATAAAATTAAAGGGAGAAATATTGCTGTGATGAGCTGCCATCAACAGGCTTTAGATCTGCAGCAGACACATGGGATTCTTTCCCTACCAGGCAGTGTGTGAGATGGATGCTGTACTTTCTTGCCTTTCTGTGCACACTGCTGCACACTATGCTGCAAGGCTAGGGACATGAGTGGTCTAGCCACAGCAGCTCTGGGACGCCTGGCACCAAGATAGTCTGTCCAGAGGGTGTTTGGCTGTCTTTAGGCTTCAACACCTCTCAACCCATCAGCCCTGCTCTCTGCAAGAGCAGCTGAGAGAAAGTGACTGTTTCCATGCAGCACCAGCCCAAGCTCTGGAAATGAGCTGGACATGCGAGCCAGTGCTGAGCTGGAAGCTGCGTGGCCATATGGATGTGCCTCTGCCTGTACCTGGCCGTGTCCGTGAGCTGTGTGTGTGCATCAGTAGTTGTGTGTGTGTTTGTGAGCCCGCAGGCTCGCATCATGAAAGGGTTCATGGCCACCTGGGGATAGGGGCTGTTTTCAATGCCCTGCCTCCAGGGGCTCCATCGGATGTAACCCCGCAGCGATGCCTCCCCTCCAGTTCATAGCTCACAGGGTGACATTTCTTTCTGCTATGGAAGAAGATATTTGGAGGGCACCAGAGCTCTGTCTATACTAGTAAGTTAAGCAGTGTTGTGCCTGAATGTTGAAACTTGTACTGCCCAGGTACCAATAGGGTTGTGGCCAGACTGCCAGTTGGCCTCTGGACAAGACAACCAGTGATGCCGTTTAGTTTACTGGTAGAAAAATAGCCTTATTTCCCCATGGACATTTTTGAGGGGAAAAGAAAAGAAAAGAAAAGAAAAGAAGAAAAGAAAAGAAAAGAAAAGAAAAGAAAAGAAAAGAAAAGAAAAGAAAAGAAAAGAAAAGAAAAGAAAAGAAAAGAAAAGAAAAGAAAAGAAAAGAAAAGAAAAGAAAAGAAAAGAAAAGAAAAGAAAAGAAAAGAAAAGAAAAGAAAAGAAAAGAAAAGAAAAGAAAAGAAAAGAAAAGAAAAGAAAAGGAGACATCTCATTGAAACTCTTCTTTGTTTACTTTTTTAATAAAAAAACTATTAATGTCTCATGTGGATTTTCAGAGGCATTTTCGATCAAAAATAGCAGCGACAAATTTCAGTGAAAATAATGCCTTAGAAGAGGGGGACTGACTCTCTGTAGGGTCACCTAGAATCAAATACAGAGAATTCCTGCCTCTGGGCTCTTGTGTGGTATCTGAATGCAGAAGGTTAGTATAAGCACAGCTTTTGGAGGTCATTATATATGGAATTAGAAATACCAGACGTCTGGTTTGCAGACGTGTATTTTCTGCAGCGGGGATGGGGATGGTTATGACTGCCAGCTGTTCATCGAAATGCACAATTTTTTTTTATTATAAAATGATGTCTGTATCGATTCCTTGCCTCTGGTCTCTCACTGTGCTCAATGGCTCCAGTTCTGCTTGCAGAACAGCCAGGGGATACATGGGGAGAGTCTGTCTGTTTCCCAACCTTAGTAGCCACCATCAGCAATGACCCAACAAACGATCTCCTGCAATGCCCATCTCCACAACAAGTCTCTTTGCAATTGCAGACAGCAGTGGAAGGCTGGAGACATGGTGTGAAGCACCAGGTCGGTCAAGAAGCAGCACAGATCAATTCTACACATTTCAGCTTACAGTCCGTTGGCCACGCTCCCCAGCATGGTCAATCACAACCTGTCAGTGGACAAGAGACCTCACTACTCTGCCACAGCTGTATCCAGCAAAGATAAAAAAAGGGTTATTATTCCTGAGGGAAGCGCCCCATTCCTTTCTCTTTTGGCACTGTGAAGTGCTATCATACAATCAATGAGCGATTTCTGTTCTGGTTTCTCCCACAGTTGCCTCCATACAACCCCTTAAGGAAACTGAACAGAGAGACCATCACAGAAATGCCCCAGTAAGTCCCATTTATACTGGGAAAGCTGGAGAATGACATGTCTGAAGACCAGAATCAGACTTGTTGCCCTCTCTGTGTGTTTCATATCCAGGTGCCATGTCTGGAGACACGCACAAGAGCGCAAGGCATCTGAAAGACCTTAGCTCCACACACACTTCATTCTGGCCAGCTGAGATTTGGATTTTCCCCATCCATCAGCAACAGGAGGACAATATGGAGCCCTTGCAATGCCAGCCCCGGGGCAGCAAAGCCATCGTGCTCACTGTCACCTTCAGCACCTTGATGTGCAGGTCAGCCACTGGGAGAGGTCTGCAGTGCTCTGGTCCCGAGGTTTTGGGGGAAGATGCTCAATGCTACACCGCTGTCACATCCCCAGCACTCCTTCTCCCTTTCAGGATCCTGCCTGCTGCCTCCCAGGGGAAAAAGAGGAGGAAGGAGGCATTACACAATATGTTTTTGTTGCATTGATGAATTCCCTGTGCCAGCTGGAACAGACTGCTCATAAACGCAGCTTTCTGGAGGGGTTTCAAGAGTGTTACATTCTTAGATCATTGTCTCTCCTCCCTGGAACAATGAGGGCAGGAATGAGCTGCTCCAGAAATGCTACGAGGAGATTTCTATGGGATAGGGATTGCTTAGGGAGACAAAGGGAATTTCCCCCAACTGCTTTAGGCTGCAGCCCGGATAGCTTACGAAGGCAGCTCAGTGGGAAACAGGAATGCTGTTCTCAGTGCTCTGCAGAGAACTGCGAAGGTCAGCTTCTTCCAACTCCCCCAGAAAGGCAGAACAATTATCCACCAATTATAGGGTGGAAAATGAGATGCGGGAAGGCAGCGTGCTGTGCCCCAGGCTGCAGCTGTTCAGTCTGAGATATGCTGAAGGATCTTCTGGCCTTGGGTTTCAGCCTTGGCACGCTCTGCAAGTCCCTTACCACTGCACTTAAGAAAGCCTGTCATGCTGGGAAATTAAAATTGGAAGGCCGATGCAAAGCTCCTAGCCAAGCTTTCTAACCAAATGAGGTGGATGGAGCTCTTAATCCTAGTAAGCCCATACCCATCCCATGAGATCAGCAGCTGGTTAGGCTGTCCTGTCTCTCTCCCCACACTGGTAATTCCAGCCAAAGCTTTGGTGGCTCTGGCATTTGGCTTGCCAATGGTGAGCTCTTGATTCTCAGCATGGTTCCTGGCATGGTTTTGTCCTGTCAGTGGGCAGATATGGCTTAGGAAGTGACGTGAGCTAGGGAACAACCCTGGGAAGTGATTTGGGTGCAGCCACCTGTTGGGGGGTAGGAAAGTTGAACTGTATGAACCTGTTTGGCCTCATGGACAGAGGAGGGACCCTGGTACGGTTCAGTTGCAACATCTTCATGAAGAAACACAACCAAAATGGAGTGCAATCAACCTTTCTCATAATGCAGCAATCACTAATGACTCATAAGACTTGCAAAAGGAATTTCTTAATACACTTTCAAGCCAAGGTTGCGGAGACAAGTTCTGCTTGATGCACGATATACACAGCTCCCACTGGGCTTTGATTCCCTCCAGGCAAACATGGGATTGATCCACATGTTCTCCTCCTGTTTCCTAGAGATGTGCTCCAAGTGCTGCTTCTCAGGCTGATGTTGAGCTCCATTCAGTTTTAGGAAGAGACACCACATCCTCACCAGACCCAAGCAGGTATAGTTTGGAAGGGACCTTAAAGATCACCTAGCTCCAACCCCTTGTCAATCACCCTTATTTTTCATGCACAACAGGCAGTCTCATGGACGTAAAGGCACTTAATTTCACCAGACAGTCCCAAGCCTTCTTCTTCCCCCACTGCTGGCTGCTCTTCTCCTTCCCAAATGTTATGCATAGAGGCTTGGGACAAGTCCAGCCTATGAAAACTGAGGCAAAAAAAAAAAAAGGCTCTCAGCTCAGCCAGCACTCAGCTATCCCCTATTTAGAAGCAAACTCACATTTTCCCTGAAGTACGCTATTAAAATTGTAAGCCCACTTCTTATTATGCTTAGCATCCCTGTCCAGGCTTTGCTCCAGCTGGTCTTTTTCTCTCCTGTTTTCTTTCCTTAAGTACCCAAGCAACGCCTTTGCACTCTTCTTTCATTTTTCCTCCTTATTTCCATTTCTTGTATGCTCCCTTTTAGCAGCTCAGTTCACCAAGAAGCGTGTTAATTAGCTAAGCAGGCTTTGTGCTGAAATTCCTCATTTTCATGTGCAAAGGCAGCATTTGTTTCCAAATTCTGAATAAGTTTTCTCTAAAAAAAAAAAAAAAAATCAACCGGGTGTCTTGGACACCTCCTTCCTCATAGCAACCTCCCTGCTGAAATCAACTCTCCTGAGGTTCAGAGTGCTAAATCCAGGTCTTTTCTTCCCAAACCTCTCTCCAGACACAATCCCAGCCATCTCCAGCCATCTCATACCAAGCTGCCATCTCTGACCACAACTGCCCCCTCCAGGTCAAGCAGATTGGTGGGGACATGGATTGGAGATACCTGGGAACATCAGATGGGCTTTATGCTTTCAAGGGAGGAGAAGATCCCTGCAGGTAGATGATCAGACACCCTGATGGTGATGGTTTTCCTTTCCTAGAAAACTGGGTTAGAAATAAGGCCAGTTCTGCTCTCTCTGGAACTGGCCTGGATCCCTTCCAGATGCCAATCTCCTTTGCTAACTGCTCTCCACCTTCTCTACCTTCTCTCCCATACAACGACCCATGTATGACGATATCCCAGATGTATACTTGGCTTTATTTTTGTTTTTGTTTTTTTTGCCTGGTCTAACCACATGAGTTAAGTCCTAAGTGGGTTCCCCTCTATGCTCCCCATGGAGCAGCACCAATTCTAATGCATAGGAGGGGGATGTTCAGGGGTAGGAACGAGGGACAGGGACAGAAATCCTCCTCTCTGCTATGTTGTGTCTAAGCAGCAACCCTGGCCAAGGACTTCTGTCCTGTGAACAGCACAGGGGGGTGCTTTTGTCCTTTTATTGCTGGTGGGAGGGTCAAGCCTGGCCATGAAGATCACAGCCCATAGGAAATAAAGCTTCTGAGTGAGTTCAAGGCCGGCAGATCTGCGTGATCCCAGCCTTCTAAGTTCAGTTTGTTTGCTTTCAGAGGGGCTCCTCCTCTGCCTCTTTGCTTTCCTTTCACTGCTCAGCGGCCACAGGGCTTTGATCACCTGCAGCCTGTTAATTACCATGTGCCACTCTCCCCATGGAATGCGAAAGAAGAAAGGTCCTCTTTTAGCTTCCCCCCAGGGACACTTTTTTTGGTGTGTGTTTACGGGCCTCCAGTTTCCTCGCAGAGCAGCTCTGCCCCATCGCCTTGTGCATCCCCCTTTGCACAAAGCCCTCTTTGTGCTCATGCTGGGATGGAGCCAGCCCAGGCTTCAAGCACATGCTTATCTTCAAGCAGAAGCAGCAACACCGGCTTCAGCAGGAGCTGGAAACAAGGCATCATTGCATCAGCCCCAGATGCTCCATGGGGTGCTCATGAATTGCCCTTCCCCAAACACACGCTGCACCCATGGGTGTGCTTGGCCGTGTTCCTCCTTGCAAAAATCAGAGCCAAGGAAGGGGGAAAATCATGCTGTGGGGTGAGAGGAAATCCCAGCATACAGTAAGCTGAAATTTGGGGGATTCGGGTTTGCTTGCTGCCTGTGTGTTTAATGCAGAGCCCATGCAAAGCGTTGCCCCTTTTCCATGCATTCCCAGTGTGAGATTCCTGGGGGCTCATCCTAGTCTCCCAGGGCAATGGGAAAGGGGCAGGGGGAGGCAGCAGCAGGATGCCAGCATCACACTCATCGTGTCTGGGTACAGAGAGGGGTATTCACAGAGGAGGCTGTTATCCTCCTGTCTGAGTCGAGAGGGAGATAGAGGGATTCTAGAGTGCCCTTCACTTCTCATTTTGTTACGGTATGGGGAACACCCTGATCTGTAAGCACAAGCAGTTTCTCTGGCTGCTTGTCACAGCTTGTGCCAGCTCACGTGGGTGCTGGGTTGCTCCCTGCGAGCAAAATCTGGGATGGAAACAACAAACGTGGGGAGTGGAGAGACGTGGCAGACAAAGGCAGGGGAGGGGAGGGAGCAGGATGGATGGCTGCGAGGCTGAGAGGGTTGCCATGGATTTCGTGTTCATCGGCCCCCTTCACTGCCTGCAAGAAAAAGGAGGGAGGATTTGGGGCTTGGAGGATCTGTGCTTGTATCTGCATGGCTGTGCCAAAGCTCTCAGTTAACAACCAGATCTTGCTAAGCCAGAAATAGGGCAGGGTTTGAAGACAGCAAGGATGGAGCATTAGCAAAGCCACCTCTGTAATTCAAGTGTGATGCTAGCTTCCCCAGAATGCAGCTGCCTTGGGCAACCAAGGTGAGGGGCTTAGAAACACTGAAAGGTTGAGTTGGAGGGGACCTTAAAACCCATCCAGTCCCAACCTTGCCACGGGTTGGGTGCCCCCACCTGCTCTGGCTGCCCAGGGCCCATCCATGGCCTTGGGCACCTTCAGGGATGGGGCACCCACAGCTCTGGGCAGCAGTGCCAGGGCCTCATTGCCCTCTGAGTAAGGGATTTCTTCCTGATACCAAACCTAAATCTCCTCTCTTTTACTTTAAAGCTATTACCCCTAGTCCTGTCTCTATCTGCCCATGCAAATAGTCAGACTCCTCAAGTATTGGAAGAATGCTCACTGCAATACACAAGGAATCAGAGCCATCATCAAGCATTCAGAGAGGCAGCTGCACGTCAGAAAGTTGGGGTTTTGAGGGCTCCACACGCTTATATGAAGGGATTGTAATTTATTAATGTGACTGTCAGAACTCATTAATTAGCCTCAGACATGTGAAGAGATCTCAGGCTTGGGATCAGCATCTGGGATGTGAACTGTGGTGTCTGCATATGCCACGTGCTGTGTGCACATATTTGCATTCTGTGGGTGTGCACACACCCATAAGTCCTGGCACTGGTAGCACCTCCCCAAACGAGAGCCACTGTCAGAGGTTGGCTCCTTGGGGCACGTTTCCTTCCCCAGCCCCCTGCCCTATGCATCAGTCTCCCAACCCCCTCCTTGCATCGTTCTCCATCTCCTCTCCCACAGCTTCCTCCAACACCACTCTTCTCCAAAATGCCCTCAGCTGCAGGAGTGAGATGCAATGACAAGATAAGGATGAAATGGATGCAGATCTTCCTTCAAGGCCAGGCTGGATGTGACTCTGGGCAGCCTGGTCTACTGGTTGATGACCCTGCATGTGGCAGGGGGGTTGAAACTGGATGATCATTGTGGTCCTTTTCAACCCAGGCCATTCTATGATTCCTCCTTCCCGTCCCCTTCGATGGATGGATGATGGTACCACTACCACAGAGAGCTCTGCTTGAGCAGCCTTACCATTCCTCTGTATCCCAAACGTTCAGCTATTTGTCTTCCTTTGCAACATCTCTTTGTAGAAATAAGAGGATAGGACAGCTGATCCGTCCTCCATATCAGTGCAATTCTCATTAACAAGAGAGAACATCACTGGAGAAGAAATAAATACAAACTCTGCTGGTCCTGCTTTGCTGTTTAATGATGTTTTCAGTTGTTTTCATTGCTTGGTTGTCAGTGCTTGTTCAACACTAGCTGCATTCAAGAGGATGCTGCAAAATGTAGAGCTTGTGAGCATGGATGCTGGGCTTAGATCCTGAGTTGAAGGGATCTCTATATTTCTTAAAACCACACCAAAAGATTTCTCCCATTAGATTTCTCTAACCCCCCCCCCTGGAATCTCCATACCCCTTGTGCTCTGCAGCTCTCTTGTTATGGGGGAGGATGCAGCAACCCAACTTCCAGCTCAAAACCAACCAGTGCTGACCCTCCTCCTGCCCCAGCCTCCCCTTGCTCAAGCAGGAAGGTTGGAATTGCAATCCAAGGCAAAACTGGGCTAATTCAGCATGGAAAGGTCTTTGTCTCCCCATTGCTCACTTCTCAAGGGAACAGCGTGCTCCTTCCCCATCCCTGCTCGGTGCCAGCCTTCTCCATTCGTATTCTGAGCTCATTTGCTGCAGTGGGAGCTGTCTGGATGGTGATGTAATCAGAAACACAGGTCTCCAAATCAATTCCTGACCTTCTGCTGCTCCACAAATTGCATGCTGGGTGCAGGAAGGGGAAGCCTCAGCCTCATTTGCAGCCACTCTGCTTCCCCAGGGCAGAGCTGGGATTTTTTTGGTGGATTGAATTAATCATGCCATATCAAATATTCCTGTTTGTCCTGCCCTCTTGGCATCAGTTGCAGTTTGGGGGATCCTTTATTTAATTTATTCTAAGATACTTAAGAATGACTTTGAGTGCTTGTTCCTCTCTCATCCACCCCTTCTTCCTTCCCAATATCTTTTGAACTCTGATCCCTGTCCAGTTTGACAGATCTGTGGCTCTCAAAGATGTCACATTCCCACAACCATTCCTCAAGTGTTCCTCCATCAGCTTTTTATCCAGCAGTGGACGTGCTTGAGGCCTGTCCATACCACTACTCCAAGCATGACGTGTCAAATAAACACATAAATATGGAGAGATTTAATATTTCATTTGTAAGGAGGGGAATTTTGCTTGGGTTTCAGTATTTGTTTTAGCTCTCCTAGGGTTTTACCTTCAGCTTGTCGCTGGATATCAGAGCATCCCCAAACAAACCTGCTCTTGGCTGGCATTTCTCTGAGCCCTCAGATAAAAGGTCAGCTTTTTGAGGAAGGTTTGGGGATTTCATTATTTCCATTTCTCTTGAATCCCTTTGGATGAGGGCTTGTGGGACGGTATGGGTGGCTGTTCATCCCCTGGGAAGAGCACAGAGGCTGCAAACACCACAAAAGGATCCCTGAAGCTTAACCCAAATCCCATTCCCATCAACTCTTCACAAGGGTAGATAACAGCAGGATAAGGGAAAATGGTTTTCCCTTGTGGAATGTTGAGCCAGGGAAGATTTAGGTTGGATGTCAGGGGGAAGTTCTTTCCTATGAGAGTGGTGAGGTGCTGGAACAGCTGCTCAGAGAGGCTGTGGATGCCCCGTCCGTACCTGGAGGTGTTCAAGGCCAGGTTGGATGGGGCCCTGGGCAGCCTGGGCTGCTATGAAATGTGGAGGTTGGTGGCCCTGCCTGCAGTGGAGATGTTGGAGCTTCACAATCTTTGAAGTCCCTTCCAACCCAGGTCATTCTGCTGTTCTGTGATCCCCCTGTGCTGGGAATTCTTTGTCTCATCAGTGTTATTGCACTTGGAGCTGTGGATATGCCAACTCTTGGCCTCACTGTGAGCTGTGCAGAAGCAGTGCCTGGCTGCTGTGTCCCTTCTGCAGAGCGTATCAATCAGTTTGGGCACTGCCACCCTCATTCTTCCTTCAATGCCAGTAGAAAAGCAGCCCCAGCCAGCAACCAGGCTTGCTAAACAATTGCAAGAACCAAGTATCTCCAAGACCTGTACCCCTAAATCAGACAGGGTTGTGATTTGCCAACACATTTCAAGGTAACTAACCTTGCAGACCAGCAAGTGGTATAGGTTTCACATGGCTGCACAAGCTTCCTTCTTTAGGAAACACAGCAAACCAGCATTTCAGAGCCTGGAGTTGGCTGTTGGCTGTAGTGTGGTTTCATTTCTTCCAAATGTTGCTATGTAAACATTAATCAGGCCAAATTATTCAAATCACAACTGTCGAGTATGGAAGTAGCATTAATGAGGATGAAAAGGGAACAGATTGGTAGAGCAGAAAGTGTCCTTTGGCTGAAGGTTGGTGGCTCCCATCCAACACATGTAACTCTCACCTCTTGCTCTCCCATAGCCCTTGGAAATGCCTCTTCTTAGGAGGGAGCATTGGGCCAGGCTGTCCAGCCCCAAGTTTCTGGCTGTCTAAATACAAGGGGATATTTCCCCCTTCTATGGAGACTATAAGTACCTTGGGGTCCTGCTCAATCCTGAGATGTCCCAAAGAATGGAAGGCCTTTGTCCACCTCTGCTGCCTTGTTTGCACATGGTGCAAGATCATCTTGGAGGTGTTCATGGCACAGTTGGACACAGTCCCAAGTGGATTTAGTCAGTGCTGAGTGGGATGTAGGACTAGATGAGCTTCCAACATGCATTATTCCATGATTTAAGATTGATGTTGGGATCTGTATTAACAACCAAACCAAATGAGGATGCCCCGGAGGCTGTTCTGGTTCAGCACACCGGAGACATTTTCAAAAAGCAAAGCAGGTTATGTGCAGAAAGAGCAAGATAGGCTCTGCACAGAGTCACATCAGCACTGTCCCATGGAAAGCTGCTGGTCTGCAGTGAAAATCAGCCAGAAATCACCTGCATCCATTGTAACTACAACCATGACCATGATCATGACTATGACTACGTGTTCAAGAAGTGTTTAGATGTGGTACTAAGGGATGTGGCTCATTGGGGGCAATGTTTGTGGTAGGTGGACAGTTGGACTGGATGATCTCGAAGGTCTTTTCCAGCTTTGGTGATTCTATGGCTCTATGATTCTGTGACATCCAACTATAGCATAGGCTACAGCAGGAAACCATCAAGTCAGCTCCTGAAGCTGCTGTTTAAACAACCTGGAAAATATCCCAGACATTAAATACTTGGAGCTATTAGAATAAGGTCAAAATAAGAAAAAAAGCTATTTGTGAAAGGAAGGAATGAATCCATCCATCTTCAGGCTTCAAGAAGAGCTATTTTAAAACTTCTAATGGGATTTATTTTGAATTTGGCCAGAGCACCATCAAACACTTCATCTGTGGTGGTTGAGTTTCCCTCTTTCCTCTGCTGGCAGCCCCAGAAATGTGGAAAATATGGGTGCTTCACTTTGTGGCCCTGCTCCTTTCTTTTCTGAGGTATGAAAGTGTCCTTTTATTCTCACTGCACCCAAAGCAGCAGCAGCTCCCAGAGACAGAGTCAGTGCATGTGATCAGATGCTAGAGGAACGTGTCTCAAAGACTTATTTCTACCATTTTCTACCCAAGCCCAATTCAATTTGGAAAGTGCAACTGTAGGAGGCTTTGCTGTGGTATGCTGCTGCTGCCAAAAGTCGACATGGAGCTGATAGGAGACCAGATAACTTCACCAAAGTGACACTCCGTGTTGGTAAATGAGTGCACAGAAACCACAGCCAGGAAGATCTAAAGGCACAGATGAGTCTACAAGAGTACTTGGAGTAACAGAATCATGCAGGTTGAAAAAAACCTCTCAGATCTCCAGGCCCAACCCCAGCCCACCCCACCATGCCCACTGTGTCCCTCAGTGTCACATCCCCACGGTTCTGGACCACCTCCATGGACGGTGACCCCACCACCTCCTGGGCAGCTGTGCCACTGCATCACTGCTCTTTTGGAGAAGAAATGTTCCCTAACATCCAACCTGAACCTCCCCTGGCTCAACTTAAGGTCATTATCTCTCACCCTAAAAATCACAGGGGCTGGAAGGGACTTCTCAGTCCTTCTGATCTCACCTTTCTCAAGCAGGACCACCCCCAGCATGGTGCCCAGGACCATGTCCAGGTGACTTCTGAAGATCTCCAAGGAGGTGATCCCATAGCCTCTCTGATCCCTGTGCCAGTGCTTCACCACCTAAGCATTCCCATCAGCTGTCCCTTGCCCTGGGTGAGAGCCAGGTGCACCCCACAGCATCCACCACAGAAAACAAAGGGATCTCAAAACTCACTGTAAGGACCTGCAGTCCTCAGGGACACGCTGGGAAGGCCTTCTCATGAGTTATGGAGTGGTGCTAAGGTCAGAAGAGGGCCCTACTTCCAAATGAACTGATTTGAGGAGGGACTTCTGGCTCACTGATCCCAGTCTGACATAAATGAGGACTGGCACAAATCATAGAATTGTTTGTGTTGGAAGGGATCTTTGCAGGCCATCTGGTACAACTCCCTGCAAGAACAGGGACATCTATAACTCTAACAGGTGCTCACAGCCCTGTCCAGCCTGACCTTGGGTGTCTACAGGGACAGTGAAGGTACTTACCTGATCAGGAATACACCTCATCCACCACAATGTCAGCACTGTCCCAAAAAACTCAAACTTTGACCAAATGAAATCAGACAGAAAGCAAAGAGGAAGGCCTGCTGTTCTCCATCGTGAGATGTGTCCTAGGCTAAGTCCTAGGCTAGCCAGCACTTGGACCTGACAGAAGCAATTCCTTCCTTCAGAGCCCATACAGTCAAATAGTAGGGAAGAAGTCATCTTCCTCAGTCTCTCCACCAATCCCTTTTCCTTCCAGACTTGAGGGAGAAATCCCCAGTCGTGTAAGCATTGGGACAAAACTGTGCAAGGGAACGTGATGACCCAGTGGAGATGGCCATGGTCCAGCGAATAGGTCCATCCCTTGTCCCTGTTTCATCTGAACAAACGTAGCCAACAAAACCCACTTCAGCCTGCCTTGCATGAAGCTTTACATGAGATTGATATAGAACTTCACCTCGTACTAACCCTATGTTCTTTCCAGAAGACATGGAAGGGACCCAGAGTTCCTCAGAGGCCAGGATACAGTTCATTAGTGTGTAATTACATGAGCAATTACAGCAGAAAAGCTGAAATAAACCTAAACAGAAGGGCCAGCCTCAGCCACAAGCTCCTACATCATATCCCTGTCATTGTGCAGCACTTTCGAGATGCAAAGAAAAGTCTGATGGCTCCAGGAAGTGTAATTAGCTTGCAGTGATGAGTGGAAGACTGGGAGCAATATTACTGCAGCATATATCAACTTTTAAATGAGTCCTGTTTATTTATAACAGGCTCCCATGACCCGTACTCTGAACTCAAACTTCCTCTCTTTGCTTTCTTATCCACTCATCTCTGAATTTTCACATTGCTGGGAGAAAGGGAAGGCCAGGCTGCTGGTTAGCAAGCCTCTACAGCCCTTAGGAAATGCAGATTTAATGAAGCTGGAAGGGACCTTGAGAGGATGTTCAGTTCATTTTCCTGTCCCATGAGAGGAGAAACAATACCCAAAATCAGTGCTGATAGTCTCATCCAGTATCCCACCTTCACCATGTGTGTCACCTCACCATCACCTATGCCCTGGGTTTTTTCTGCCATGATCCCCTTTGTCCCTTCTCCGTCCCATAGCTCTGTGTGACCCTGTTCAGTTCCTTATCTTTGCCATTTCAGCCTGGGATGATGTCCATGGCATAGAGAGGTTGGTAGCAGGTCCTTCATCTCTCTCCTGGTGCTGTCCACTGGAAAACCATTCTTTCCCAAACAGACCCATTTTCATAGTCCACAAACATGTGTAACAGGGTGTTTTGGAATCAGTGCTACTCATCCTGGCCAACCTCATACCCATAGCTGAGTAAGTAACAGGGTGCAGAGCAAATACACAGCTCTGAGCCCACATGTAGCTTTACACAGGCTCTGGTACTGCATTTCCCACACAACTGCAACTAAGAGAACTGATGGATTTCTCAAACAAAGGGACAATTTTCTACCCAAGCCCAATTCAATTTGGAAAGTGCTTCACCTGAACTGTGGGATGCCTTGCTGTGATAGGTTGCTGTTGCTAGAAGTTGACACGGAGCTGATGGGCTGCAGGCAAGAGTGGACCTCAGCACATCGTTCCCACCTTGCAGTGGCCAAGCTGACCCCAACACCAGCCTTTCTCCAAGGCACAGCGTGTTCCACTATGCTGTGGCCTTGTATCCAAGTGTCTTTGGGGTTGAAAACTGCCAACTCTTTGGCATATGAGGAAAGGTTTGCAGGAAGGCTGTGCCATGCTTGGCTGGGCTGGAAGAAGAGGTTGGAGCCCTTGTGGTCAGTCTCACAGCTGACAAGTAACACTTTTCTCCCATCTTCCTGATGGTTCTTCCCACTGGTTCAAGGAAAGGAGACTCTCAAGCAGACCCTGGCCAAGCTATTGCTGCAAACTCTTCCCAGAAACCCAGCCAAGAGCTACAGTGCAAAATATCTTCTTCAGCAGCATCCCTGCTTCTTGTGGCATCCCACAGTGGGGGTTCCCTTGCTCTCCAGTGAGAGATTCCCATCCCCAGCCCACTCAGGTCTGTGGCATTCATACAGAAAGCTCTCTGCATGGCTCAAAAGAGAGGGCAAAGCAGGGGAGACCAGTGGGACTGTACTGCTTTCTGCTCAGCCTCTCTTTTTAAATGAAACATCTCCAGCCTAACTCTGAAGCCCCTGAATGAGGGATGAGGCAGACGAGGTGGTTTGGAGGAACCACTATTTGCTGCAGCTCAGATTTTCAGGGAGGAATACCATGAAATCACAGAATCACTGGATATTTGGGTTGGCAGAGAACTTAGGGCCCAACCATCCCCAACCTTGCCATAGGTAGGGACACCTCCCACAGCCCAGGCTGCCCCAAACCCCATCCATAGCACTGCAGGGATGGGACACCCACAGCACTCTGGGCAATATCAAAGGATAACATAACGAAGACCCTTCGCCTTCTCCCAGCTCCTTTCACGGCCTCCACTCTGTACAATCTGGGTTGAAGACCCCTTGGACAGCCCCAGAATCCTTTCCTCACCAGCCTATAACAAGGGCAGCCAATGCCAAACCACACCATGTGCTCAAAGCCATCCTGACCCTCCCCTGATGTCCCCCCCTCCCGAAGCCCATCCATCCTTCCCTCCATTCCCTCAGCTCAAGCCAGAGAAAAGCCACAGAAAGAGAAAGAAAATGCATTCCCAGCTCCAGCCCATGGGGAAAAAGCCTGGGGAGCTAATTATAACCCAATGCATCGGTGCTGTTAATAATTCAAGAAGCTCTCAAACTGAGCTGGAGATGAGGCAGAGGATGGATCTTTTTGGATGCCAAAGCACCCAACGCTTCTCTGTCCCCAGGGTGAGGGTGTCTGAGTGGTGGGAGGAACACGGGACACAATGCTGTAGCCCACACATTTCAAGAGGTAGAGGTCAGGCTCCCCATCCTTTCTCCTGCTTCACCAACAAAGCTGGTAGGGTTCTGCTCCTACCCAGGTTTTGAAATACCAAGCTTCAGCTTGCTGCTAGGATTCCCATTCTCATTTATCACCTGTACTCACACACAGACCTGCATTTTCCTTCTTCCTCAGTAAGGTTTTCACCTTTCTGGAACAGGATTTTCTCTGTAAGGTTGGGGTTATAGCATTGGGACAGCACTGTACGCTTTCTGGCACTAGAAATTTCCCACTCATCATCTTTGAGATGCTGGGATGAAGCTGTGCACACACACACCACGGTGTTCAATTACACAAGAAGTATTTCGGGGTGGCTGAATTCAGGTTCCCAGCATACAGAGGAGGAAGCAAAGAGAAATCCCACCTAAAGCCTTTGCAGCACTCAACATGATTAAAATTCAGGGGGAATTTTTCCTGCGGTATAAAACTGCCATCCCAGAGGGAAATGGTCCTTTTTGCTGACTATGCTAGGATTTGTCTCCAAAAATCAGAGCCCTGAGGGGCTTGATTTGTGGGGTCTGCACTACAAATGCACCTGGGAGCATCTCCTAAGGGACAGTGGTGGCTGTGTGGTTGTCCCCAGGCTGTCACTGCCACTTTGCTGCTCTCAGCTGGGGCTCTGGCTCCCCCTCCTGACACCTTTCTCTGGTCCCACAAGCTGGTTGGGAAGGCACTGGAGTTGCTCATCAGCCAGCAGGTGTGGGCCACAGGTATGAACCAAACCGATGCAGCTGAGCATCCCTCAGAATCCAGCTTGGTAGCAAAGCATGGTCACTGATAGTTGCATATAGGATATACGTCTTTCCAGACCTGTGGTGAGCTGTCCTCCGTGCCCATCCCTTTGCAATGCAGTGGCATCTGCACACATCAGAGCTCCTCTTGCTCCCCCAACCCCCGGGGGTCTCTCCTGAGGCTGATTTTAAAGCCCTTTGGCCCTACATACACTCATAACATGGCCCACCTGTGGCTCAACACTGGGACCGGTACCTTGAGCGAGGTGAAACCAGGACACCCACAGCAGGGACAGGCTGAGCCAAACCCAGGGACAAAGATGGGAGACAGTTTTTGGTACCTCCAAAAGAGGATTAATGCTATCACAAAGGTGAGTGTGTTCAAACAGATGTTAGAAAACCACCTGCCCTTCTCCAGCTCCTCTGCTGGGCTCCCACCAGTAGATGGCAAGACAAGCCCACGTTTTGGGGTGAGAGCAGCCCTGAGCCCCAGGGAAAGAGGGCTGAGCCAAGGAGGGATTTCTATGCTGTCTGATATGGGCTTCAGCCTGCCCCACAGCACCTCCTTCTTGCTCCTTCCAGCTGTCTCTGCCCTCAGATCTCTACAGGCTGGGCATTTTTGTCTACAGCCTTTGGTGCAGCTTGGCTGAAATCGATCATGGGATGCTGCTGTTGCCAAGGGAGTTTTAACAGGCATGAGGACAGACAGTCAGACAGATACTGTTTCATTCCCTTAGAAGCAGGTTAAAAAGATGCCCATGGCATAGCAGCTTGGGGAAAGAGGAGGAGCAAGAGGGAATGGCCAAATGTTGAGCTCTTTAAAAAAATAATTGCAAAAGCATTGCTGGTTCCATGCAAATCCCCTTGCAGGCCACCTGGTTGCATTCCCTGCCTGAATGTGGCTTTTTGAGGAGATATTTGGTTCACACTGCTGTCCCCTAAGGGTATTTTGGGGACTATGAGCACTTTGGGAGTTGCAAAAGCCTGACTGAGGCTCTTCCAATTATCACTGGGCATAGGGGTGTTACCAGACACCCAGGCCTACCTTGACAACATGTGTTAGAGAGTGGTTGAGATGGGATGGAATAAAATATGGGGGTGAGGGAGGGGAGGGAGAAGAGGGGGAACAGCTTAAAGCAAAATGCATCATGTGCTGAGTAACTGTACTTGCTCATATTGTAGAGTAATGCCAAATTCACCCTGAGATGCCAGTGCTGTCTGGACAAGGAGAGATGTAGCAATACAAATTTGCTCTGGGCTCACTGTCTGGAGATGGAGAATCCCTTTCTTCTTCCCCGCTTCTCTGAAATTGCTCCTTGAGCAACTTCTCTCAAGTTGACAAAGAAAGCTGAGCCTGATGTGCCTCTGGCACCAACCTTGCCCATGGAACAGCTCTTTCCAAACCCTTCTGCTCCAGCAGCATTGCTTGCATCTCACCCAAACTGGGCCAATTGCTGCAAACTCAAGCATCTCTATTTCCCAGCCAGTGGCAGCACTGATTAATTAACAGCTTCCTGAGAGAGGCCAAGCCAAGTCTTAAATTAAGCTTTCCACTTCAACAGGCAAGAATGGGGACCTCTGCCCTGCCCTGGTGACAAACAAAGCTGTGACATGGGGAATGCCCTGGAGATGGAGATGTGGCTTCTAGTGGCACAGAAAAGGCTTTGGAAAGCAGAGTACCAGGAGCTAATGCCCCAAGCTCAGCAAATAACTAATCACCATCCATGTGAAAAAAGAAGCACTGTGGAGAAACATCAGCCAGAGCAATGAGCAGACACAACTTGGCACTATCTGCAAAGTGCTGGGAGAGCATCTGGGCTTCACATTCCCAAAGTGAAGTCACCACCACACACATAAAAAAATAAAGATACAAAAAAGAAAAAAAAATCCCAGACATCTTCCTTTGGTGATGGAAAGAGTTGGGATCTGGAAGAAATTTGGGAAAATCTTCCAAGCTATAAAGCTGAGTCCAGCCATGCTTGCACTCCTTGCAGACGAGACAGGGCTGGGATGCTGCATGTGTCTCTTATGGGGGGGGGGAAGGACATCTGGTGGAGAGCTCAGACCACCTCAATGCACTGATCACTGAAGGTCCAGCAATCCTCCAGTGTCAAATCCTCACGGTCTGTACAGAGAGCATTCTTAGGGAAATCCAAAACACCAAGGCAGGGACCAACAGTCAGATTTCATGTCCTCCTCCTAATTTTTCTCTTCTCCTCTGGGTTCTCTACTACATGTCTTTTTCATTTGTGGCCAAATCCAGAACTCCTCAATGTCCACACTACATAGGACTTTCACATCTCTTGGCCTCTTTTCAAGGCCAACAGACTACTGAATGTTTTAGGGAGAGGCACAAAGGAAGAACAGAAGATGATCCCCATTGGTCCAAAAGTCAAGAAGGCTTTGGCTTCCGCATTTCTGCCTGAAGAGGTGGCAGATGGATGCACACGAGCCTCACGCCAAGGCTTCATAGCTGAATGAATAGGGGATGAATTTTGGGTGGTCCTTTGTGGAGCCAGGAGTTGGATTTAGTGATCATACCTGGAATTAAGAATGGCTTAGATTGGAAGGAACCTGGAGGATCACTCAGTTCCAACTCCCTGCCATAGGTAGTGTTGTCATCTACTAGGATCCAGTTGTGATGATGCTGTGGGTCTCTTCCAACTTGGGATACTCTAACCTCTCCAAACTGCCATGGACACTTGCATAGATGTCTTATCTGAGCCCTATCATGATGTGATCCCAAGAAAAAGGGTACAACCACCCAGGATGGTTCCTTCTGACCAAGGACCCACAGGGTCTGCAGCAGGCATGCATGCCTGAGGATGGAAGGGAATCATCCCTGCTTTCTCTTTCCGAAGTTCAGCTTATCTTGGACGATTGGCACAGCTGCTGTTGCCAGGCAGAGGGGTTAGAGGTAGAAAGTCTACTCTTGGCACTGCTTCCAGGACCTGCTGCCAACAGAGCAAACATCCCGGGCAGCCACGCGTCATCGGCAGCTCAGACATCTCTGTAGTGTTTGCAGTATTTCATGAGTGATGGGGACTCAGAGTGTGTCCAGCGAGCACTGGGGTCCAATTGCAAGATCCCAGATTATACCCATTTTCTTCCCACATGCTTGATACAAGCTTCTCCAATTGTTTATTTATCATCCCCAGAGGTAAATACAATGGAGAAGGGCATGGAGGGATGCATCTGGTGGGCATGAGGATGCTGGACTAAGGCAGAGGGAAGGGACTACTAATAAAAAGGATTGGCTTTTGATTCGTTTAAAATTCATGAAAAGTTAGCTTTATGAGAAAAAAAAAGCCATGAAAAAGTGGACTTCAGTGGATGGGACCTTTGGAGATCACCTGGCTGAGCCCAGAACTGGGCACAGTGCTCCAGATGTGGCCTCCCCAGGGCAGAGCAGAGGGGAGGATCACCTCCCTCTCCCTGCTGGCCACACACTGGCAGCGTCAGTTGAAAGGGAAGCAGACAGCTGGTGGACAGACTCTGGACTTTGTTTTGTCTCCTGTGATGTTGGTTTTGCAACAGTTCAGCTGATGACGGGTTTTCACTCTGCCATTACTGAAAGTCCAGGTAGATTAAATACCTATTGCACCAGACGAGTAAGGAGAGATCATCTTTGCAATAACGACCATTTCTTGCCAAAAAACGATGAGCTCGCTGGTGTCCTTGGAGCAGGACTAATGTCCCTTGCCAAGAACTCCTCTACTGAAGACTGGCCTGAAGGTTGTCCAACCCATTCATCAACATGCCATGACCCTACTGCAGAGCAAAATGCCTGGGGATTCATTTATCCTGCTGGGAACAGGGCTTTTGCCCTATCCCATGATGAGCAGGGGGTTGTGGAGGTCCTTGGAACTGGGACCAAATGCAGGGATAAGTTGAGCGATTTGCAGCAAGATGGGGGGAAAATTAGGGTGCTGAGGTGATGTGTAGAGCTGTCTTGGAACCATCCAGGTCTATCTGCCTCCAACCATGTCTCCAAGCCCCTTTTCCTTTCCATCTGTCCTTACACCAGCTCTTATCACCCAGAAACATTTTTAAACTCTGGGGCCACAATGATTTTTCTGCAGATTCACAGCTTGGTTGAGGTTGGAAGGGACCTTGGGTCCTTCTGGACCCAAAGCAGAGTGCCCAAGATCACATCCAGGTGTGGCTCTGGGAATTCTCCAATGAGGAGACTTGACAACATCTCTCCATTTGCCTATAGATTAATGTGGGTGTTGTTCCCTATTTAAAGACCAAAGTGACTACAGTAATGCAATGAAATAAGAAAGCCTTCAAGCACTGACACCTCTGTTTTCTGCTTTTCCCAGTGCCAAGATGAGGTCTGCACAAGCAGCCTGGGAAGAGATGGCAGCTAGAGAAATCAGCTTTTCTGTGCTGGAAAAATGCCTTCTGGATCAGAAAAGGAATGGGATTTGCCACTGGCTGAAATCCTTTGATATGGAACACATTTCAAGGCAGAAGGTTGCTCTAGAAAAAAAAATAAAACTGAATATCCTGTTGTAGTAAAATCTGTATGGGAAGTTTCACTCAAAACACATCAATTACAGGAGATCTAGATATTTTTCATATTAATATCAGAATTTTCTGCTGTAGGACACATGGAGGAGGGGGCACTGAGCCCTCTAAGGCTTGAAGAGCTGCACAGTGATTCTGTACACAGCAATCCCATCGCGTTATAAACCAAGCACCAGGCACCACTCAAAGCACATGTGCAAGCACACCCATCCACACACCTCCTGCACACCCCCTCCAAGTGCTCAGACCTGTGGAGAATTTAAGCTCACATACAGTTATGGTATCGAGCCAAAAATAGTCTGAAGAGCAATCGTCTGGCCCAAGCTTCCAGGATAAGGGCAAAGGTTTCACAGCTCAAGCCAACGTCTGACTGAAATAGAAACAACCTGCCCTGGGTATGCCAGCAAAGCCCCCTCACTGCCTGAAGCATGAATGGGAGCTGAAACATCGGCATCCCAGCCCTGCAGGTCCGCACAGTGCCCTTTGGCTAACCTCAGCTTTAGCTCCTTCTCTTCTTGTCCCTCACTCCCCCTCCCTGGAGGCACACAGAGCCTGGGTCAGATGGTACATCAGTGCCACATTAGGAATCAATCATCCAATCCAATCCTGAACCAGACAGGATTTGAAACTATATCCCAGACTCAGAATACACAGGACTGGAAGATCCTTTCCTGAGCCCTGGAAGCAAGCTCTGTTCCAAGCTCAGTAGCATGGGCATTAATAGCACATTGCCATAGAAGCATGTAGTTGAGCACCAACTTTGAAGCCTATGGGATGCTAAACAAGGGTCTCCAGCAGCATTCTATGATTGTCACCTTGAGAAAGTGCAGAGCTCCTTTGTTAACTCTTTTTAGCATCGTTTACCAAGCACCATGGTGTCAGCATTGCTCCAGCTCTGTGTTCCTTCTTAAATGGGAACAGAGAGAGGTCAACAAAGTCAATGGCTGACTCCAAGGCAAGCCAGGCAGAAGTAAATCTGAGAATTAAAAGTAAAAAAGTTATGAGGCTTTTGTTTTTGCTGCATGAATATGGTTTCAAGGTCAAGTGCTCTCAAATCTCTGAATAACAGAGCAGACTGAAAACAGAGTTTTTTTGCAGGGCCTGATTTAGGATCTGAAGGGTAATCACAGAATCACAGCATTGCAGGGGGTGGAAGGGATCTTAAGAGATCGAGTCCAACCCCTGCTAAAGCAGTTCCCTACAATAGTTCACATAGGTTGGCATCCAGACAGGTCTTGAATATCACCATAGAAGGAGACTCCACCACCTCTCTGGGCAGCCTGTGCCAGTGCTCTGCCACCTTTACTGTAAAGAAGTTTTTCTGCATGTTAGTACAGAACTTCCTATGTACAGGTTTTAGGCCATTGCTCCTTGTCCTATCATTGTGCACCAGTGAGAAGAGCTTGGCCTCATCCATTTGCCTCCCACCTCCCTTTAGAGCAGTGATCTAAAGCTATCTCCATCAGAACATTACTATTGTTTTGTGACTTTGAAGATGCAGAGATAAGAAGAAACGTGACTGAGCACAGACCAACTGGCTTTCCATACCCTACAGAAGGGGTAGGAAATCTAGAAGTGACAGAAGAAAATCTGAAACCCAAACTGGGCTACAACCACCTACCTACAAAGCACAGCCCAGATACTTGCCTAGTGGCTTGCTAATGTTAAAAGGGTAAACATGTTGTATCTGCTTGTGACCAACTCCCTACTATACAGAGCAATTGGAATAATCAGCAGAAAGTGTAGATACAAGTGTCTAAGAGTCACTGCACACACTGCCAAGGGATGAATCTCTGCTTCAAATTATCCATCACTTCTGCAGCAAAAGGAAAGGCTTCAGCACTTACTAGCATCCTTCTGCATCATGGAGCAGAGTACTTACACGATCTAACCAAGGATGACAAAGCAAAGACATCTGTATAGAACTTTATTAAAGTAGGCATCACCCACAATTTGCAGTATTAGAAAAAATATTTCCAACTTTTTTTTTTTTTTTCCTGAATAGGTAACAGCTGCAACACTCAAATGTCATGGGAAAAGTCTAAGCCCAGAAGTCAGACTTTAAACTGGTAGAAGTTGTACACTTCATACCACATCAAAATGGTTTAGTACAGAACATAATGCAGCATAGTTACAACAGAAGTTACAGGGAAGATATGCAAAAAGAAAACCCAGGCATCATTGGTCACAGGGTAAAAACCAGAATGCTCTTAAATTAGTCAGCAGCTTTTGGTAAACAACACACTGTTTAAAATGCCACAGGTCTGATTTTCACCTGCATTTTTCCACCTGATTTTTTCACCTGCACTTTAACAACTTAAAGCTTTCGTGCAATGCCACAATGAAGGACAGCTTGCTTCAGAAGAAAGAATATTTTTTGCTCTTCACTCCTTTTAGCATTAACTAGAGCTCTGAACAAGGGTGAATAGAGTGGGACCCCATGACTTCCTCTCAATTAAAGAAATGAAATCAGACCCATCAACAGCTCTTTGGTTGGTTTCATGGAATGGCAAGGGGTCCCCTGGCGCTGATTTAAGAAGAACTAGAATAGACAAAACTTCTTAAATCCTTTTAAGCCCTTTATCTGAAGGATCAGTGTAACAGTTTAATGGCAGATAATCCTGTTTTGGCAGAGCAGAGGACAAAAGAATCAAACAATTCTTGGATGGTATGAATAAGCCCAACCTCGCTGGCCCATTGGGCCAAATATTACACTTGAACAACATGAGAGCTACAACAGTGGTGAACACTTAAAAACTTGCCTTTTTCAAAAATGTAAACATTATGAAGAAAGTTTTAAGGACAGGCCACAACCCTAGAGGGTTTTGAGTGTAAGTACCTGGGAAATGCACACTTTGCCAACAGATAAAGCAGTAAAATGCACACAAAACCAAGAGACGCAACTTTAATAAATGTTTAAAATGATTTCTGGTTTTCACCATATCATCTTTGTTCGAAGGTTACGTCCATGAGAAAACCATTTTCCCTGCAGTACATAGATTCCTTCACAAAGTGACAGGAATCAGGCCATGTCAGTTAGCCACTAACTGAAGAAACACTGCAGGGTTACAGAGTGAAGTTGACTCACAGTTACCAAAGCCTTGTCACAGAAAACTTGGTGAACAACACAAACAAGAAAACATTGAATGTGATACCTACATGGGCAACTGGAGTATACAAGACAAAAAAGATGGACAGCTTCACTTAGGGAATTTCCAGTCATTTTGAAAACGAAAGGTATTTTTTTCTTTGAAAAAGTAAAATACAATCCAAGTTCCCAGATGTTGTTTCTCAAGGCATACTATTTCTACAGTAGCCCATGGCTCAGATTCAAGACTGCTGTTTTACCTTAAAAGGCTTTCCTGTCTCTCCAGTCTGTCATTTCTCACTTTCAAAGTCTCGTAAGTAGCTTTTGGATAGACACATCTTCTCTGCATCCTTCTACTAAGATTCCCTTGTTAATCCCAGAATCTCCTGTGCATTAAACTCAGTGAGCAGAATAGGCCTTAACTGTAGCTAGGAGATGGTTTCAGCCTCTGGAATCCTCTCTAAAGAATAGAAGCGTACGACAGTTACACATAAATAGCATCTACAAATACATCTGCAGCACATACAGAAAAAGCAGCCAACATGAACAGATTTCAAAGGTCAACGTGACTCTAATGTAAATAAGTCTCCATCATCAGCCCAACTTTAGAACTTGCTCCAGGCAGCATGTCATAATGCCAGCACAGCAAACAACTGGGATAACCAGAAGTAGCACTAATTAACAATAAACCCACTCCTGGGTATTCTCTTCTTAAGATATACCCTGGATTCTCATAAACATAACAGCGTTCTGTATTTTGGATCTACTGATGTTAAACTGATGGCAACAGCATTTAGAAATAATAGGAAAAGCTTAGCTTGTAAACCCTGTCATTTTTAAAGCACAAAGAATTCAAGTTCTATTCCTCTTCACATTTATAGGCATTAGAAGAATAATGTTACTTTGTATGCCCTATATATGGTATGTTTATACAGTAATACATATATAAATATGAAATACTAACCAAAATTTGACTTCAAACTAGAGTTGCAAAAACCCTGCCTGCAATTTCGAAACATCAAGTAGCTCATTTCTCTCTTCTGTAAGCAGAGAGAAAAGATCATATCTTACTATGATCTAATAACCTCCACTAAGGAAATGAAAAACATTTTTAACACGGTGGGATCTTCCTGAAACATCAGGTTTGACAGTATTGCCCCATGCTGTTTGCTGGATATGAGGCAGAAAGAATGACTGGAGATTCGTCAACCAAGAGTAGGTGCTTTTTGTTCCTAGTTCCTTGCATGTGAAAGTTCTAGAATTCTGTACTATGGGTGCTTGGAGACAGCACCTAATGATGTTGTTTATCTAACAGAGCGTTCCAGCTACACTATACTTCTGCCCAACTCCATTGCTACTTAGGAAAGCTAATAATTGACATGCTTTAAGACTCAAAACTATACAACTGATTTAGCCATTTCTTCCTGGTCCTCTGTGGAAATCTGGAAACATCTGATAAAACATTTCAGTTAGCTTGAGCAATCCTGGAATCAGACCCAAGGAAGCTAAACATTGTAGACACCAATTCAGGTAGGTCATAATCATGTTTCCATCCCCAGTCTCTCCGGGCATTGCTGTCATCGAAGTTCATTGGCCAGCTGTCAGCTGCAGTGAAAAGAACAAGAAACAAGGAGCATAAGGTTTAGGAAAAATCATAGAATGGCCTGGGTTGAAAAGGACCACAGTGTTCATCCATTTCCAACCCCTGCTATGTGCAGGTTGCCAACCAGCAGACCAGGCTGCCCAGAGCCACATCCAGCCTGGCCTTGAATGCCTGCAGGGATGGGGCATCCACAGCCTCCTTGGGCAACCTGTTCCAGTGCCTCACCACCCTCTGGATGAAAAACTTCCTCCTCATATCCAACCTAAACCTCCCTTGTCTCACTTTAAAACCATTCCTCCTTGTCCTATCACTATCCACCCTCATAAGCAGCCGTTCCCCCTCCTGTTTATACACTCCCTTCAAGTACTGGAAGGCCACAATGAGGTCTCCCTGCAGCCTTCTCTTCTCCAAGCTAAACAACCCTTCCTCATAGGAGAGGTGCTCCAGCCCTCAGATCATCTTACTGCCCTCCTCTGGACCCGCTCCAAGAGCTCCACGTCCTTCCTGTGCTGGGGGCCAAGTAGAGGGGGACAATCACCTTCCTCTCCCTGCTGGCCACCCCTTTTTTAATGCAGTCCAGAACACAGTTGGCCTTGCTGGTTCATGTCCAGCTTCTCATCTACCAGGACCCCCAAGTCCTTTAAAAAAAAGTATCTTCAAACTCCATCTCTGGTCATTTGAACTACTAAAGCTCATTTTTGGACCATAAGATTTGAACTTTACAGTAGACATTTCCAAGTGTCTCAAAGGAAAAACACTGTTTTGTTCCTGATGTACAGCAACCCAATATTTCCCCTTACCCACTGCCCAGTAAGCGATACCTACCTATGGCCTGCCTGACCGCATCCACATTGTAGGTCACCTGAAGCTCAGGAACGTGCTTCTGCACCTCTTGTGCCAGCTCTTCAGGAGTGAAGCTCATGGCACTGATGTTGTATGTCCTCATGCTCAGTGCCTCTGCAGGGGCCTCCATGACCTCTAGAGTTGCTTTCAGACAGTCATCGATGTACATCATAGGGAGGCGGGTGTCCGGTTTTAAGTTGCACTCAAATTTGCCAGTCTTAATGGCATCATGGAAAATCTGGACAGCGTAGTCTGCAGAAAAGTAGAATGGATGTGTGTCTGTTCTTCACATCATAACAGTCAACAATCTCCAGATTATCACAGAATCACAGAATGGTTGGGTTGGAAGGGACCTCAAGGATCATGAAGCTCCAAACCCCCTGCCACAGACAGGGCCACCACCAATCTCCACATTTCATAGCAGCCCAGGCTGCCCAGGGCCCCATCCAACCTGGCCTTGAGCACCTCCAGGGATGGACGGGGCATCCACAGCCTCTCTGGGCAGCTGTTCCAGCACCTCTCCACTCTCATAGCAAAGAACTTCCCCATGATATTCAACCTAAATCTTCCCTCCTTCAACTTGAAGCCATTTCCCCTTGTCTTATCATTATCTACCCTTGTAAAGAATTGATTCCCCTCCTGTTTGTAGGCTCCCTTTAGGTAGTGGAAGGCTGCCATGAGGTCACCCTGCAGCCTTCTTTTCTCCAGGCTGAACAAGCCCAGCTCCCTCAGCCTGACTAGATTACCTTTGGTGTCCCACCTAAAACCCAGAAGTGTTTGATTTACAAGATACGGCAGAATGTGAGAATCCATTTCAAACTGTCTTGAAGTCATTCTAGCATCTGCATATTGCAGCGAGACAGCAGACTTGAATTTATTCTTTTTTTAAAGAAAATGGTCTCACCATGAGCATAACTAAGCCAAACCCTCTCAGACAGTGCTTAAAGGTAAAGACTACTAAAGCACACCCTAATGTTGTGGTGGACAAAAGAAGCATCACAACTTCCAGCTGAAACAGAACCTCTTCCCTGATGCTTTATTAAATTCTATGAACAGATTAAAAACAGACTCCATTGGCTTATGGAGTTGCTGTTCTTGCCTGAAACATCGAAAAATGCACATGCACAACTTACCAGTTGTTCCCCCACCAGGCTGAGAATCAGCAGATATGATTCCTGGGTACCTCAGGCAGCGAAAGTCGAGGCCATATCGGTAATGGTAGTACTACCAAGGGAGGAAAGAAGCAGTTTTACACAACAAAGCTAGGCCTTACAGCTCATTGTTTCCACAGGAACAATCTCCCCTAGGATAAACCTTCACTCTGTAACCTTCCCTTTACAGGGAAAATAAAGGAATTACTGAACAGTCTATATTCCCTATCAGGCAGCTGAGCTGTCTGCTTGACCTCTTCTAGTCTTCATCCACATCAGTGGATCATAGAATGGCTTGGGTTGGAAGGGACCTATAAGATCACCTAGTTCCATATGGATTGACTTTTAACATTGGGTCTAGATCCAGCATTCAGAAGTTTCTGATACAAAGCCAATAGAAAAATTCATAGAATCATAGAATGGTCTAGGCTGCAAGGGACCTTTGAAGGCCATCTCTTCCCACTGCCTGCACTGAACAGGGACACCCACACCTCCATCTGTGCTCAGAGCCCATCCAGCCTGACCTTGGCTGTCTGCAGGGATGGGACACCACCGCCCATCTGGGCAGCCTGTGCCAATGCAAGTTATGCCTGTATACTCTCATGGCTTTGACTGTGCAGAAGTGAGGGTTTTTGTTTGTTTTTGGCAAAAGTCACCACTGCCTACTGTGCTTTCCCAATGCTTTGTGTGCTTTCATTTATGCAATGTCATTCACATTGGCAGATAAGGAAGAGAGGTCAAAGTCAAAAGAATCAGAAAGAAATGGTATTGAAACTCAAATTGGCCAGTTTCTAATTCTTAGTGCTTATTCCAGTAAAACTCAAAAATACTTTTTCCTGCTGCCTCAGACTACTATAGAGTACTGAAGCCTAAAGGAAGGAAAGGGAGGTGGAAAACCCACTACAAATCAATGAAATTCTCCCAGAACCTTAATGGAAGAAGACAAGTTCTCACCTCTCCCATCAGTTCAGCATGAACCTTGGAGACACCATAGATGGTCCTTGGTCTCTGAATGCAGAGATCAGGAGTTGGGTCTCGAGGAGAGGTGGGCCCAAAGGCTCCAATCGTGCTTGGAACAAATAGTCGCAAGTTATGCTCGGCTGCAATATCCAGAACATTGTGCAAACCTGGAACAATATCAGAACACTCATTGCACTTCCTCAAGCCTCTATAGGAAGCGTAAGGAATCAGGAATTTGAAACCCTTGTCACATACCAGTAATATTTACAGCTCTGGCCAAGGGGACGTTTGCTTCTCCAACAGCGCTGAGCAAAGCGCTGTAGTGGAAGAGCCACGTTATGCGGTTATTCACCACTATCTCACGTAGATTCTTGTAGTCCAGGATGTCTGAGTAGATGAAAGGCCCTAAAAGAATGGAGCCAGAAGGAAAGTGAGCACCAAGAAGCATGGAAGTCAAGACGAGATCAAGATGAAACTCAGATTGGTTCTTTCCCATTCCTCTACTTGGGTTTTGGCTGCACAGCAAAATGGACCCCTGGTACCAACAGCAGCCAATACATTAGGAAATAGAAAGGAGAAATTAAGGTGAACTGCCACCTTCTCCTTAATAGATTGATTAAAGAACTCCTCTTTTACCCAGTCAATGGCATGAGAAAAGGAAACACTCAGTATTTCCTGTTCAAGTATCTATCTACATTATTAAGCTGTGATGAGAAAGAAGAATCTATGAGTTTAACGGAAACACAAGAGTCCAAAAACATATTCTACACTCATCTTAACACCTAAATTGCCTCAGAATGGAGGAACAAAGCAGAAGTTTCATTTACAACATCTTCCCCCCAAAAGAATAAACATTTCTTTTTACAGCAGGAACCCAAAAGCCAACTCCAACTTGATCTGAACACTTACCCTGCTCCACAAAGAGGCAAAGAGACAGTGAAATAAATGCAGAGAAAAATTACTTAGAAAGAGGGAGTAACTAACAGATGAAATCCATGTCTGGGCAGGATTTCAAAACAGGAAGGCACTATCCAGAAGTTTCAAGCAGCAACTTGCTCAGTAAGCCATGCATCATTTAGACTTTGGTAAAGCCAGTGTATTTTTCCATCTGCTCACCCAGGCACTTACCACTATAAAAAACATGATCTGCTGGCTTTCGAATGTCAGACAAGATCACATTGTTCTTTCCAAATCGTTTCCTGTAGAAAAATACCCACATGGTACAGTGAGTCCACAGCCTTCACAGTAATTCATCACTTGCTCTTCTGCTACTTTGGTTAGCAGGAGAATATCAAAAGGAAAACAAGTTCTTCAGTGAAAACAGTTGCTCTACTAAAACAAAACAGACCACCACCACTTTCTCTTTAGTATCAGTATAGTGTCTTAGAAAAATCAGTGAATTAGTTCTAGTAGTCTTTCTACTGAAAGACACAAATCTTTCGGAGAATATGTTGAGAAAGAAGTTCTTCCTGCCCTCCTCTTGCTGAAAATTGTATCCAGAAAATCTATTTTCCCCCAGACACCAAAAAGCCACTGGGCGTTCTGTACCAGCAGCTGTTTTCCTATCAGCAAGGTAAACAGAACTGATAAAGTAATCTCAGCCTTGTACTGTTCTAATCAGCACAGTCTGGGAAAGCAAGTCTGACGGAATCAGAGTGCAGTGCAGCCTTCCATTATTTGCATGACTTTAAATGTATCACAGAAATGGTTGAAAACATTCAAACTGCAGCATGGCATCAAATGCAGCACGCTGGCTCACTTTTATCACAGTCCAAACACTGCCTGCATGCAAATTGCACTCTGAAGCTGAGTAGTGAGTATACATACAGTGATGAGAGCTCATAGAATTTTGGAAAGGTACCACAAAAAAATAAGCTGTGTGTGTGTGAGGTGGAAGAACAGGAAGAAACAGATGGGGTACACTTAGTATTTACTACTTCTGCCCATCAGCCCATCTTTTGTCAATTATAAAATATTAGGGTACACAATCTTAAAAGAAGTTTTATTTCTGTTTGCACTGCACTAAGCAGGGCATCTTCTTCCTGAAGCAGATTCACAAGAAGTCTCATAGAGAAAAAGGCCAGCAGTTGCTAACTGCCCAGCAACAAGCACTTAAAGTTCTTGCTTTTTTCCATGCGGATGTTTGTACTCCTTTCCTCTCCCATAGTACCTATATAAAATCCCAAGCTTTTTCTCCTGGGCAGTGAAACACAGCCTTATTTGGCTACCCACACTCTGAGGATATTGGTTCTGAATACTCCCATTGAACTAGGAACAAGCTGAACTCAGTGGTCAAACTCTCAGACAAAATTATTTCAGGAACCACGACCAATGTACACACAGAAAGTACGTCAGTGAACATAAACCAAGTGCAGAAATTAAAAAAAATATATCAGTAAAAGCTCAAGGTTATGTACAAGAACTCTGCATTTCTCACCAGGATTCTTTTAAAAACAACTTTCCTGAAAACTATCACTGCTCAAAGCTGAAACTCAAGTTTGAATTCTTCACTACTATTGAGTCAAAAAATCATAACATACCTGAGGAGCTTAGCAAGTCCCACACCAAGCTGGCCGAGCCCACCTAAAAAATAACACACAGTAGACAAAACAGAGAAGTGCTATTGAAATACAGCAGCCCAGTATTACATGCATCACATCAGAAACGTGCTTTTTCTGAGAATCATAGAATTTGGTTGGGTTGGAAGAGACCTCAAGGATCATGAAGCTCCAACCCCCTGCCACATGCAGGGCCACCAACCTCCACATTTCATAGCAGCCCAGGCTGCCCAGGGCCCCATCCAACCTGGCCTTGAACACCTCCAGGGATGGACGGGGCATCCACAGCCTCTCTGGGCAGCTGTTCCAGCACCTCACCACTCTCATAGGAAAGAACTTCCCCCTGACATCCAACCCAAATCTTCCCTCCTTCAACTTAAACCCATTTCCTCTTGTCCTGTTGTTATCTACCCTTTCAAAGAGTTGACTCCCCTCCTGTTTGTAGGCTCCCTTTAGGTACTGAAAGGCTACAATGAGATCACCCCAACCTCGTTCTCTTCTCAGAATCAACACATTTTCTTTGAGAATGGTTTAAAACTCGATTGTTTTTAGTAGATTTCTGGAATAAAAACTGGAAGCAACTCCACAGAATCACAGAATTGCAGGTGTTGAAAGGACCTCAAGAAATCATTGAGCCCAACCCCACTCACACGTGGGGGATTCACATGAGATTCAGATCCTATTACCATACAGGAAAGACCAGAAAAACTCCAGGAAGTTCTGATTATTTTTTGGTCTGAATATCTTTGCTTCCATTATTCTGCTCAATGGGGAGAGAGGAGGGGAGTGTGGAATTCCTGGAGCAGGCGTAGAGTTACGATAGGAATGCTGACCTGTAATTAGCACCCGAGGATGATCAGACTCGGAAAAAGAAACCGAGTGAAAGCTAGCATCAGAGGCCACCTGGCGGGGTGAGATGCCAATGCATCGAACAGGCACGATGGAAACCCCACATCCACAAGCAGAGCTTTGTAGCAGCTGGCTGACAGCTCTGCTCACGTTTCTAACGATTGGCATCTTCCTTCTTCAAGCACGCTGTGAGAGAAGGAGAAAAACATTAGTCACAACTGACTCAACCACGCTCAGCTTTTTCAACGCTCCTTTAGAACACTCTTTAAAGAGGCCTGATGCAATCCAAACCCCAGCTGATGTGTCAACTGAGAGCCACGTCTGTTGGAAGCAGCCTGGGAAGGAAGATGAATAGAAGTAATGTATTCACCAGACAGAACACAGATACACATCCACAGTCCCAGCACAGGCTCCAGTGGAATGAATGTAGAATTCAGTTCAAATTTAAGCCTTTTTATGCTAGAAAACGTAATTTCAAGAACAGTAGACAGCATATGCAGAATTTTTCCTTAAAATCCTTCCGACTTTTAACTGTCTTCTCCAAAACGTAGCTTGCTTGTGATCACATTGTCAATTATGTTCCCTTCCTGTCGCACATACAAGCAAGAAAAACGGGAAGATGGAAGGCCATAACAAGAAATGACACTAGCTAATTGCTGCAGATGTCTTCCAGCACCAATTCAGAATAAGCACAGAAAAGCAAGCAACCTATTCAGTAGGGTGTTCTTTTCACTTACAGCAACACACAAGATGGGGAATTTTCTGGCACTTGAAGGAGTCCTATTGAAGCTATTTGAACACTGTTCCTGGACTTAATCTCAGATGCCACTCATTGCTATCCAACAGGCTGTGAGACCTCTCTCCTACCTCGATTCTCTAGTGTTGATGAGCACAGTTCAGCTTCCAATGCTGCACTGGAAGGCAGCCCTGCAGGGAAGGGTCCTGGAGGACACAAAACTGGACATCAGCCTTGCACAAAGAAGGCCTCATAGGATACCTGATCCATAACATTTTTCCTGACAGTACCTGAAGCAGTATTTTACACTTCGAGCTCTAGATGCAGAGTACACTGATTAAAATTAATTGCTATTGAAATGCTATAGTGGGATCAGGTCGGTTTCCCACTCACTGAATTAGTTTCTCCAAATGCACTCACAGGATAAACACACAGCCTTAACAGGGGAATTTATGTGCAAGTCCAGGCTGACCCAAAAGAGCTCTAAACATTCTACACCAGACACAGAAAACCCTTTAGTTAACCAAGCAGCAAAGCTTAATGCAAAAAATGCCATTTATATCATGCATTCCTTCCTATATAAGAGGGAAAACGGAGTAACTAGCTGCTGAAATCATATCATGGCCTGGGTTGAAAAGGGCCACAATACTCATCTAGCTTCAACCCCCACCCTAAATGCAGGGTCACCAACCACCAGACCAGGCTGAAACACTGCAGTTATTTCCCCCCCACCCCACTGATTTAAACCAACACTACCTTGAAGGATTATGTGCAATATTGCAGAATGCATTCCCTCCTGCACTCACCTTTCTCTCAGCTGGCAATAGGGCAGAAGCACACTGCAGACTGCAATTTATAGGACACTGCCTCTTCGGGAAGCCAATCAAAAGGAGACAGAAAGTAGGAGTTGTCCCACAGCTAAAAAAAAAAAAAAAAAAGAGTATGAGGGTGAGAACAGCAGGCAGGGATATCGCTTGGTTCGCATCTGCTTGGTTCTGAGGTGCCTGTAAGGTTGTGATAGAGGGGGATGGAGCTGACAGATGCATCCCATCCGGGGTCAGAACTGTAGGATGGGTTTTGAGCCAATGGTGGCAGCGCATAGGATGAGCATGGAGCAAAGCTGTGCTGGAAGGTAAAGCAAAAATAGCCCCTGGATAGCAGTATTTTCTGGGTTTTGTTAACTGGAAGCAAAGGGAGAGGGAAAGGAGGGGGAAAGGAGCAGCTTGCGAGCTGACATTGAGCAAATCGCAGCGATCCCCGCTGAGCTCCGTGTTACATAACAGGCAGGCACCTGTCACTCACCTTACAACAAAAACATGTTTATGCAAGCATTTTCTCCCGTATGAGTTACCAATAGAACGTTACGGTGATAAGAAAGATAAGAAATTCGCGAGGCCGTTCTGGAAAATCCCATAAGGGGCAGAAGAAAAGGAGGAGGGTCTGAACGCGGCCGTCCCTCCCCGCCTCACCCAGCGCTGCCAACCAGCCCCGCTGCCTCCGGGTCTGGGGGAGGCGGGAAGGGGAGGACGGATCTGGAGGGGAGGAGAGTTTGGGGGTGGGGGGGTGACGTCAGAGTGACGAAAACGGGGCGTGATGTAATGTCGAAGTCGTCCACCCCTCTCCTCTCCCCCCTCAGAGCTCTGCTGTGGGAGATGGGCGGCCCGGGGGGGGGGGGTCCCACCACACCACACCACACCACACCACACCACACCACACCAAGTCAGGTCAGGCAGACCCCTGGGAAGCCTCCAGCTTCAACCCCTCTCTGGTTCTGTCAAGAGACAAACAGGTGTAGAACCACAGAATCATTCAGGTTGGGAAAGACCTCTAAGGTCACCCAGCCCACCCCCCACCATGCCCACCGACCACGTTCCTCAGTACCACGGCCCCACACTGAACCCCACCAGGGACGGTGACCCCAACACCTCCCTGTGCCACTGCATCATCGCTCTTTAGGAGAAGAAATGTTTCCTAACATCCAACCTGACCCTTCCCTGGCACAATGTGAGGCCGTCACCTCTTGTCCTGTCACCATTATTTGGGAGCAGAGGCCGACCCCACCTCACCACAGCCTCTTTTCATTGCTGTAGGAGGAATGAGGTCACCCTGAGCTCCTCTTCTCCACACTGACCCGTCCCAGCCCCCTCAGCCCATAACACTCCAGATCCCTCCCAGCCCAATGACTGTTCTGTAGTGAGGGGCCCAAAGCTGAGCACAGAACTCACCAGCCATCCATCCTGCATCCCAAGGCAGAGGCCTTGTTTGTGAAAAGAAATTAAGGATGTGTATCAGTCTGGAAGGTACAAGGCCAGAAGACCAACCACCCTGTAACGCCAGGCAGCCCTAAGGTTCCTCCTTGCCCTAGGATTGCCCCCTTGAAAGCATGACTTCAAATAATATTTCTAACCACAGAACATCTTCTGATATGGCCGCCAGGTAAGAATGCCACAAAGCCTGTCCAACTGTGAAAAGGATGGGGCTAATTCAAGAAACGGTGAAGAAACTTCTCATTGGGATTGCATTACCTCTTTCTCAACTGCTGCTGAGGATAAGTGCTGCTCTTGATGACCCCTCTGGGTAGAAGGAAGGAGCAGCTACCTGTGCACCCAGCAGAAAACCTTTTGGTTAAACAACTGCTGAGGAAGGCATGGCAAATCATAGAATGATAGAATGGGCTGGGTTGCAAAGGACCACAATTCTCATCTAGTTCCAACCCCCTGCTATGTGCAGGGTCGCCAACCAGCAGCTCAGGCTGCCCAGAGCCACATCCAGCCTGGCCTTGAATGCCTGCAGGGATGGGGCATCCACAGCCTCCTTGGGCAACCTGTTCCAGTGCCTCACCACCCTCAGTCAGTGAGTTCTGCAAAATTTCTATACTTCGAAGTAGTATAGCAAGACTATAGAAGTAAGACTACTCAAAAATCAGTATACAGATGGAAAATCCTCCTGCCTCCAAGAAGGACTTTGCCATAGAGATTCAAGGGCACGTTTATTTATCAGAGTAAAATGACAGAAAGGTTTTCAAGTAGAGGAAAGGAATAAAGGAATCAGAAGCTCTATCATGGAAACAATAGAAGGGCAAGGTTCTCCAAGACCCTAGTAGTTATCTTCTGACTACTGATGTCATGAGTTAACATATAAATCATAGAATCATAGAATGGTTTGGGTTGGAAGGGACCTTTAAGATCATCTAGTTCCATTTGCTTGTCTACATAGAAGATGAAAAAGTAAAAGCTGGAAGGTATTTTATCTCCCGTTTTCCCCACTGCAAAGTTTAAAACCAATTTATGGGCAGAAATTAGTCAAGATGGAAATACCGTAATCTAGGAACCACCATCTTATGAAAGCATAGGTGACATTTCAAAAAGACATGTTTAAACGTGAAATCCTGGTCAAAGGAGGAGGCTTGTTTGCCTTCAGGAACACCTTCAAACACCCATAGTACTGCTGAAAGGAGAGCGTTTGAGGGTAAACATGACTCAAGCAGTAATCATTTATAAAAGAAAAACGATAAGCTCACCACCATGAACATGACTCCACTGTAGGAATGACAAGCAGGTGGGTCCAGCCAACAGGAAGGGCCCATGCTGGGCAAATTATTAAAGTGTTACAACTAAATAATAAGAGTCATTAGTGCAGTCAGGTTCTTTATGCCTCAGTGCTCTGCTTACAATAAGTGGTTTTGAAAATCAGCATTATCAGAAAGTTCATTTGCAAAACTCTGTCCTCATCCACTTCTTGCTGTGGGTGGGCAGGTGTTGCTCAGCACTCAGACAACCACAGCAAACCAAGTTCACCCTGCTCCATTTTCTGTGTCTCTTACCAGCAGTTGTTTCCCTGCAGCTCTCTCTCAGATCTCTGCACTCTACAGCTGAGGGAATTTCTCAACCAGACACAGCAACTTCACAGTAAGTGTTTTTGCAGTCACTCTCCTCTATAAACTCCTCCATACGCTTTCAAACTCAGGTAAGCCTTTGTTATCCATAGTGGATAATATGGCTGCTTCACATATAATTTTGTGCCCTCTAATTATGTGTAGCTAAACTGTTATGCAATCCCCAGCCAGCCTGCCAAGGGGTGAAATTCATAAGAAGGAGGCAAGGGAAAAAAGTCTTATAAACATCTCTGTGGTAAGCTAATCTTATCTCAAAGTCTTTGTTCTTCAAGATTACTTGGGGAATTAATATTGTTCATGTTTGTGCAAGATAGAAATGCTTGAAGTAAGGAGGGAAAAAGTGGATTGCTAGAAGTACAGCTCAACAGAAGTAAGAAAAGGTCTGGAGTTCTGGAAGCTTTTTGTATAGTTGCAGCTGCAAATAAGACTTGTGGGGATTGGCTTAGGAAAATTGTAGAATCACAGAATGGCCCAAGTTGGAAGGGACCTCAAGGATCATGAAGCTCCAACCCCCCGCCACATGCAGGGCCACCAACCTCCACATTTCATAGCAGCCCAGGCTGCCCAGGGCCCCATCCAACCTGGCCTTGAACACCTCCAGGGATGGGGCATCCACAGCCTCTCTGTAAAAAAAGAGATTCTATCAAGTTCTGCCTAAAGATGGGCATCACTGATTGTATTCCCTGTTTGGGACTTCTGTGGCCCATCAAATCAGTGCTCGAACAAGCATGGTGTCCTGTTTGCCAGAAGCTTCTTTCCTTTATCCTACTAATTCACATAGTGACAATATCCCTTGTGAAAGGAAAGAACACAGGCTTCCCCTGCCAACAGCACTTTATGCTGTCAGAACTCTAGCTTCCTCAGCCAGGAACAGCATGAGAACTTTGATTTAGGAACAGGATAGCCACACTGAGCCCTGCTTCTTAGGATAGAAAAGCCTGGCACAGCAGATGCTGCTAAGACTCTGAGAAAGCATGAGATGAGATCAGGTTTAAGTCCAGATACTTTACACAGACTGCTCCATGCCCTCTAATCCTTCTGCATGCTTAGTAAGAACTTCTTGCAACATACAGCTTTGCACAGAGTGTCAGGTGTGTCAGGACTGCAGCAAACCATGTCATGTTCATGGGTTTCTGCAGTTCTCCCCAAACAAGACCCCTTTCTATAAGGATGCTCTGCTGCGGCCTCCAAGAAATACACAGTGTTGTTCATCCTGCCTCCATCCTGTGTTGCAGTATTAAATTAATCCTATTAATTTGGGGAGTGTCTGTGCATGAGCCCCACCAGATGGGACTGGTTTGCAAACAAGAACAGACTGTTCAGGACATTTCCTTAAAGTAACCCAAGCAGACAAGGGCAGGGAGGAGTACAGCAGCAAACAGCATGTGATGGACTGAGGAACTGCAGCTCAGTGGTGGGCAAAAGGAATGAAGAGACTGAGTGAAGGACAGTGCTGGAGAAAACAAGCAGAACTAACGTACTGAGGTACCAAATGACTGTGTGAGCTGTGTGCTGCATGCAGTCATTTCTCAATGGAGGCTGTCTTCGTGGGGCTGACACGAAATGCATCTAATCCCTAAGAATCCATTTCACAAAGATGTGTTTGGGGGTGAGAGGATTTGTGGAAGTTGCATTCCCTGATATTGAAATAAAATGCGTAGGAATGTGTATCAAACAGTTCCTTTCCCCTGAAGGAAAAAGAAGAGGCAGAATTTCTAAGCAAGAAGCACACCAAGAGCTCTGTAGGATATGCACAGAGGAGACATTAGGGCTCAGAGGACACAGTCCTATGGCTGAGATCCTAAAACATAGGGTCCAGGTAAGTAACCCACCAAATATTTGCAGTCTTGCGTTCCCATCTTGCACAGAAATCTACCACTCATGTGTTTCAATTAAAAAAAAATCTGCAGTGGATACTCCCATCCTATCCCAGCTCAATATACCTGGTATCACATGCATTCCCTTTCTCAGATCGTTTTAGTTTTCACTTACAGAGTCTAGCAGTATCTGAGTGCTGGGGCTCTGGTGGACAGAGAGCTCCACTAACTCCACTGTATGGCCTTCAGCTTAAACAGCAAGTACATCGATAGGCTGAGTTTTCTTCTTGGAACAGCAACGCCCATCTCCTGCACAAAATCAGCCAGCAGACTCTTGTATGTGATATGCTCGAAGCTACACAGGGGTTTCCTGAACTGCTCTATCAGCTGGGGCTGTAAATGTGAGCCTATGTACTGATAGGGCATCCGTCCAGTTTAGAAGCACGGTGTGTAACTGCTCTGCAGGCAGCTCAAACACCAAGTAATGACTCCTATAGGTTCTGTTCCGTGAGGATCCTCTTGACTGAACAAGTTTGGATGCTGGTTTCTGCACGTAAGACCAACCAAGTGACCCATTCTGCTGGGCAAAGGCACTTTGGACTTCACACATCCATGAGCTGCTGAGCTTAATGGAGAAGGGGAAAGCATTTATTTGTGATATTTTTCTATACAGCAAAACCTGGCCCAGAAGAACTCAACAGGTCCCAATCTGCCACCAGGCCGGTGACATCAGTAAGATTGCAAGCACTGGAAACCACATCCC